>NC_140935.1:5260997-5608497 GCF_014529385.1 Adiantum capillus-veneris
GGATGCAAGACATAAAGAAGTGGTTTGGGAGATGGGATGCATTACACTTGCTACATGATGCTTCAATTGACTCTCAAGTGATGAAGCTTTTCTACAACGCCAATGTATTACGGCTTGGGAGAAATCCGGTGGGTCACGCTTCATACATTACACCACCTATATTGCCCCCAACTACAAAACCATGTTCTTTGCTGAGAGAGGAAACCGTACTCACACTTACATGCTTGAGCCTATTCCCTTGTCCGCGATACGCACTATCGCAGCAATTCGGCTTAGCTCCCATTTCCTTCGATGCAAGATAGGGCGTTGGGGCAATGGAGAAGAGTCAAATCGATTGTGCACATTATGCTCACTGCAAGTTCGAGAGTCTGAGTACCACACACTACTAGAGTGCTCAGCTTTTGATCACATCCGAACTTGCTTCTCTCACATTTTCAGCCATAACTTAGACCTACACACTTTCCTCTCCCAGCCAAAGTGTGGGCTCTCCATTGCGACTCTCATCACTACAATTTTGGAGCATCGAGAGTCACTCATCAGCCATACACATACTACATCACATGTAACTTTGGTCCCATAGGTCATATTTGACCTCCGAGGACGATAATAAAATCTATCTATCTATCTATCTATCTATCTATCTCTCTCTCTCTCTCTCTCTCTCTCTCTCTCTCTCTCTCTCTCTCTCTCTCTCTCTCTCTCTCTCTCACACACACACACACACACACACACACACACATCTTTCTCCTCCTTCCTTTGGAACCTCCTTGGGCTTCTCTACCTTGTTTGGCCTCTCTTCCTTTGGAACCTTGTTGGGTCTCTCTTACTTTGGCTTATCCTCCTTTGGAACCTCCTTGGGATTTTCTACCTTGGGCCTCTCTTCCTTTGGCTTCTCTTCCTTTGGAGCCTCCATGGGCTTCTCTTCCTTAGGAACCTCCTTGGGCTTCTCTTCCTTTTCTCATTTTTTGTGTATCCTCCTTGACCAATGTTGTGCCTTGCCTCTTCCTTTGGTTTCTCTGGCCCTTTGATGGCTTGGGTGTTGTTGTGACTAGTGGTATCTGGACACTGACCATATATCTAATCAACTTTTCCCTTACCCACCAAACATGGTTGTCAGTGTAGCAATTCCTATTGATCTAGCAAAGAAAAATTAGTGTGCTAGCTTACCCTTATAGCAATAGCTATTTAAATGGTCCCATTCTTATCCTAATAGTCTTTTTTTGGATTGCAATAGGTATGCATCACAAGTGATGTGATTTGCTCGGATCTACAATAGTCAATCACTACCTTGGCATTTGTTATCACTCTCCATCCACATGATAAAGTCTCCTCCTACAAAGATGGCTACACAAACAAAATAGGAAAAATAAATACACAATGTGAAGCTAAATCTACTTACAATTTGAAGATCAATCTACCCTCACACTTAAGATTTGGATATCATCCATGGGCTTTGTAATAGGAGGACATTGCTCAATTGCCTCTACCAGCCTTGAGGCAACCCTATTTAGAAAGATCCAAATCATTGTTACAAAATAACTGAAAGTGTGTGCACTGGCTAAAGTATTGGATGGTTATAGTTACAACCTAGCCATTCCATGATGGCCCTCAAGAGAGTTCAATATGAAACATGTTTTATTAGAGATTTCAATTGCTATAAGACTCCACTGAGAGTTGTGGCAAGACAGCTCCAGTGAGAGGGTAGTGGCAAGGCCTCAAAGGAGAAATGAGAATATAACAAAGGGTTACAATAGAACATACCTCTCATGGTAGGGGCACAGAAGGAGTTCACAAGTCTCAAAGTCTATATTGGCTAGCCAGTGCCTTATGTCAAAATCAGATCGCAAATAATGAGAGATGGTTGGGACAACCATGTCCACTTTCTGTTGGACATCTAGCTTATAGCCATGCATCATTAATCTACAAAGAAATTCAAAGAACACTTATTAGTTATGAGCAATCTTCAAAAATCCATATAGAATGTTGATGGTTAGGCTAACCTCAAGGATGCAATAACAATATGGTCATTGATCTCTCTCTACCAATCTTTAAGGATATCAATAGAGTCAACATCTAGGGTAATATAATATGTTCTTTGAAGAAGGTCACCCTCTAAGAAAGCAACCACCAAGAAACCTGTGGGATTGACATCTCTCAGCATTGAAGGGATTTGAGCTTCAATCTCCCTAAGTTCCTTTGTTTCCAGCTCCTCCCTGTCAACTTTGGGATCCTGAACATCCTCCTCTGTGATCTCCTCAATCACCACTTCATGCTCTTTTTCTTTTCTTGATGGGGTTATGTTGAGAATATTGAAGGTCTTTTCATCTTGTAGAGGTATTGCCTCAAGAATTTTTCTAAATCTGTATCTTAATCTACTCAAGATAATCATATCTTTGTCCATAAGTGTTACCCTGTGAGAGTGGGATGCACATATGTATGCATCTTGGAAGAGCTCAATCAAAAAGTCTTCAACAGCTTCCTGTATGCATGCCAAAGCACCTATTGTCCATATCATGTCAATCTTAAACTCCTCTGATATTTTCCTACAAAGACTTTAAGAAGGAAGACTTGGCACTACAAGTGTAACAGCCTTTTGTGCTTTCCTTATCTCTCTTAAGCATCTAGCTTTCTGAGAGAATCTCCTTCTCTTTACAGGTGGGAGTTTTATATCAACCCCCTTTTTGTCCTGTTGCTTGGGGGATGCAGCTCCCTTATCTCCTTGCGAGCTTTCACCTTGTGAGCTGATGTTCATTTCACATTGTT
The DNA here is from genome assembly GCF_014529385.1 of Adiantum capillus-veneris. NCBI lineage: Eukaryota > Viridiplantae > Streptophyta > Polypodiopsida > Polypodiales > Pteridaceae > Adiantum > Adiantum capillus-veneris. Next base: position 5,263,761 of record NC_140935.1, read on the forward strand.
AGGAAATAAGACGTAGCTAAATAGATAATTGAGTAGATTACTTAATGGAGAGAGATAGATTTACATACACGAGATTATAGAGTAGAGAGAGAGAGAGAGATAGAGAGATAGAGAGAGAGAGAGAGAGTACACACGATATACGTGGTTCACCCAATGTGGGCTACGTCCACGGGAAAGCAGCCACTCAATGGCTTTAGTACTTCAAAACAAGAAGTAGTTTACAAAGGGATTATACCCTTAATGGAGCTCCCGCCTTGCTTCACTCTCACCACCTCACACTCACCTTGTTGCATCAACTTCACACTATGAAATGTGTGTACAAATGGCCTTCTTTTATAGGCCAAAAGGGCTGCCCTCTCTTATGAGAGGCAGCCATGTGTAGCCGCCCTTGTGTGAATAAGTCCAAATCGGACCCTCCAATCCGCCCATGTGTGGCCGCCCTTGAGAAGACAAGTCCGCTTTTGAATTCGGCCACCAGCCATTGAATTAGGCCACCGGCCACCAGCCATTGACTTTCGACCACCGGCCACCGTCCATCGGCCAACCGACGGTTGTTTTCCGAGCACTTTCCGACCATAATATTCCGGCGAAAAGGAATATTCCGGCCCCTAAAGTTGCCCCTGATTTTTTACTGTGAAAATTTTGGTTTCCGGTGAGTGATTTTCCTTCACGCACGATGGCTTCTCCTCATAATGGGGGCCTTACAAATGTGCGCTTTTACCACAAAAAATTACAAGGGTAAATCAGGCTCCATACTTAACACACATCTCTAGGCTTGACATTTTCTTTGGGAACCTTCCTTGTAGTTTTCTTGGTCCTTACCATATCCATAGACCTTGAAGGAGAAAAAAATCAAAACACATTAAGAAAAATTTATTAAAATGTTCCTAACAAAAAAATACATACAAATACTAAAACTAGTTTGTTGGTTATATACCATATGTAGATTACATAATGTTGTATCCACACTATACCACATATCTTGAAAAGAAGTCACACTCCACACACATACCAATGGTTGTGTCGTCCTTGTGCAAAAATAGTGAAGCCAAATAGGTGTCTGACTACACTATTTTTGCACAAGGAAGACACCTTTTAGCCGGATAGGTGTCCGACTACACTATTTTTGCACAAGAAAGACACCTTTTAGAAAAGACTACCAAAAGTAGTTTGTTGGTTCAAATAATTAAGGTCGGTCTAAAATCCCAAAGTACACACTCAAATATTACGTTTATGTTGTCTCTATGCAAAAACTGTGTAGCCGGACCTCTACCTAGGTATACTGTTTTTGCAGAGGGACGAAACAACATGGTAGACCAATAAGTAGCACATGGTAGACAACACAACACATAGAAAAGCATTTGACAAAATAAGGAAAAAACCAATGACATTGCAAGAGACTCCCTAAGTATTGGAAGAATTCAGAGTTTTGGAGAAAAAGCGGGGGTTTGGTTGAAATCCACTTCCTTTAGAGTCTCAACACCTTGAATCGCCTTCCTAAATGAATGGGTGGAGCTAATGAAAATAAATTTGCAAAAAATCAAGTTTGAGTGCAAGTATCTCTATATATAGTGGTGCAAAAATACGCATGTTTAATTTGAATTTACATGTTTTTTGATGATTAGATATGACCGTTCTACATGTATGTGTTCGTTGGGAACGGGTCCCAAGATGTATGATCAACATACTATTTACAGCTCATGGGTCCTATATAATTGATTTCGATCAACCCTTGGCATTTTGAGAGGAATTTTGACTTGATCTTAAAGCCAAAGAGTTGCATTTTGATGCTTAAGGTCTCAATATGTTCCTAAGGAAGCACAATAGTATGTATTTTAGATAAGTATTTTAATAAAAATATTTTTTCATCTTCATGACGTTCCTATGCGGAAAAAGAGTACCCGGACGTGTATGTCTTCAATATAGCAGTGGACGATCAAAATTGCGCAACCATTCTTTCATACCCTATGAGTTTTGGTATTGGAAAATCCCTGAAATTGCAACCTCAAAGCGTCTGTGGGTGCTCATCCTAAAAAACCATAGAACTATAGTCGGACACTTATGAGCTCATAGCTCAAGACAACAAGTTTGTAGCCCAAAATCTTGATATGGTGACGTAATTTTTTTTTGAATCATTTGTGTTATGTGGAACAATCAAATCCAAAGAGGGAGCCATTCAATTTTGTATACCGTAATCAACCAAAATAATTTAGAACGGAGGTCTAAAAAGTCATTAATATCCCACAAAAAGGCAACAAAACCGGAAAGCCTTGAGTTTTAGGCTACTACTAGCTTATCCTTTATTCAACCTTATGCTCAATTGAGGGTGAAACCAAATGACCATCCCAGGATTACTAGCTTGTTCAATTATGTAATTTAGTATGTTCAGCATAAATGGCTATGCAAACAAATTTTATACCAGATAATACAAGGTTGTAGCTCTATGTACTTGAGGATAAGCCGTATGTAAGGGGCCACATTACAAGCTTTCATGCCCAAGCTGAAAGGTGTGAGTGGGTCAACCACTTTGTGTATTTGTGAGTGCATGATCCATACTTTGATGTGAGCTTATCATTAAAAGAGTGCCAAAGCCTCACTCTTAAACTTTGAACAAATGCCTTGCAAAATGGACGGGACCCTCGGTATGCTTATGTGATGATTCAGAGTAACAAGCTACTCATAGGTGCGTACAAGCATAAGTCAGCAATAAGAGTCTTCCTAGTCTATTCATGTGCAAGTATATTCCCCTTAATTTGGTTCCATGAGTATGCACAATCCCGCAGGACATTCCTTTTATTTTTCAAAACCCACAAGAGCTGAAAATCATTATAATTAAAGTACTCTCCTTGACATATAAAAGTAATGAGTAGGTGCATAAGCACCTATCTACATGTCGATATGGATGCCGATCAGGAAACCATTAGATTTTTTGGAGTCATGGATAACTTTCAATGCATTGGATCACTATAGAATACATCATTCTTGTTGATGCAAGGATGGCAGAATCGATTCGCGATGCATATGCGTAGAGCCTAGTTGTGTAGATGAGTGAAATTTTCCACCTCATACCTGCTAAGGTCACCCTCATGGAAAGAACATTATCATTCCTTGTGTGCATGTATGAGGAACAATTGCATGTAGAGGGAATCTTGTGGATGTGTGTCTCAAGAAGATCACCATCATGAGCATTCATGCACCATACAATTGAGATCGATGACCTTGACTCATGCGGAAAAAACAGAGTTGTGCGAGTGTGAGTGTGTGTGTGTGTGTGTGTGTGTGTGTGTGTGTGTGTGTGTGTGTGTGTGTGGAGTTCAAATAACAATATAACATAAACACCAAATAATTCTTTCAAATTACAAAAGACACTAGAAACTATGTCAGTGAAAAGGTGGTATAATTCCTATTCATGGTACAAAGCGTACTTTATACATAAGTACAATAGAGTAAGAGCTTGAAGATGTATTAATCCACCATCTTCACTCCAAGGAACTTTGAAAACCATAGTTGAGAAGGTAACCCTCACTTGCACCCATGGAAACAACACAACATTTAGTTAGCATTGGTACCGCATGTAGGTGATGCATGGGTATCCCACATGTTATAGATGTCACCCAACTAGATTTCTTTCAAAGATAAATAATAAGAAAGGTCAAACTAATCATATATTCAAAAATGAAATCATTGTGCTTTACAAGCCCCTTGTGCTTTACAAGCTCTCATGAGATAAAGTTCAGTAGAAGAAGCTAGTCAAGTGCCTCTACCGGCATATGCATGAGGAATACTCACAACCATCAAACCGTTGGACAGCAGTCCATTTCAATGAAAAGAAGTCACTTGAGATTGAGTTGGAGCAGTCATCTCCACAATAGCCTGCTTATCCATGCCATTTGCCATAGATCCGACACTTAACACTATCCCTTTGCAGGTAAAGTCCTCACAATCCTAATGTACAGACACTTCTCCCAAATACTAAGCAAACAATACCAATACTAAGTGAGCATGGGAGCTCACATTTTATAGTGTTTTGAGAAAGTGTCCATATTCCTCCAGCACAATCTGGCGGGCCCATCATCAAGAGGTACAACAAATATAGCAGCGCCACCTAGTACAGCGACAGGGAGAGAGCTAAGGAGAGAGAATGAGCAAACAATACCAATACTAAGTGAGCATGGGAGCTCACATTTTATAGTGTTTTGAGAAAGTGTCCATATTCCTCCAGCACAATCTGGCGGGCCCATCATCAAGAGGTACAACAAATATAGCAGCGCCACCTAGTACAGCGACAGGGAGAGAGCTAAGGAGAGAGAATGAGATAGCACTTAGAGGTTTTTGTAGCGCGTACTTGTCAGGATGGAGCCACCATGAAATCAACTAGAAAATGACAGGGTTTACAGAGCCAAGAGACCCGCCAAATGAACATGTGCGTGTGTGTGTGTGTGTGTGTGTGTGTTGGCATTTAATGCATCAATTAAGTGTCTTTAAAGACACCTCCAAATTCTCAACTACCGTATTACCTACTATATTTCACCTTGTGTCAGTATCACTAGTAGCACCAATACTAGTATCATTACACAAGTAGCACCAGTAACAGTATCACTAGTACCGCACTAGTATAGTACTGGTCTATAAGCAGCACCAATACCAATACACAAGTAGCACTAGTCAAGTATATTATTGATTAAGCCCAAAAACCATTTAGTCGGAGTAAAAAGTGTTCAAACCAATATTCCATATTTCAATATTTATTTTTAACAATATTCAACCACTGTCATCATAAACAACCAGTCATTCAGTGCATTTAATCAGTTATGTCCAAAAACCAAAGATGCACCAGTTAAGTAACTATACACCACCAGTACACAGTTAGCACCAGTACCAGTCTCACAAGCAGTCCCCGTACCAGTTTAGTACCAGTCCCGGATCGGTATATTACACAAGCCGCAACAGTATCAGTTCAATCAATAAAGTACCAGTACCAGTACAGTATAGTACCAGGACACAAGTGAACCCAGTAGCATCAGTTCACAAGTAGTACCGGTTTTTTGCAATAAATTACCAATACACACGTGGTTCCATTTTGCTTCAGTACATAAGTAGCATCAATTCATAAGTAGTATCGGTTCAGTGCAATAAAGTACCAGTACATACGTGGTTCCATTTTTCTTCAGTAAAGTACCAATACCTATTGTACCTATTCAGTACAATACAAGTACTCAAGTAACACCAGTATCAGTACATAAATAGTATCACTGCCAGTCTTGTATAATAAGTACCCGTACCAGTACCAGTACATAGGTAGCACCAGTACCAGTACTAGCTCTAGTACAAGTAGTACCAATATCAATATAGTGATTTTAACACTTTATATTAGCAGTGTGTGTGTGCATGCACGCGCTTTCACATGTGTGTGGGGGTGTGTGCATCAACCAGAGAGAGTTTGTGCATTCAAAAGAGGCATGTGTACATCGACACGATCGACCAAGGCAATGAACCAAGATCCATTCATGTGCGAGAGGAACAGAAGTCGAGCTTTAAGATGACGACAACCAAAAATGATACTCCTTTAATGGTGGATACCCATGTGCATGTCATGACAGACCTTCGTAAGGTAACATTCAAGATGTGGAGCTACCACATGTGAGAGTATATGAGGTAGTCTCATTTGGTTTCAGCTAGATGAGTGATGCCAAAATAGCGAGATAATGAAAATCAACGGAGTTTTATGCTCCTACCAATATTCTTAAGACTACAAAAGATAATGTTTGTTGTCTTTTTGACCCATGCTAGCAAGATCAATTATTATGTCCGACAAAGGAAGAGTAATAATTTTTCCAATTGCAGAGGTTCTCTTTAGATGTCAAAGTTTTAAACCATTCACTATAGCACATGGATGTAGATGGGTTGGAAAAAGTGTAGGTAAACCAGGGAAATGTTTGCCTTGTGAGAGTTAAGAACATACGGGCATATATGAGCATTTTCATGGGGTTTTTTTAAAGAACAGAGGACTTTACTCACAATATCATTTTCTTCACCATTCAGCTCTATTGCAAGTTGGTAGCTAACTATAGGTAGATTTCTTGTTGCTGCCATGGTGGGGGAGACAGGAAAAGACGGTTTCTTGTATATAGCTTGTGTGCGTATGTGTGTGTGTGTGTGTGTGTGTGTGTGTGTGTGTGTGTGTGTGTGTGTGTGTGTGTGTGTGTGTGTGTGTGTGTGTGTGTGTGTGTGTGTGTGTGTGTGTGTGTGTGTGTGTGTGTGTGTGTGTGTGTGTGTGTGTGTGTGAGGACACACAAGTGACTAGATTGTTTCTATGCTCACTCTAGCGTAGTTTATAGCCTTAAGTGACTAGATATGACTGGATGTGCCAGAGTGAGCAAAAAGCTATAGTCGTCCAAGGGCTAGTATCGGCATTATCTAGTTTAGAGATGTGTGTGTGTGTGTGTGTGTGTGTGTGTCTGTAGCACCCTCCCCCAACCCAAGGAGAAAGTCCACATGGTGGGAGGTAGGGCCTAGCATGTGGAACCATACCCCAACCATACACAACGAATCCATCACAGCTTTGATACTAGTGGAAAGAGTGTGCTCATGTGTAGATAAGTGTGTGCATGGTGTGGTGCATGCATGCAGGGAAGTGGAGAAGCAAGAGATTGAATTGTGTGGGTGGAGCAGACCTCAAGAATGAGGAGCCCCTTATTCATCATGTATATACATGAATAAGGAAAAGGTATATTCAATGGGTGGCCACACACCGGACTTCTGGCCTCAAGCAAAGGCACAATGCCTTTACCCCAACAATAAGCATGGTCATAATCAAAAATTTCCTTGATGTTTCAAAAAATGCAACCTTACAATTTTCTTTCCTTGCATTAAGGTACCCAATAAACAACAGTCTGCTGACCTGTGAGACTGCAAACTGAATATCCGGCCTCGTGTTGCATACATAAATGAGGCAGCCAACAGCAGTTTGATAAAGAGTGACATCAATAGGATCGCCAGTATCATGTAGACTCAACTTCCAACCTGTTTCCATGGGAGTGGCAATAGGTTTGCAATCCTCAAGTCCAAACTTACATAGCAATGTCTCTATGTAACTATTCTGACACAAGGAAATACCACCATCACACTGCTTAAATTGTATACCCAAGTAATGATGCAACAGCCCCAAATCTTTCATCTTGAAAGTAGCATTCAAATCAGCCTTAAACTTAGCAATATGTCTCTCATTTGGTCTAGTGATCAGCAAATCATCGACATAAAGAACCACAATGAGAAGTACATCACCCTCATGCTTTACATACAATGTGATTTCTGTTGGACTGTTATGAAAGCCTCATTTGATCAATTGAGTGTCACCTTTCTCATACCAAGCACAAGGAGATTGATTCAACCCATACAAAGCCTTCTTACATCTGCACACTTTTTCCTCTTGTCCTTTTATGACAAAACCACGAGGCTGTGTTACATAATCTTCCTCAAATATGTCACCATTCAAGAAAGTAGTAACAATGTCTGATTGATGTACATACCAACCAAAATGAGCTGCCAATGCAAATAGAAAACGCACAGTAGTCATACAACAAGTGGGAGCAAAGGTCTCTTCATAATCTATGCCTTTTTGTTGTGCATAACCCTTTGCAACAAGTCGAGCCTTATGGCGATCGATCTCACCATCCGGCTTGCGTTTCAACTTGTAAACCCACTTTGTACCAATGGCCTTTTTGAAAGGAGGCAAATCACATAAAGTCCATGTGTCATTTTCTATAAGTGCATCATATTATGATTGCATGGAAGCCATCCAATTTTTTGAATTCTTTGCTTCATCAAAAGACAAAGGCTCCTCAACATCATGTAAGCTAGACACAGCCAAAGCATAACAATATGATGCATAAGATGCATGACAAGAGCCTGAACGAGTACGACTAGACAAAGGTGCATCCAATTTACTGTCATGCCATTTGGGCATACCTCTAGCCTGCTCATTTTCACCAGCCATTTTGGTGCACCAGCCATTTTGGCATACCTCTAGCCTGTTCATTTTCAGCCCTTTCCTCATCAAGTACATCATGTACATCTGCATCAGTAAAATAGGCTGATTTGTAACATTTTCAGAAACCCCCATAGGCTGTACATTTGCCTCATTGGAATTTACATTCAAATTTCCATCACTGAAAAGAGGCAACAAAGTGTCATAAGTGTCCTGTGAGCTTACATTACTGTCTCTAGTACATGGCAGCAAGTGCTAAACAGAATCTTCCACAAACACTACATCCCGTGAAACCAGAATACGCTTTGTTTGTGGATGATACAACCTGTAACCTTTGCTTTCCCCACTGTAACCAACAAAAATACATATGACAGCCTTATCATCCAATTTTTTGCGCTGTGTTTGTGGCACCAAAGAATATGCCAAACAACCAAAAACACGCATGTGCTCAATAGAAGTCTTTCTATCATGCCATGCGTCATATGGAGCAATAGACTGCAAAGCTTTCGTAGGACACCTGTTTAGTACATAAGTGGCACACATGATGGCCTTAAGCCAAAAAGAATGCGGCAAAGCTTGACTTTTGACCATACATTGTGCCATTTTCGTAAGTGACCTTCTTTTCCTCTCAGCAACACCATTTTGCTAAGGTGTATAAGGCACTGTACATTGGTGTTTTATCCCACGACTAGCCAAAAATGCATTGAATTCATGAGACATATACTCCCCCCCCTCGATCAGAACGGAGGGTGCCCATAGTACATTTTGAGACATTTTCAGCCATAGCCAGAAATTGTTTGAAGCACATAAAAACTTCGAACTTCGCTTTAAGCGGAAATACCCATGCATGCCTAGAATAATCATCAATGAAAGTCACGAAGTAAAGGTAATTGCCCAAGGACGGAGTTTGCATGGATCACTTTGTATGACAAGTGTGGATAAAATTTTGCAAATGTTGTTGCAGATTCAAGGGCTATTTCAGATGAAAAACTTTGGCATGCACATTTTGGTTATCTAAATTTTACCAGTTTGCTGCTTTGCAGAAATTTGATATGGTTGCTTCTTTGCAGCCTCTTGAAGCACCTGTCAAACATGTTTGTGAAGGCTGTATTTTGGGTAAGATGCAGCGTTCTAAGTTTCCAAAGGATGGTTCAGTTCAGGCCACATGCAGGTTGCAGCTTGTGCATAGTGATGTTTGTGGGCCCATACAGCCCATGGCACAAAAGGCCAGATGCAACGATTTCATCGCCAAAACTGAGATGATGAACTGTACATTTGTCATCCACAAATTTGACTACAAGTCCAAGTCTAGCAAGTGCAGATACAGAAAAAAGATTCTTCTTGATCCCAGGTACATAAAGTGCATCAACAAGTGTGAAAGAACTACCATTTGCAACAGTAAGCACAATATTTCCAAATCCTTGAACCGGAGAAGAGACATTGTTGGCACAATTGACAGAAATCCCATGAGGGATAGACTCGAGAGAGGTGAAAAATTCACGATGTGAGGTAATGTTCTTTGTAGCACCACTGTCGAAATACCACACATGTGAATTTGCAGCAACTGACAAGCATGCATCATGAACAGCAGGATTGTAAGTGCACTCTACGCTAAAATCTCATTCTGCATCAACATAAGCAACACAGTCTCCTTTCATAGAAGACTCAACAATGGCTGCATTTGTAGTGAAACCGAGAATTTGCAGTGGAACCACCCTCTTTATTCTTAGCCTCTTTGGCCTTCAACTTAGGACACTGCTTAATCAAGTGATCATTAGCTTGGCAATAATGGAAACGCATCTTCTTTTTTCCCTTATCGCCATAATTGCCATACGAAGTGCTGCCAGCAGAAGCATTAGGAATAGAAGTTTTTCCACTCGCAACAGAACCATAAGAAGGGGCTGCATTGCTGTTACCACCCTTTCTTTGAGAAGCAATAAAAGCCTGTTCAATTGCACACTATCTAGGCCTATTTTTTCTAGAAAGTGACTCTTGTATCAGCAATGTGCATAATGCATCAAACTTGACAACTTCTGGATTTCCTTGGGTCATAAGTCTCCAAGTACTAGCAAAAGTCTAGTAAGAATCTGGTAAGGCATCAAGAAGAGTCTGCACAAGGGAACTGTCTGAAATGACTTCACCTACAGAAATAAGTTGCTCATTGATATCCTTAACACCAGCAAGAAAAGTGTCCATATCATCTTCCTCATGCATAATCTTCGACTCCAACTCTTTACGTAGCAAAGCAATTTTAGCCTCATTGCAACTTGCATAAAGACCAGCCAAAATATCCGAAGCGTGTTTTGCAGATTTTGTTGAACGGATGTGAGGAACAATAGTGCGCTTCACAAATGGCAACGCAATCAATGCATGAGCCTACGCATCCTTTACATCCCAACAAGCTTGTTGTGCCGTAGGCAAATCAACGCTAATAGCAGCAAGACCTGCAACATCCTCAACATCGCCTACATCCTCAGAACCAAGACGTACATCAAATGCCCTGCAAAATATTCCAGACGCCCTTTGACACAAGAACGTGTTGCATCATATAAGCCCACATAGGGTAATTGTCCCCATCCAACCTATCCTCAACAGCAAACATCTTGAACACATATGTGTTGTTGTCAGCCATGGTAAATGCTGCACCTGATGTGAAAACTACTCAAAAATAGGAGAAACGAAGCGGGAACAACACGTGCTATATAGCACAAACCGTAGAAGACTGTAAGGCACCTATTATGTAGAAATTGGCACTGATAGAAATTCTGCACAAAATGACAAAATTGCATGTGCAGACCTGCCTGTAGTGCAAACGGAGGCCGAAATGAGCCCGAATCAGGAATCTGAGCAGACTGAGCTCTGCGAGATCTTCCGAAATATTTATTGACCTGCGAACGCTCGCCAAACCTCACTATAATCAGAGAAAGTGAGCAGGCGTGTGCTTTAGCAACTGGCGACTAAGCCCGGGAGGAAGTAACCTACTCCGATACCAATTGTTGCAATTAGGGTAGCAGAGAAACGCACACAGCTTGTAGAAGATGAAGGAAGCTCAAGGCACACAATAGAGAGTGTGTTACTTAGTGTGCAATGGAAAGATAGATAGCCCTAGAGTGATGGGCATATATACAATGCTCGGGGGGAAAAACCTCCTAAAGAGGAAAAAAATGCCCCAGTGGTCCTAGTGTGTTCACACACATCACTACCACATGTATATGGTAACATCATTATGGCTCTAAAATCACCCTATTTGTTTTCCTACATAAGGCTCCCGCTTATACCCACAAGCCCCTACTTATAATTAAAAGAAACTCTTTGTAATAGCCCCAAAGTTTCTACATACAATAGTTATCAATACCAAGTTCGGCTTGGATGCTAAATGCGTGTGTGTGTGTGTGTGTGTGTGTGTGTGTGTGTGTGTGTGTGAGAGAGAGAGAGAGAGAGAGAGAGATGGAGGGAGTGTCTCTAAGGTAGTCACAATAGAAAGTTTGAAGCTAGAAGATAGACAAGGCTAATATTTCTTGTGTGCAAATTGATGATCTACATGGTGAGCATCTTTAAGTCTCGTGAATTGTAGATCTTGATTGCATTATGAAAAATTTGATGGTTCTGTTGTTTTGAGTTTGGTTCTCTTGCCTTTTGATTCTGTGTGTGGGGCGGATGAAGTAAAAAGTATGTGCCGGATGAAGGGTGTGTATTGAGCTCAATCAAAAGACTATTAAAACTAAAGTAACCAAGGTTAATTTATCCCAACAACACGTTTGCACATCAAAAGCAAACAGACTCCTATTAAAATAGACATTCGTTGAGTCGTTGTCGATTAATTTTGAAAACTTACCAAAACATTCCTCTAATGTGTAGAAATACCCCTTAAATTTCATATATTCCTTAAGTATGTTATCCTTTTGCATTATATTTTAATTGCCTCAACTCATCTACCTCAATCTCTATTCATACTAGTCTACTCATCCCTTCATCAAGAATGATTATTTTATTTAAAATTGAAAAATCGAGCTAAATAGTAGAAAATGATTATATAGGTTGTACCTTATAGTCTCATTATGCTCCCTATGTTGTAAGGTTGCTAATTTAGTTAAGGGATAGATATTAATTGCACAATTAACATTTAGTACTTTTAGTTACTATAATTAGGGAAATTTGGGTATACTAATATTAGATTAGCAAGTTCAATATCAGAATTGAATATGGCATTTCTTCTTTAGGCGTGGTGCATTGCCACTTTTTGTATTCAATTGTTGTGCATACAAGTCTTGATTAATGATAAAAATATAAAAATTGTATCAATAAAAATTAGGCATACTAGAAATTTTTCCATGACATTCAGATGCTAGATTAGATAAATAATTGGTTGTTTAATTAAATAGTATACAATTCTACTTATTTTGAGTAAGTTAGATAAGCACATCACTTTATTAATTTATTAATTGATAACTAAAGCTATATAAATGGCGCATAATCTTTGTTGGCTTGCCTCCACCCAAAAAGGCCAGCAGTACTAAGTGAGTTTTTAGGTTGAAACCTCATGTTTTTGTTCAAAAAGGGTAGGAAAAAAGGTGTGTAGGCTTAAGAAGACCCTTTATTATTTGACATACTTGGTTGCACACGGTTTTCCAAATAGTCCAATTGAGAGAAATTTTGATGTCAAGCATGCATACCATGTTTTTTTTTAATCATTGTGCTTTATATTATGATATGTTGCTCACTTTGACGAATCTCTCACTAACCAAGAGTATACCACAGTTTTTGGGCGAAAAAAAGCACGAGCAGAGAAGCAAGAAAGATCATGGTATCCAAGTTGGATTGCCAAAATCGAGTTCAAAGAAGAACATATGCTCACCTATGGCTCTCAGTGTTGGCACAAGCAGACCCAAGAGCTCCCAATAGATGAAAAAAAAGGAGATATTTTAGGATCTCATGCACCACCAACCATTCTCCAAGTTTCAAAATTTAAATGTCGAATCGACTCTTGTCTCCAGTGTTTGTAACACATTGACTCAGTTAAAGGTCTCCCACTTAGCAAGCATGCTTTTTGTCAAGAGGAGCCCTTTGATAATAATATTGAATAATACAGGTAACACAACATCAATAAATTGATCTAGAATTGCTAATGTCTTGTGTGTTCATTAAAGGAATATAGCAGCAACAAGTTCTCACTGGAGATGAAAGATGAGGATGAAGTGTTGCCATTGGGTGCTTGTTAGTAGAAAGGAATGCCTCGATGTAGAATTATCACAGCTAAAATTAGAGATTTGGTCTATGCCTTTTGAACATCAGAGATGACATTTTCACCTAACAAAAAGCACATATGTAAGAGAAGAATTGGAAGAAAATAATTGTCAAACATCCCATACATCTTCTCAATGACTTTCAGGTAACCTCTTATTCTTGCAATCAATATTCCATAGTGTTTCATTTGGATAGATGTTAAAGTAGAGATTTTTTTAACAGTAGTATACTCTAGAAAGTACCAAATTTGGTAGTCTACTACAAAGCAGTGGTTCCATAACTACCAAAGCAGTGGTTCCATAACTACCAAAGCACCAGATTAGATCTCACTTGCTATAAAGTAGTACAATATATTTATTATTTATTTAAGGACAGTGGATCCATATGCTATTAAAAAGAGGCAGGTAGAGTACCCAAGCATTTCAAAAGTACTAAACTGGGTAGTATGAGATGTAGAAATCATTCCATACATTACCACCAAAAGGAAAATAATATGCCTTTGGTATTCCCCTATATACCACCAAACCCCACATGGAGCTCCAAATATGGTAACCTTCAGACAATAGAGATTTTAGGGTTTAGCTATTGGTACCAAAGTTTGTCTCCAAGCCCCTATTCATTACCAAGTTTGGTGCTATTTTTCCTAGCAGTGATTCTATATAGTATCAAAGGAATGAAAGACTAGTAACTTATCAAATGTATAATGCCATTTTTAGTACTTCCCTGCCTAAAAATGAAAGTTTAGAGTACCAAAATGTTGGCAAAAGTATCCATAGGAATCTTGGATACTACCAATGATAGATAAATTGTTAGAAGCTTGGTTGTACCACTTATAGTACCCAAAACTCTTTTAGTACCAAATTTGACAGAATCATTTTAGATATTTATCATGTTTGGTAGTAAATAGTACCAAGTTGTAACTACTTACCGATTTGAAATTATGTGCCAGGTTGATACTATATAGAGGTTTGGTACTCAATACTACCAATTTCGTTGTATGCACCACTTTGGTATTGTCACTACCAAATTATTTATATGTAGAAGCTTGGTACTTAGTACTATCTAATTGGTACTCTATAGCACTTTGGTGTTAAAGATGGACTCTGAAGTACCATATTTATGCTTGCTATTACCCAACGTAGGATCTGAATGCTATTCGGGTACTATCTATCACCAATTTTGGTAATCTAAATTATTGAAATGTTTGATGTGAATGGTAGAGCTCTAACTTGGACTATTTTGATGTAATAGGCTGAGCTATACCAAAGATTCAAGAGTACTCATATTTTAGTGTAGCTATCATAAAGATCCTTTGAGGTACTAAGACTATACTTTATTTGGAAGTTGAAAGTGAAGTCGTGGAGTGGAGATTAGATCCACACACACACACACACACACACACACACACACACACACACACACACACACACACACACACACACACACACACACACACAGATACACGGATAGAGAGCTTACACTATACGCAGAGAATTCGTTGAAGCGTTATCACCCAAATCTTATTATTCACACAAGTATAAGTGAGTATATACAAAGAGTTAGTGATAAGCGAGTTAGGCGGCCGGCCAGCCATATCCTTATAAGAGGCCACTTGGGATTTAATCCCAACAACCTCCCACTTAAAGTCCAATGTGGCACTTTAAGTAACTGTAAATCTATGAACATAAATGTACAAAGATTTACATGGCTACCATCTATCCAATGCCCAATAACTCACGACAATGCACAAAGCCCTCTCTTGGAAGTCCCTTTGTGAGTAGATCAGCAAGATTGTCCTTGGTGTGGATCTTCATCAGTTGTATCTGCTTGTCTTCAAGTACTTCCCTAATGAAGTGATATTTCACATCAATATGCTTAGTCTTTGAATGGAACTCTGGATTCTTTGCCAATTGTATAGCACTTTGGCTATCACAATATAACTCTGGCATATCTACTTTGATTCCCAAGTCTACTACCAATCTACCAAGCCAAATAGCTTCTTTGCATGCCTCATTTGCTACAACATACTCAGCTTCTGTAGTAGACTGCGTAATACAATCTTGTAATTGAGATCGCCATGATATGGCACCTCCAGC
Source organism: Adiantum capillus-veneris (assembly GCF_014529385.1). Taxonomy (NCBI): domain Eukaryota; kingdom Viridiplantae; phylum Streptophyta; class Polypodiopsida; order Polypodiales; family Pteridaceae; genus Adiantum; species Adiantum capillus-veneris. Next base: position 5,279,088 of record NC_140935.1, read on the forward strand.
CAATGTAAATACATAGCCTGATGTAAATCTCCTCTTATCCAAGTCTCCTGCATAATCTGAGTCAGTGTATCCTCTGACACTCAAATCCTAACTACCATAGCATATGCGCATACTCTTTGTATGTTTTAAGTATCTCATGATACCTTTCACTGCCTCCCAATGTTTCTTGCCGGGATTTGACATATATATGCTAACCACTCCCACTGCAAATGCAATATCCGGACGTGTAGAAATCATTGCATACATCAAACTCCCACATGCAGACGCATACGGTATCGTATCCATTTCAACCTTTTCCACCTTAGACTGTGGGAAATCTTGGTTGCTTAGTTTCACATATGAGGGCAATGGTGTCATCAATGCCTTTCCCCTGTCCATATGGAAATGTTGAAATACCTTGTCAATATACTCTTCCTGAGATAAGTAAAGCATCTTCTTTGACCTATCTCGCTGGATACGCATACCCAGTATATGACTTGCCTCACCCATGTCTTTCATGTCAAAAACCTTTGCCATTTTTGACTTAAGAGCTGAAATTTTTTCTATTTTTCTACCAGTAAGTAACATTGTTTTAGGGAAAACTACTCCCCTGTTCATGCTCACAAGCACGACACAGACAACATACTTGTCATCCTGTGACACGACTAACCCGTAGGTGCACGGAGGCAATCTCGTTAGCTTGTCAGGCTGAGACCAACCTACAGATACGCACTTCTATGATGCATCAATCACTAATCCTTGTTAACTCCAACCCACTCTATCCCTAAACGCTCATAACACCATTTACACATCAAATGAACTCGGAATTGCTTCAAACTTGCTAGGCACCATCCCCTCACTAGGATAGACTTACCTATAAGTCCAATTATTAGATTATAACCCGAGCTACCTCAAATACAGTCGCAATAGACTCACAAGTCATAACCTAAAAGTATGTGAAACCTAAATCTATGAACATCTATGCATAGCTAATCTCGCCCTCGTTCCATAAAGTACTTGATTGTTGAAAACAGACACCGTTTGTGCTACTTAGAAGCAAAACAAGCTCATGGGAAGATCGCTCGCGAACAGCTCGAAGATGCGAATGCGTGGCGTGGGTGTGTAGCTCTCGGAGAGGCTACCACAATGGTGTGGTTGCTTCATGAATCCGGTGAGGGTGATGCGCGTAGCGAAGAGGATAAGATCACACACACTCTCTCTCTCAGACTCGTACGACACAGAATAAATGATTCAAAAATGTTATTCCAAAATGGTTCTAAGGTGACCTTATACTTTAGTCACCTTAGCTCAAAATTTACATGGGGTTTTAATTGAGTTCTACTCATCATAATTACAAAGTGGAAATGCATCTGGGTCCCGGCCAACTAATTAATCTTTACATAATCCAGACAAGTGGATCAAAATGATAAGACGTCTTTGACATAGAAATGGGAATTTGATAGGCTTTACAAGGTGGGCTCATTACAAAAGCTGGACAAGTTGGGCTCCAACACTCCCCCCCTCTTACTTCATGTCTACCACGACATGAACTTGAGACTATCTTCAATGTCATCTTTGTTGCCTTTCTCTTTCGAGTCGATCAATGAATGTATCATCTCGCAGGGAGTCACTTGCTATGAGTGGGCCAAAATTTTGAGACTGGAACAAAAAGAATCCTTTATAAAAAGCTTCCTCAAAATTCTGTAGATGATAGCTCGGCAAAAACATCAGCCTTCTGAAGTAGGCATACAAAACTTGTTCTGATGGAGGTGCACTTAGGTCGTAAGATAACTCCGCTTCATTTTTGCTGGTATCTATGAACTCTGAACTCCAGCTCTCTGAAAATGCTGTGAGACAGGCCAAAAAGGTTTTTGCTATCTTACAAAGCATCTTGCAGGACAAGTCGGGAGAGCCGCTGAACTCCGCAATGGTGCCCTTGAGGGTTTTCACCATATACAGGCCGGATATTCTCTCTCCTTCGGCCGGTCCCTACAAACGCGGATAATTTAGCCATGTAGGGTTTCTGATCTGCATGTCTTGATACTGGCTATATGTATAGATTCGTGGCATAGGGCAAAAAGTGGTGTCTTCCCTTAATTCCGAAGGCGCATTTACAAGGTGGATTAGGTAATCTGGGTGGTTGTTAAGCTATTGTTGCCGCCACTTTGGTTGACTATCTATAACCCTGTTCCTGTCAAAATCTGCCTTCAAAATCTGGCCTGTATTCTTCATTTTTGAGCTGTTTTTTATGCTCCACATTTTCATACTTGAGAAGGGCATATGGAAGCATAGGTGCATTCCATTCTTCTCGTAGTTGTGCGACCTACTTGCCTAATCTCGAGAGCGCACGTAGAAACTCTCGTTCTTGCTTGATTGCCCTTTGCCACGTCCTATCCACCTGCTTCTGCATTTGTTCGGTCAATCTCTGCTCTTCATTTCTGGTAAGAGAATCTTCATCTTCAACCTGAGTGCTTGGGCCAGCTTGATCATTCTGAGTATCTGGGGCCCCGTGGTCCTCTGATGCTTCTTCATACTCATCATCACCACCATATAGCTCTGCCAGGCCAGCCAAATCCGTGGCCTCTTGCACCATGTGCACCCTCACTTGCCCGTGGGGTTTGCTTGCAGTTTGGAGATTTGCAATTTGTGCAGCCATTGTTTGATTATCAATTTGGAGTGTTTAGAATTCCATTTCCTTTTGGACTGCAGCATCTTCCAATTCCTTGACTCTATTGTGTAGATTCTCATTTTCTTCCTTGACGGACTTGAAAGCGAGGCTTTCTCTTTCAATGTCTTGAGCTGGTCCTTGCTGTTGTTCGCTTTGTAAGTCTGCTACTTGCTTTTGCAACTGATCCTCAGCTCTAAGTGCACTTTCAACTATCATCAACCTGTGTTTTCTTTCCAATTCTAGCTCTCTCTTCAATGCCTCCACGTCTTCTTGTGGTTGGGCCACTAGCGTTGCTGATGGCAACGTCTTTTTCTTTTTTGCTCTTTCTATCTCCCTTGCCTGTATATCGGTCACTGCTCTCAAATCCTTCACTTCAATTTGTAAGTCATCAATTATGACTTGTAAATTTTTTACTGCCTCCAAAGCATCCTGATTTTGTACCATCAACCTCTGGATTTGTTCATCTCCATCATTGACATCTTCAACAAACACAACGATGGTATCTTCACAAATAGCATTGAAACTTTCTGACTCCTAGAAATTTTCCTTGAGGAGGTCTATTCTGCTTTTGAGACCCGATATCTCAGCATCTTTAATGCTGATCAGTTTAAGGTTGTCATCTCTCTGCTCCTGCAACTTCAGAACCACTTGCTAGGTTGTCTCCAATCTCTTTTTGTTAGCCATGTTCTGATCAGCTAACAACCGACTGTGCAGTCTTACTTGGTTTAGTAGAGTCTCCATTTCCCCCAAATCCAGGCTGACACTAGCTCCCAACTCAATTACTTGAGAAGAGGACGCTTCTTGTTCTCTTGTCAAATCTACCTCTATGTGCTTGCCTTTATCAAGGTGTGATATTGTTCCAGTGGCTGGATGGCCATCCTTCCTTTCTTCTTCTTCTCTATGGGGTGGTGTAGGGACTCTCTCATCATGAGATGAGCTCTCTGGATGTGGAGGAGAGTCGGCACGTGGAGTTGGTTGCCTTTCACTTGCCTCTGGCCTTGGAGATGGAGGTGGTGTTTCCTCATCTATTGTAGTTGGCCTCAATTGATCTCTTAATGTTTGGAGATCCTCCTCTTCAAGTGGCAACTCTGGATCATCCGTAGCATTCCTCTTTTGTTTGTATCTTCAAACCAGTCCAACTCAAAGGCTAGATTGTTGGCTTTCTTTGTTCTTAGTGTGTAAGAGCCACTAGAGGGTTTCCAAGTGGCGCCTACATCGCCTCGTAGAGATCTTTCTAGTACAAAGCCTTCTAGCATTCTCTCCATCTTTGCTACCTTCTGCACTCTGGTGTTGTTCTCAATTTCCGCTTTCCGCTTCTTTAATCTCAAGTTGTCTTCTTCAGCCCTTCTTTCTTCTTCCCTCTTTTCCTGTGTACTTCTGGTGACCCTTTCCAGCATGCGTCCTCCAATGGTGTTAGTAGAGGGAGGTACTCGCCTTTGTGGTATGTCTTCAATATTCTCTCGTACTACCAGCCAGTTGTTTTATTGAGGAGCAGGTGGTAGCTGATCTGTCACTCATATGGCATGGTATATCATTCTGGTGAGTACTTCTCCTCCTGCAATATAATTTGGCTTGGCCTGCTGTAGCTTTTTCACTTCCTCAAATAGATATGATGCATGATCTATATAGAAATCATGTGTCATTCCCATAGCCCACGTCATTGTTGTTGAGATGACCCCGTGTGGTGTAGTGTATCTAGGCGGTCTCTTGCTGTAGCTCAACAAACATTGAATGTATACCTTGTCAGTACCCTCACTTTTGGGTTTGCTATGAGTTCAAAAGATGGTAGTTTGGATCTTTTCAGGTAGACTGTGAGATTCTTCCTTCTTTCTCTCATGTTGGCTCCTTGATCAGACACTTTTAAAGCTTCTTTGATGATTTCCTTGGTGATCTGGATCTCCATCATCTCATTATCCATGCCTGCAACCTTGCAAGTTCCGTCTTCTTGGATAGTCTCAATTAGTTGTTGTACTCTCTTGAAATCTATCCCCACTGGTGGTAGTGAAACAAAGTCCCATAAGCCAACTTTCTTCAGCCATGATCTTTGCGGTGATCTTTTCAGGTAGTTTTCTGCCTCCTTGGAGATCATTACTGTATCCACTAAATTTCCTTTGCCATCCATATAGGAACCTTGGTAGATTTGGAAAGTTGCTGCCTGTTGCACTTCTGCAGGTATCCATGTGGCTGCTGGCTTTAATGAATTTTGTAGAAGTGTATAGGGTGTTGCACCCTCCATTGCCAGGTTCTTGCCTTTTCTTTTTCCCAGAGAAGCGTCCATGGATCCTGTATCCACAAGTAATGGTTAATGTATAAACATAGTACCTCTTTTCCAAATTGATTATCACTTAAGCATGCATCTAGTTGAGCCCTCTTAGTCCCAAGATGAGTAGTGAAAAATGTTAGCAGATAGACAAGTTCTTTAAGTGTCTGACTCTGACGGCTTCAAATTAATGATGTTGATGAAGGAGAATGTGTCCAAATGCTTTGAAACTTTGTGTGGTACATGTGCATAGGGTATCTAAGCTCTCCATATGGTCACAATTTCAAAATTAGGCCAATTTCAAACTCTGCTGAGTCTATCGCGATAGACTCACTATCTTCTCATAGGGGAGGTATTTTTCACATGTGACTTCACACTCAGGTTTCCCATGGCTTGTACATGATCTGACTTCATTTTCAACTCAAATGGATGTCAAGTGACCTCCCTTTGGCTCAACTTTCATTTTTCCCGAAATCCTCCAAGGAGATGTTGGTCTATCTCCCTCATCTTTTGTTGTTTTGGGTCCAAACTTTGTAAGCAATCTTCTGACACCATGCTGAAGCTAGCTGTTGAATCCAGTTTTTGATCAAGGGTATCTATCTCACTCTGCCGAGTCTATCGCAATAGACTTGGAGTTAGGCTTATTTTGTCAATTTTTTTGGTCTGTAGCCTTTGGTCTGCCTTCCCCTAGTTGATGTAAGGTCCCTTGAACCTTCACATGTGGCTTTCAACTTTCTTTGCTCTTGAGATGTCATGTTCTGAATCTGGGCTGCTGTCAAGTCTATATCATCTTTTCATATGAGTCTATCTTGTCTAAAATTTGGTATACTTTCTTCATTAGCTTCTACAAATCTATCCATGTGATTATCTTTGAAAAGGACCCTCCCAAAGATAGAGTAGTTAGTCTATTGCGATAGACTCAGTCCTTGTGCCAAATAGATCAAATTTTGCACTCTGATGTGATATATGGGGTCATTAGGCCTTGTTAGTCCCATTTATGAAGTCACAATCAAAATTCCATGTGTCTAAGTGCATGAGCAAGTCTATCGCGATAGACTCACTATCTTGTCATTTTTACAAGTTTTTTTATGTTAGTTGGCCCCCCTAGTGTTAGTAGGCTCTCCTAGACACACACATTAAGTTTTAACCAATTTGGAAAAGTGTACTCCCTGTTGGCAGCACTTAGCTATTTCTGGAATCGGAGTAGACCACTTAGGTGATGGTCGCCGTACTTTCTGGTCATTGTATGACTCAGGTTGACTTTCCTTTCCTTTTGACCTTCCGTCGGAGCAGTCTATTGTTCTTTTGGTGATTACGTCACCAAGAACGACCATTTGGACGCTTTTCTGGCCTGTTGCTGGCGTTTGTCCTCGTGGAAGTGCTTCTTCTTGAGTGGCAAAATTCCAACTCGTAGTTGACATCCTTAGGATGTACCCTGTCAAATTTGGTGTCATTTGGTCACCTGGTCGGCCCGTTAGAGCTTGGTGACGCTTTGCGCAGTTTTCATCAGATAGGGACTTCAGGCTCAGCTTTGACTAACTTTTTCATGGTCTAACCATTCAGTTGGTTTGTCGAGGTTATTGGCTTGCTGCCTATGAGTTTTGGCTCATTTTCGATCACTTTGGGTCAGCTGCCCTTCTGCAGCCCCTGTGAAATTAGGGTTTTCTAAGAGGCTTCCTTCGCGCTTCCCGAGGTCATAGGCTTGATCCCTAAGCTATAGACATTGTGTCTTTAAATTTTGGTTCCATTTGGTGGCCTCTAGGTATTCCTAACAACCGGTCTACAGTATGTGTGCAAAGGTTGTGATGGTGGTGCTAGCAAGGTTTTGCGACAACATAAAGTATTCAACTGCTAGATGTAGTGTTGACGAGCATACCTCTCATATCTGATGTCGATTGGTGACCGTGCACGTTGGATGAGCTCCTGGAAGTCTCGGATGTTGTAGGAAGCTTTCTCTCTTGGAAGGTGAAATGACACAAATGAGAGTTTTCTAGCCTATCTTCCCTATATGTGATCGGGGCTTCGACATGAAAATTTTCTATCTTTTACCTGTGGCCATAACTTTTTGCGAGATGCGGTTTAGGCTCAAATTTTTTGATTTGGACCTCGTTTGCTCCAGTTCTACAATTTTTGCAGATTTCTCCTTTTGGAGGTCCCGTCATGACGGTGGCCAGTTTTGCTCTATCACCTTCGCACTCCATATTTTTTTATGTGTCTTCTTTACCTTGGATCAGGCGTCTCTTCTGTTACGTTTCGATCTGGATTATGGATTTTTTAAAAAAATTTTGCTAGAAAAATAGCTCAAATTGAGCAAATAAATCCCAAATCAACCCAAAAATAGCAAATCTAACCTAGAAAAATACCAATAAATATACTAACACTATGTAGCCCACTCTTCTCTTGTCTCTTCTCTTGTCTATGTACATTCTCGCTCTCAATCATCAACCTTGGCCTATTTTTTGCTATTTTTCGACGGTTTTTGGCCAGTTTTGACTCGCTTTACAGTATATTCACATCCCTAGGGGCTCATATATGATCATTTGGTCCCCATTCTAACTAATTACGAGGGCATATTATTTTCCCAAAAATCACAGAATAAAACACAAAATTGGTTGAAAAATCAATCACAAACATTGCCCTCTAATATATGACATGAGTCCGCGCATTTGGAATGCCTTCCCCCCCCCTTGGTCGGAGTCCTCCCGGACGACAGGGTATCGTCAAGGGTATGTGTTGTGCATGGGCGTTAACTCGTGCTAATGCAGGCCTTGTAAGGTAGCCCTATATGCATGCACAGTCAATGCATTTAGAAAAAATTTATCCGGTGTAAGAGGAAGGTATAAGCGATACGCTTATTGGCATTCGTCGGTGAGGTATCCTGTGGTAATGTTAGTTGGCTGGCAGATTTTCTTGGCGATAAGAAGTTGTAATTCTGCCGCTTGTTGTTTGATGGTCTTCCAAGGTTTTTGAACTTTTGTTTGTGCCTCCGCTGAAGTCGATATGGTTGTATTCTTTGTTGCATGTTTTGGTTGAACTTCCTTTCGTTTCCATATCTTTTTGTTGACTTTGTTTGCACAGATATTCGTGTTTGTTGTCGTTGACGCTACTTGTTTCGGTGTGATGGCTGTATGGTCTAGTTTTTCATTGGCAGTTGTAGACAATTGTCCGTTGGTCTGCTTCGGCATCCATACCTGTGTTGTTGGCTTGTTCTGAATTGGTACTTTTGGACGCCATACCAATATAGTCCGTTGTGGATTCTTCTTGTTAATAATTTTTCTTCGAAGCTTTGCTGGCGTTGGGTGTTTTGTCTTTTCTTCTGTAAACTCCCTTACAGGAATTAAGCTGTCTTGCTTGAGCGCCCTTGATGAAATTGCAACTCGGATAGATCTGTATCTCGCACCCACACTTGCCTCGTTCCCTGCATGATTTTTGGCTTTTGATAATACATTTCTTGCCATCCAAACTTTGATTGTTGTTGATTAGTGCGTTGCGGATGTACGGACTCCTGTCTCCACATTGACACATGTTTATCATAGGACAAGAAGGCTTCTGAAAAGTTGTCATTTCTGAACAGTGCTTCATTAGTATCCAAATCAATGAATACTCTGTTAACTTTCATCCACGACACTGCTAAGATACACGGCGTTGTTGATCTATTTGGTGGTAGCACATGGAACTTATGAGTGTACGTGTGCCCCTGCACTGTGATTGGTAACATAATAGATCACAATGTGGTCACCTCATCACCGGATTCTACTTTCAACTTGTGTGTATCTAGGAATTTCGTCATTAGTCCAAGTTTTTGAAAGAGCTCAAAGCTGATGACACTCAATTTCACCCCAGTGTCAAGCAATGCATAGGTTTCTACTTGTTATGTGCCTGCATATGCTTTTATGTAAGGACTACACCACGTATTTTCTAAAGTGTCAATGGTGTTCTCGTCCTAAGCCATAAGGTCTGTGATTGTCCTTGCTAGTTCTTCGCTTTGTATATCTTCTTCGATTGTTTGGATTGTTGGAAGAGGATATTCTGTCCTTGCTAGTTCTTCGCTTTGTATATCTTCTTCGATTGTTTGGATTGTTGGAAGAGGATATTCTTCAGTCATCATTGGTGGACCATGTTTATTGTCCTCAGAAATTGCTTTCGCTTAGCAATGCGTTCCTTGGATTATTGCTGTGCTTGGTCATGAACTCATTGTTGTTCCTGTCTATAGGCTTTTCCATAATGTAATTGAAACAACATCCCAGGAGTTAGAGGTAGATGATACTTTTTCAAACGACACCCACTAATCCAATTCGGCATTTCTTTTCCATCTAGTGTCGACAGTTTTACTACTCCGCTAGACGAGATATCTTGGATCAGATAAGGCCCCATTCCTCTTTTCTTTAGTTTCTTGGCATGCTATTTAAGGGTGTATACCAAGACATAGTCCCTTGTTTTTGACATGCTCATCAAAAAACTCTTTCTGTTGTCTTTTCTTGGCAAAAATGGTTGCTACCGCATTGAGTCGTAACTCGTCTAGTTTTTTTAGGTCATCTAACCGTTCTGAAAGCTCATGGCCCGTCCAGTCCAACCGTTTAGCTACCCTTAGACTTGGAATTAAAAATTCAATAGGCAGTATTGCATTTAACCCATACACCATATTAAACGGTGTAGCATTGAGTGTTGTTTTATATGCAACTCGATAAGCCCACAATGTTGAATATAGCATTTGATCCCATTCCGTCCTTGTTTCACTAACCAGTTTCGTAAGAACTGTGCACAATATTTTGTTGGTCGCTTCTGCTTGGCCATTGGCTTGTGGATGGTAGGGTGTATATTTGTGATGAATTACCATAAACTCAATCAAGAGATGTTCGATAACTTCATTTACAAAGTGCATCCCTCTATCACTCACCAGCTCGATTGGTAGGCCATATCGTGTAAACACATATTCATATAAGAATTGTGGAGTGGTTCTTGCATCTGCCTTTGTTGTGGCTTTTGCTTCCACCCATTTGGTCATATAATCAATGGCCACTATGATGTATTGTGCTTGTGAACGATAAGCTGGTGGAGTGATAGGACCAACAAAGTCCAATCCCCATTTAGTGAATGCTCGAGCACTCATCATTGGTCTTAAAGGCATGTCATCTCTCTTAACTGGCACCTTAGTGCATTGACATTCATCACACCTTTTCACAAATTTTGTTGCATCTTGAATCATGGTCGGCCACCATATTCTTGCAATCATAATGATTTTTACGGTTCTCTCCGCCAAAAAATGACCCCCTGCTATGCGTGCATGGGCTTGCTCCAATAATGGAAAGTAGTCATTTTCATGAGGAACTATCCTCAACTGGTCATCAGTTCCTCTTTTATACAATTGGTCACTAATGATGGTATACCTATTCGCTTTGATTTGTAAAGCCTTTTGTCTGGCTTTAGACCAATCTCATGGCAGCTCCCTATTAGTCAACACAATAGCATGACTCCATGCGGGTGCTATCGTTACTTGGTATAATGTGGCATAATCCACAGTGGTATTGGTTGTGCAAAAGTTGCATTTCTTGATGTAATTAGCTACATCGCCTGCCATTCCAAGCCAATACACTCCAAGTCTTCGTAATCGTTCATAGGTTATTTGATTTCCTCGATGGAAATCCCATGTCTGTGTATGTGCCTCCTCTAGATACGCGTCGTACTCCTATGGGCCTATACACAACCTTAGAATCCCATTGTTACCATGATGATACATTCTTCCCGCAAGCATAGTGTAATTTTGTGCTTGTCTAATGTCTTCCACCGTGTGTCTTTCGTCAAGATTCATTCCATATGTCAACAATGGCATAATCTGCTCTGACCATTTTGGTACCATCTCTTCATTAAATAGGTATGCGTCTGGGAGATCATCATCTCACCAGTAGCCTTTTCGCCATTTAGTAATCGAGAAAGGTGGTCTGCTCTTTGATGAGTTTTTCCTTTCTTTACTACTACAGTAAAATCAAACTCCAGCAACACAATGAACCATCTTACAAATCGTCTCGTGTTACAAGGTTTGTTTACTAAGTACAAAAGTGCCTGATGATCCACAAAAAATGTGAATTTGTTCGCAAGCAAATAATGACGAAATTTCTTTACCGCATATATCATACCTAATCCTTATCTTTCAGTGGTGGTATAATTCTTCTCTGCACTGTTGAGTTGTCTACTAGCATAATTGATGGGAAAATCTGTATTACCCTCTCCTGGTTGTGCTAATATACAGCCTATTGCAAATGCCGAAGCATCTACATGTACATGGAAAATCTTTGACCAATCCGGTGCTTTTAGAATTGGTGCAGATACCAGTGCATCTTTTAATTTCTAGAATGACTCCTCACATTCGTCGGTCCATATGAAGATCGTGATCAAACTATACAAGGGTTTTGCTATTACAGCATACATGTAGATAAAACGTCGGTAGTATCCACAATGTCCCATAAATGATTGTACCTCTCGTACAGTGTTTGGTCTTGGCAATTCTATGATCACCTTTACCTTGTCTTCATCAGTGGTAATTCCATTAGCGGATACTATGTGGCCTAGGATCTTGCCTTGCCGTACCATGAATACACATTTTTCTGGGTTGAGGCAAATCCTATACGTTCTGTATTTTTCGAATACCTTTCTAAGATAATCTATATGATCTTCTCTCAATAGAGAATAGACACACAAGTCATCCATGTAAATATCCAAAAATATTTGTAAGTATTCTTTGAAAGCATGTATCATTAATCTCTGAAATGTGGCTGGAGCATTGGTCAAGCCAAATGGCATTACCCTAAACGCATATATGCCCCATTCAATTGCAAACGCTGTTTTGTACTGATCTTCTAGTTTAACCCCCAATTGGTTATAACCAAAGAATCCATCCATAAAGCTATAGGCCTGCTTGCCTGCTACTCGTTCTAGGACGTGTTCTGTGATAGGAAGAGGATAATTGTCCCCTATTGTTGCTGCATTTACCTTCTTGAGATTCACACATACGCGTAATTTCCCGTTTTTCTCAGGTACCACCATGATTGGCGACACCCAGTCAGTGTGCTCTAGCTCATAAATAAATTCAGCATCCATAAGTTTGTCTATCTCGTCCTTGATCCTTTTGGCGAATGTCTCATTGTACGTGTACGGATGTTGTTTGCTTGGCTTTGCATCCGACTTTAGAGGGATCGAATGTTCACAAATGTTAGGATCCACCCCCTTCATATCTTTGTATGACTAGGAAAATACATCACGAAATTCTTTAAGCGTTTTGATCAGTAAGTCCTCTTCTTCCTGGCTTAGATCACTAGCAATGTACACAGGTCGAGGAATTTCTACCGGCTCTGCTAGGTCTATTTTCTTGGTGTTCTCTGGCCCATCATAGGACTCGTTGGGTTTAGGCTCTCTCATCGGTTGCTGGACCACCAATTTTCTCTCCTGAATGGTGTACTTACAATAGTGAGGAGCTACATCTATCTCTTTACTCCCCTCACTAGAGTTCGATCCATCGCTACTTTCCATCTCAGTTGTCCATACATTTTTCAGCTTTTGTTTCAAATCATTGTATTTCTTTTTCTGCTCAACTTTCGTTATAATTGGATCTCCAAAGACATCCAATATTTCCTTCGCAACTCTCTTTTTTGCCTTGCTGGTTTTCTTAAATTTCAACAGTCTTGCCTTGAAACCTGGGTCTTCAGCAATCTTAAGAAACCTTCCTAACACTTTATCCTTAGCACAATCAACAGCATGAATGTTCATAAGGAAATGTGTCTTACTCCTGAACTCAGGCATAGGTCTGAACCTAGTTGGTAGACTTTTATGGTGTCGCCTACTCTTGTATCTTTTTTGGCATCTCACACTTTGGTTCGGGAACTGGTAAAAGACATCATTGTCTTTATCCTGATGGTCATCTTCTTCCATATTTTCCGACTTCTCATCATCCGCATTATCTTCGTTTTCACATAGATCAGAAGAATCATAAAATTATTCTCCATCATGCTCGATGTTTTTAGTGGGGATGTCCACATAACCCACTATCTTAATATCAAGTTTCATTTCCGTTTGATTGACTCTCGCATTCTCGGTGTCTCCTTCATTCTCGTCTTCCTCCACAATTTTTCTCAACATGTAGTATGGTACGATATCGTAGCCATTCTCATCACAAAATTTTGTGGGAGTGACTTCATTGACGCACACATCCAAAGTAGCCAAAATTTGAGACCATTATAGAGGTTCGAGCTTCTCTTTAGGGAAGGGCTCTCGTATATAGGCATCGTCTTCCAATACCCTCTCTAGTGTCCTTTCATTGTAGTTGAATTCACTACATTGAGATGCTCCGCACATCCATATCTCCTTTTTCTTATAGAACCACGCTGGGACTTCTGATCCACTAATGGTGGCTGAGTCGAAATCTTCCACAGGTGTTCTCGTGACATCATGGTAGCTATGATTCCTCATATTTACATGTGTAGTGGTTTCAACATGTCTTAGATACAAATAATCATACCCCCAGTCCTGCACCATCTTGAGTTGCCTCATGAACGGCCTACCAAGGATAATTTTATAATTGTTTTTCTTGTCGAAATCTACTATGGCAAATGTATATTCATACTCTATGCCACATGAAGATACCACAATTGCCTCAAGCAATCCTATAGGTCTTTCTACGTGCCCATCCGCTAGTTGCAATTTTATTCTAGTTGTTCGTATTGCCGGTTTTCCCCATTCTTCCCATTAGCAATTTGGTAGCAATGGCAATGCCAGCTCCACTATCAAGTATAGCCTTAGTCTCTATGCCGTTATACTCGACTGGTAGAGTAGCCCTAGGAGGGTTTTGCAAAATAAGGTCTACAACCCAACTTCCTTAGTCTATCGCGATAGACTCATAATCTTCTCCAAAATTGGTCTTTTTCCAAAGTTCTCTCCACAGCTGGAATCCCCACCCTCTGTATGGTGTATTTACAAATTTGTGCAGTGTTTGGACAATAGGTCAAGGCTTTTTTGCCAATATATCTCTAAGTTCAGACTCATAACACTAGACTTGGGGTTTGGTGGTCAAGCAGATGTCCAAATATCCTCAAATTTGTGAGCACTCTTATTTTGATATATTGAGCCAGTGGTCCAAGGGGTTTTGCCTGAATGTTAGTCTATCCCCAAGTAGTAGTCTATCGCAATAGACTCAGCAGAGGGAAACTGGGATGTGATTTTTTTACTGTTTTTGGACAGTTAGGTTTCCTGTGCCCTTAGAAGTCTATCCCTCAAATTTCATTCAATTTGGACTCCTTTTGACCTTGGACTCAAGCACTTTTACTTTTCTACGGCAAATTCACAGCTCAGATGCACTTGAAGTGATGCAAATTTGATGACAATTCAAACTTAAGCTTGTGAATATCTGTTGTACATCATGACACAATTAGTTTACCCAAGGCTAGTGGTTATATCTCTTTTTGGCCTCTTTAGGTTCACTTAGTTTTTTCTTATGGCAATCCCTTATTTCTTTTTGTTAGTTTGGTCGCAATTTTAACGTTTTCTCAAGCGCTGGATCATAAATCCAATCGTCTACTCTATTCACGCCCTTAAAGAGTGTATGGTGTGGGTTTTTCTTTCAAGGCAAGCAAACAACCTCGTTGTTTCTTCTCTTTGTTTGTTTTGCGTTTTTTACAGCGTTTTTTCTACACTATTCGCACACAAACATCACTTATAACTTAGAACCATAAATCCTAACTCCACCTTATCCTACCTAACTAACTCTAACTAGTCGTAGACCCTCGGCAAGTCACAGGCTTCCTGGCTATCCACTAGACCTCAGGATACCCTCTCCTGGATCTTCTCTTAAAATTTAAGCTCTCTCTAGTCGAAATTAAAGTAAGCTAACCATCACACGAGTGACGTAGATCTCCCTACTTAAGGTCTTGTGTCCCCGGGAATGGCGCCAATGTTTTCGGGCAAACTACTCCCCTGTTCATGCTCACAAGCACGACACAGACAACATACTTGTCATCCGGTGACACGACTAACCCGTAGGTGCACGGAGGCAATCTCGTTAGCTTGTCAGGCTGAGACCAACCTACACATACGCACTTCTATGATGTATCAATCACTAATCCTTGTCAACTCCAACCCACTCTATCCCTAAATGCTCATAAAACCGTTTACACATCAAATTAACTCGGAATCTCTTCAAACTTGCTAGGCACCATCCCCTCACTCGGATACACTTACCTATAAGTCCAATCTCACTAGATTATAACCCGAGCTACCTCAAATACAGTCGAGATAGACTCAAATTTCATAACCTAAAAGTATGTGAAACCTAAGTCTATGAACATCTATGCGTAGCTAATCTCGCCCTCGTTCCATAAAGTACTTGATTGTTGAAAACAGACACCGTTTGTGCTACTTACAAGCAAAACAAGCTCGTGGCAAGATCGCTCGCGAACAGCTTGAAGATGCAAATGCGTGGCGTGGGTGCGTAGCTCTCTGAGAGGCTACCACGATGGTGTGGTCACTTTGTGAATCCGGTGAGGGAGATGCGCGTAGCGAAGAGGATAAGATCACTCTCTCTCTCTCTCTCTCTCTCTCTCTCTCTCTCTCTCTCTCTCTCTCTCTCTCTCTCTCTCTCTCTCTCTCTCTCAGACTCGTACGACACAGAATTAATGATTCAAAAATGTTATTCCAAAATGGTTCTAAGGTGACCTTTATACTTTAGTCACCTTAGCTCAAAATGTACATGGGGTTTTAATTGAGTTCTACTCATCATAATTACAAAGTGGAAACGCATCTGGGTCCCGGCCGACTAATTAATCTTTACATAATCCAGACAAGTGGATCAAAATGATAAGACGTCTTTGACATAGAAATGGGAATTTGATAGGCTTTACAAGGTGGGCTCATTACAAAAGTTGGACAAGTTGGGCTCCAACAAACATGTCATCCACATACAAGATAAGGATTATCAAGCTACCATCCTTAGCTTGTTGAGTATACAGGAAATGATCTGTCTCACTTCTCTTGTATCCTTGAGAAAGCATAAATTGGTGAAACTTCTTGTACCATTCTCTTGGTGCCTGTTTCAAGCCATAGAGACTCTTTCTCAAACCACATACCAATTTCTCTTTGCCTTTCTCAACATACCCTTTTGCCTGCTACATATAAAACTCCTCATGCAAATCTCCATTAAAAACCCCGTTTTCACATCCATCTGATGTAAATGCAGATCATGATTGGTAACCAAAGCAAGGACACTTCTCAATGTTGTCATCTTGACAACTGGTGAAAAGACTTCATCAAAATCTATTCCGTGTTCTTGCTTAAAACCCTTAGCAACCAACCGTGCTTTGTATTTTGGATGTCCATCATGAGGACTAAGCTTATACATGTAAACCCACTTACAAGGTAGAGCTTTCTTGCCCTCTGGCAATTGAACCAAATCCCACGTTTGATTCTTATGCAGAGCCGTCATCTCTGAATGCATGGCCAACTGCCATTTTTTTGAGACAACCACTTGTAATGCCTCCTTGTAACAAGATGGTTCTCCGCAATCCGTGAGCATGACATAATTTAGAGGTGGCACATAACGATCACGTGGTTTGGAGATACGCTCAGAACGTCTCACCACAATTGATTCTACCTCTCTAGCCACTATAGGCTGCTCCTGAGCCTGACCATGCTGTCTTGATGTTCTAGCACTAGGTCCATCTTCCCTGAAGACAACTCTTTTGATCTCCTCTGTCTTCTTTGGCTTAGCGTGAAACTTGGCTTCATTGAAATGCACATCATTGCTACGAATAACTTTTCTGGACTCAAGATCCCAAAGCCGGTAACCCATCTCGCCCGATTCTCCGTAGCCAAGAAATATACACTTCCTGCTCTTTGGTTCTAACTTATTCCTCAAATCCTTAGAAATATGGCTATAAGCTTCACAACCAAAGACTCTGAGATGCTTATACAAAGGTGCCTTGCCTGCCCATAGCATCTCGGCCACTTCACTCTTATCCAGAACCCTACTAGGAGACCTGTTGATCAAATGGACTGATGCAGCCACTGCTTCCGCCCAAAATCCATCAGGCAACTCAACATTTGACAACATGCATCTGACCTTCTCTTGTATGGTCCTATTCATACGTTCTGCAACTCCATTTTGTGAAGGATTGTCTGGTGCAGTAAGTTCCCGCTTTATCCCTTTTGCTTCACAAAAGTCTTGGAAAGCCTTGGAAACGTACTCTCCACCATTGTCTGTCCTTAAGCATCTCAGCTTTTGACCACTCTGATTCTCCACAAGTTGCAAGAATGTCTTAAAGACCTTGAGCACCTCATCCTTGTGCTTCAAGAAGTAAACCCATACTCTACGAGAATAGTCGTCTATAAAGGTACAAAAGTACGATGCTCCCCCTAGCGACAACCTAGGCATTGGTTCACATAGATCACTATGCACAAGAGCTAACCGTTTGTCCCTACGATTCCTCTTTGATCTGTGTGGTTCCTGTGTTTTCTTACCATAAACACAATGCTCACAAAACTCAAAATATTGAAATGAAAAGCCAAGAAAATAACCATAAAGAGAAAGTATTTCCATTCCTCTTTTTGACATATGTCCCAACCTACGATGCCATAGTGACACACTTGGCTACTCAATCACATTAATTACATGGTTTTTAACCTCTGAAACATGTAAAGTGTACAGAGTTCCTGACTTGCTGCCATGTGCTACAGTCATCGAACCTTTGGAGATCTTCCAAGCGTTGTTCCAGAAAAATGTCACATAACCCGCATCATTCAACTTCCCTATACTGATCAAGCTCTTTCGGATTGCTGGAACATGTCTGACCTTCTTGAGCAATAAAGAAGAACCATTCTGAAATTTTAACTGCACATCTCCCACTCTAAGTATGTCGCAAACCTGCTCATTGCCAAGTCTGACATAATCCTTAGTAGCCACATATGATGTAAACCACTCTTTGTAAGGAGAAACATATAAAGATGTCCCTGAGTCGATAATCCAATCACTCATAGCATGTCCATCTTCTGCAGTCAAGAAAACAGAATCAAAATTGCTTGTGAGGAAGATGTCACCAGCTGCTATACCAGAATCACTGTCTAAACCTGATCCTGTGACATTCACCTCTTCAATCTTCAATGAACTCTTCTTTTCATCTTGCTCAGAACTCTTTGTTTTGCCTTTTTCTTGTTTCTACTTTGTACAGTCTCTCTTCATGTGACCCTTCTTGCCAGAATGGTAGCATTTTATGTCATCCTTTGACTTCGAGTCACAAGACTTACTTCGGTTTTGTGCCTTCTTACCCTTCTTCTCTTTAGACTGTTATCTCCCTCGAACAACCAAAGCACTATTGCCTTTGCCTTTATCAATGTTCTTCTTGTTTACTTCCTCTGTAAGCAAGCTGCCTTCTACATTGGCACTTGTAAGACCCTCTGGCGCGATAGAATTACTTAATGCCGTGCGAAAAGTATCCCAACTGTCTTGCAAAGTGATTAAGAGAAACATAGCCTTCACTGAATCTGGAAAGACTATCTCCTGTGTTGTTACTAGCTGAAAATTGTGTGAAATTCATTGAGATGATTTGACATGGCTGTCCCTTCCTTCATCTTCAAATCCACCAATTTCTTGAGCCAGTAAATCTGAGAAGCAGCACTTTGTTTCTCGTACATACCACATAGATTTTGCCATACGCCATACGCTGTAGTCTCTTCTGCTACGTTGAAGTAAACATTTTTTTCCAATGTCAACATGATTGTGGAACAAGCTAACTCGTCAAGATCTTCCCACTCATCTTCAGCCATACCTTCTGGTCTCTCCCCTTTGAGCTTCAGTGGCTTTACTTTTTTTTTCTGCACCAAAACCTGCCAAATCTGCTTCTTCCAGAATGGAAAGTTTGTGATATCCAGCTTCTTTATGTTGGAAAGAGTCTCACTTTGAGAAGATGCCATGTCTGCCAAACTGTTTACTCATGGGAAAAATCCGACAGAGTTTCCCTTGTAAACTGGCCTCTATAAACAATAAACAAGCTGTAAACAACAAGCTGAACACCTGTCCTCAAGAACTGTCAGTATTTTGAAAAATTTTGACAGTCTCCCCTCTAAACTGAGCTCTGGAAACCAAAAGATAGCTAAAAAGAAACCATAAATAGGTGACCAGTGATAAATCTAAAAGTCTCTATAATATGCTATCCTGTAAGCATACACCGTCTCCTGTCTAGGCGATCACAAAACTTGTATCTATCTCAAGACTGAACCCTGAAAAATGCCTCAATGGCCTGACGCATAAGATGCAATCATGTGTCTACACAAAGTCATACATCCTACGGGATAAAAGTCACCGAAGAGGATGCGTGTAGAGGGGAACTCCAGCAACCTAATCCACCTCAGTAACCCAGCCCCCAATGCTTGGCTTCAAAAAACCTCACACATGACCCTCTCAGATGGCTCAGCAAACTGCCCAGAACTAGCATACATCCTACAAAAGACCAATCACTGTCCTTTGACCGGTGCGGCAGTCTCTCTGCTAGTGTGACTCACAACTAGCAGACCCACAATCACAGTACATCAATCTGCAATACATGCCAGTGGTGTCAAGCCGTCGTATGGCCACACCTCCCCTGGAACCTGGCAAGCACAAGAAGTAGCAATGCAGACTGAAATATATATATCTGATGATATATATGTGTACCTAGTCTATAGATGATGCTTTGAAGACTAATGAGTGATGTATGTCGATGCCAATATTGATGCCGACCACCTCTTGCTTGCCAATCTACACAAGACGGGTTTCTTTGCGGTTGAAACATGTCTTTTGTTGTAGTGCTCAGAACGAAATTCTGAGGGCATAAACAGCTTTGAAAGGGGGGTAAAACTTTAGGTCACTTGCTGGAAATACTCCCGGAACGCCGAGTGTGAATTTCCAAGCTCCGGATCCAGAATCTGCCTAAAAAGTGCATGTGCGCGCGATTACGCGAAAACGTACTGAACCTTTCTCTATTACCAATTGAAGTCGCGGAGCAGAGCTTAGATCAACTCACACACACACACACACAGATACACAGACAGAGAGCTTACACAGTACGCAGAGAATTCATTGAAGGGTTGTCACCCAAATCTTATTATTCACACAAGTATAAGTGAGTATAAAGAGTTAGTGATAAGCGAGTTAGGCAGGTGACCGGCCATATTCGTATAAGAGGCCACTTGGGCTTTAATCACAACAGAAAGAGCGGTATACTTGTTGTTGTGTATATCATGTCGAGATGATATATTTCAAAGAGTCTTTCAATCAAATGCTCTAAAACAAGTTTGAGCACCATGAAAAATGATATCTTTGTACATGCTTCATTTATTGCCCAAGGGGTAATCTAAGTCAGTGTTCTACAAACCTAATAGTATGTCAGTACATCAATAATCTGTGGGAATCGACATTGTGTCCAAAGCCTTTGGACAATGAGTACCATGCAAATAAATGGTTATTTGGAGATTGCCCCGAATGTGGTGTAACCAAATTGACTTTTTTCCCGCACAAGATTTTTTCAAATAGTAAAGTGAAGGTTTTTAAGGATGTTAGGACTAGATAAGCTGATGCCACTAATAGTGAGGAAGAGAAAGGACTTGATTGTGGAAAGAATCTAAAGTGCTACTTTTTTCCACCTCTTTTCAGATCATTTAAAAAACTTCATCAAGCATAGTTTCCTCTTTAGGTGGCAGGTCTTATAGCTCAAAGACTACTTGCCTAACTTTCCTCGTGATGTTGTTGTGCTAGTTGTTGGTTTTGCAAAGAATTATTCATTTGAATGCAGAATGAGATCCAATCCATGCATTAGTGGTGAACCTAGGTAACCATATTGGTGCACATCAATTATGTGAGAAACTCAGCAAGTGCTATTGAGAAGACACTAATTTTTTACATTTCAGATGACAAGCTCCATGACACGTTGTTTATTTAGCATTTCTTTTTCATGATAAGTGGTTGAAAAAATAGGGGCATAGCTTGCGATATCATTGGGTGTGATCATATGGTACTGCCTCATAGTTTAAGTCACGAAGACCTTTCTTTTTTGTGGCAAGGTACTGTCAAAATGACAAGATTTCACATGCTACATTGATTCTCCTCTTCAGGACATGGAAAAGGAGAGCATGATGGTGGAGGTGTTGTCATCAAGAGAGCCCTCACTCATAAGAAGCTAAATCTAGATAGTTGGCCTATGAAATGTGCAGCTTATGTTGTTAATTTTCTTAATGCTACATTTCAGTCAACAAGTAAAGAACATAGGTGCAATACTTAGAGAATATTTGGCTAGTTTCAAAGGATGATGTGCAATGCCATTTGTTGTGAAACTATCAGCCCATTATAGCCCATTCCATTGGATTGATGGATATTCAACTTACAACCCATGCACTCTGGACCTTTAAACGCTCTCATGCTTTTGTAATTCATGTGTGTTGGGACAATGGTTGACATGCAAGAATAGACAATACACAAAAGAATGAAAATACGTATCCATTGTGCCATTGCAGAGACGGTAGAAAAAAGCGATAAAAATGAAGATGACGAGGAGGGAAGAAGTGTTGTATTGTCCATGCCAGTGAGCCAAGATTCTAACCTGGCAATCTATGAAGTTAACCTTGAATTGTTGTGTGAGATGTTTGTTGGGGACAACTTTGCAATAAAAGCTACCAAGGACAAGGAGGACTTCTACATTCTTCAGTGCACAAAAGAAATGTATCAGACAATAAAAGCACAAAAGGACAAGGGGAATAACATGTGATGGCCATGCCAACAAGCACCAGTTGCACCATTTCCAAATGGATACACCATGATTCCTGACATTCCTCCACTTGAGACTGACATCAAGTCTTGACTCCTCCTGCTCTTTGATTCCAGTTCAAGGGGGTTATAACATTCTTTTTTTCCTACACGAATCCCTTAAACCTGAGAAATAATTCCTTATCGGATATGTCTCTATAGAGTCTACTTGCACGGCATGCACAACTAAATGCTCTAGCTCATGAGCAAGGTGGAGCTCACCCCCAAAGGAGACACGTCTTGTCTCTCGCTCGACACATGCAAGCACTAAAACAAAAACTATGTTGTCTCGTACATTAGATACATGCACAGGATATACCAAACTATGTTGTCTCGTACATTAGATACATGCACAGGATATACCAAGCCACTTCGGGCTCCCTTGGCAATCACTAGTGATTCGCAATGCATATGGAAAGACTGCTCTCTAAGCAGTGTCTCACACTCTTGTCAATCACTA
The DNA here is from genome assembly GCF_014529385.1 of Adiantum capillus-veneris. NCBI lineage: Eukaryota > Viridiplantae > Streptophyta > Polypodiopsida > Polypodiales > Pteridaceae > Adiantum > Adiantum capillus-veneris. Next base: position 5,301,265 of record NC_140935.1, read on the forward strand.
GTAGGGATCCGCAATGCATATGGAAAGACTGCTCTCTAAGCAGTGTCTCACACTCACGATCTACTTATTGTCTCATTGAGATCAAGCTCTATCTCATCTTTTGGAGGAACATAGTGCACATGTCATAGCGTATAGGATGCACCACTAGGCAATGATAAACAAACATCTCTTGCACCTGCAATTTCAAACATTGAATCATTGGCCAAGTGAAGACAATCAAATCTCCCAATAGAAAAAGTGTTGAGCCACTAATGATGGATGTGACGTGGAAAACTACATCCTCATCTAGCAACCAACGGGGAGAAGTTTCACCTCTCGAAGACATGTAAGCAAGAGGAACATTAAAGGTGAACATGATATTATCGTCACTGGTATATGAATCCACCGCTCAAGATATGTTAAAACCTCATGTGCATCTCACATACATCTCCATTGCTACCTCACACGTTTGAAACAATGGCGCTTGATGTGCTTTGTGTGACCAAAATGTCAACATCACATATATGGGTAACTACAAGACCGCCATCTCACATGAGTCATGTTTTTCGACTTTGAACTGTTACACATGTCTGCTACCATAAGTGAATGTCAAGTGGGAGATCCCTTGACCACTCCACAATCATGAAAACCATGATCAATCTCATCAAAACCAATGCTTGCATATGCATAAAACAACTCTACAATCTGCAGGCATAAATAGCGTCATTGAACCAAGTGAGCCAAATCTGGGACAAAAAGCTCAACTGAGCGTAAATCGCATATCCATATACACATGTAGCACGCAAATACGCTTAAAATTCATTCCACAAGAAAATTGCCTACAAAGATCTACATAAAACCTATAAAGCCTATAGATACATATAATATGTAGCCACACAAGCATATGCAACTGACAAAACCTGTCAAAGTGAGAGTCTAAACTCGATCACTATCAAAGAGGGAGTCATGCTTGACCACTAAACCATCAAAGAATATGCACAAAACATGGCGATAATTAGGGGGAAATCTGGCAGAGTTTCCCCTGAAAACTAAGTCAAAACTCAAAAAATCTCACCAAAACTGCATTAGTAGTATGAACAGACACTTAGTGCCTCAATAGAAAAATCCACATGTGGTATACATGAACTACCAAAACCCTTACTCCAAAACAAGTGGCTCTATGGACGAATGTACGTGTCCAAGAATGTTGTAAACCTATGAATATTCTACATGCAACCTATATCTAGCTCAAGCTATATCTGCATATGGATACATAGCATGAACTGCAAAACACCATGCTAAAATTGCTCTCTAGAACGACCCACACAGTTGTACATGAGCACTACCTTTGCCACATAGTTTGCACTGGAAAGAATGCACAAACTGTGAGCAAAATTTCTTGTAATTCGTCACAGTCTACCTCACCATTAAGAAAGCACATTGATCAAAAACCAAACGCATAGCACAACCTGACACACATGTGGTCATGAACATCGTCCAAGAGTCAGAGCCCTAATTCTCTCTTGCTATCAATTGCAAGCTTTCAATTTTCAGCTCAAGCCTTGCTCCATTTTGACTGGTTGACTCTCTGCTCTTGAGACCTGCTGAAATTTCCCAATTTTCCAAACTTGTGAGCAATTTTTCAAAGCTCGGTCTCTATGCAGATTCCTCACTACAAGGGTTTCCCAGTGCTACTTCTTGATTCCCTTATTACCGGCGCTACTGAAAGGCAAGGTTTGACCAGTGCTGCAATGTATTTACCATCGCTTTGTTGACTTAAGACCCAATTTGTGTGTGTGTGTGTGTGTGTGTGTGTGTGTGTGTGTGTGTGTTGTTGTTGTTGTTTTTGGACTTATACACAAAAGAACGTAACAATTCAAAAGGACAACTGGCTTTAGACAAAGAACAATGATTAGCACAAAAACAAGTTAGTCTTTGATTCAGTTTTGTACATTATAGTGAGAATGAGGTATCGTTCTAGTGTTTTGTACATAAGATAGTCAAGAACAACTTATCCTGAAGTGAAAGAGGCCAGGTTCGACAGTGATGGACAATGGTTTAGCCAAAAAGATCCTAAGTAAAGATAGAGTCCTCATCTAGATCCATATAAACAAAACAACAAATTTGCTAGCCTTGAATACGTATTACAAGTGTCAACAAACCTATCAGTTGTTATCCATATCCTAGTTAAAACTTTTTTAACTTATACCTACCATCCATGTAGTGTTAAATATTAGCAAGTATCCATTCTTAAAACAGTAAGCCACAGATGAAAGTGACATGTGTGTGTGTGTGTGTGTGTCCGCCCTAACCCAGGCACCATACTCAATGAGTTGGCAATAGGCCCATTGAGTATGAGCCTACTGTCTCAGTAATTTGATGAGAATAGAATAAAGTCTGAAGCCAAAGAGATGTATCATATCAAAACATACATGAGTCTTATTGGAGCTATAAGTGACAATGTTAACAAAGAGGATTATCCTCCACATGGAGGTTTATGGCTTTGTTAGCCAGTAGAGAATAGTGTGGATGTCATTCATAGTCAGTTGTAAAAAATTTCCATGCTTTAAACAGTTCCTATGGATGAATCATACATACAAGTGTAGTTCATCTATACGTAAACTGTTCCTGAAATCATAAGAATTGGAATAATCACACAAGGGTAAGTAGTTTTGGATAAACCTGCAACCTAAAACCAGCAAAGTCAAAGACTACAATAATTGTGAGCAGGAATCCGATATATAGACAAGGAAAGGCATCCTAACACATGTCAATCTAATAAGGAATTATAGACAGTTGTTGGTTCCTTATATTAATGAGAGAAAAAAAGAAGACATGTAAATGCCAATGAATTAGGTTTATCAGCTAACAACAATTTTTACATATACAATTTTTGTGACCTAAGAAATTCGAATAGATAAAGGTCCTTGTATGTCGATCAACTACCACAGTTGTTGCTAGTGTTGTAATACCAAGGAAGAAACTTGTTACTTGCCACCATCCAAGAAACACAAGCTCGTCAAAACTGGCATTACTTAGGAAGGCAGGTGTCAACGACCCCTTCCCTTTGTTATCGGTGTCAAAAATTACAAAGAAATCAACAACTAAGCAAAGATCATGTAAATATTGTTCAAAAAGCATAATCATATGTATCAAAGCATTGGCATTACATGGGAGGACACTTGTCAATGACCCCTAAGAAACTCAATATTAAGCAAAGGTCAAGTAAATTTATTAGTAATAGCATAGAATTCCATTTTAAAAATTGGATAGCATTTTCTTTGTATTTCGGACATTATTTCAAAAACTCAATAACGCCGATCTCAGAAGAAACCCTCACCTGAGGATTAAGGCTATCATCATAAAGAGAAATCTATCTTCATGTAGTTAAAGCATATGAAAACTCAAAATGAATTATCCCATGCCTTGTCAATTCCAAAAAAGTACTTTCTCACAATATAATCAATCTATATTACCAAGCTACCATAACAAAGCATGAGGCAATTTTAAGAAATCTGAATCAGTAGCAGCCATACTAGTCAAGAATTTTCATTTACACTTTTACTACCACAATTAACGATATCTTTGCTAATGGATCTCTAATTAGGTTTTCCAAAACCTTGCGAAGAGGTGGATGTCAACGACCATCCGTAAAGACATCATAAAAAGCCTATCATTATCCAAAAAAGGTAACAACATGTTGCTCAAGATCCAACATCAACAAACATGTTACTCAAAATCCACCATTCACCAAGTGTATGTTTCCAATATAGCTTTGGACGGTCATAATTGGACAACCATTCTTTCATACCCTATCAATTCTGTTATTGGCAGATCCCTAAAATTGCAACCTCAAAGAGTCTGTGGGTGTTCATCCTAAAAAACTATAGAGCTACAGCCAAACTTATGAGTTTGTAGCTCAAGAGCCAACAAGTAGCTGTTGATTTGGCGACGTTTTTTTTTTTTTTGAATCATTTGTACCAAGATGTAGGGTAGACATTATGTGGAACAGTCAAAGCCAAAGACGGAGCCATTCAATTTTGTATACCATCATCAACCAAAATAATTTAGAATGGAGGTCTAAAAAGTCATTAATTTCCCACAAAAAGCCAAAAAAAAAAACCGAAAAGACTCGAGTTTTAGGCTGCTATTAGCTTATCCTTTATTCAACCTTATGCTTGAGGGTGAAGTCGAACGACCATCCCAAGATTACTAGCTTGTTCAATTATGTTATTTAGTATGTTCATCATAAATGGCTATACAAACAAAGTTTATACCAGATAATACAAGGTTGTAGCTCTATGTACTTGAGGATAAGCCATATCTAAGGGGCGACATTACAAGCTTTCATGCCCAGGCTGAAAGGTGTGAGTGGGTCAACCGCTTTGTGTATTTGTGAGTGCACGATTCATACTCTGATGTGAGTTTAAATCAATAAAAGAGTGCCAGAGCCTCACTCTTAAACTTTGAACAAATGCCTTGCAAAATAGAGGGGATCCTCGGTATGCTTATGCGATGATTCAAAGTAACTAGATTCCACTAGGTGTGTACAAGCATAAGTCAGCAATATGCGTCTTCCTGGTCTATTCATGTGCCACTATATGCCCCTTGATTTGGTGCCATGAGTATGCACAATCCCTTTTATTTTTTAGAACCCACAAGAATTGAAAATCATCATAACTAGAGTACTCTCATCGACATATAAACGTGAATTTAAAAATGGCAGATGTACTGAGTAGGTGTCTGGATGCCGATCAGGAAACCATTAGATGTTGTGGAGTCATGGATAATCTTTCAATGGATTGGCTCTCTATACAATACATCATGCTTGTTGATGCGGGGATGGTAGAATCGATTCTCGATGCATATGCGTAGAGGCTAGTTGTTTAGATGAGTGAAAATTTCCACCTCAGACCTGCTAAGGTCAACCTCATAGCGAGAACATCATCATTCCTTGTGTGTGTGTGTGTGTGTGTGTGTGTGTGTATGAGGAATGATCGCATGTAGAGGGAATCTTGTGGATGTGTGTGCCCAAAACATCACCATCATGAGTATTCATGCACCATAGAATTGAGATCCATGACCCCTTCATGCGAAACAAAACAGAGGTGTGTGTGTGTGTGTGTGTGTGTGTGTGTGAGAGAGAGAGAGAGAGTGTGTGTGTGTGTGTGTGCGCGCGCGCGTGACACGTGTGTGGGGGTGTATGCACCAACCAGAGAGAGTTTGCGCATTCGAAAGAGGCCTGTGTACATCAACACACAATTGACCAAGGCAATGGACCGTGATCCATTCATGTGCGAGAGGATCAGAAGTCGAGATCTATGTTATAAGGTGGCAACAACCAGAAATGGGACTCCTTCTTTAACCGCTACCCATGCGCATGTCATGAAAAACCTTCATAAGGTAACATTCAAGGATATGAGGGAGTCTCATTTGGTTGCAAGTAAATGAAAATAGCAAGATATAATGAAAATCAACAGAGTTTTATGCTCCTGCCAATATTTATAAGACTATAAAATACAATGTTTGTTGTCTTATTGACCCATGCTAGCAAGATCAATTATTATGTCCAACAAGATAAGAGTAAGAATTTTTCCAATTGCAGAGGTTCTCTTTAGATGTCAAAGTTTTGAACCATTCGATAAAACACATGGATGTAGATGGGTCAAGAAGAGTGTAGGTAAACCAGGGAAATGTAGACACCCGATGTCTCACCTCAAGCAAAGGCACAACACCTTTACCCCAACAATAACCATGGTCATAATCAAAAATTTCCTTGATGTTTCGAAAAAGACAACCTTACAATTTGCTTTCCTTGCATTAAAGTCCCCAACCAACATAATGTTCACCACTCAAGTACTCTATGATATCATCATCCAAGATCCCATAAAGCAATTGCTCATTTGGCTAGCATATTCAGAGGCAAAGGGCAAAAGTAGCGTATGGCAATAAAAAGAGGACAGGAAATTTCTACCTGAATATAGCGACCATGTTCGACTCTTTGTACTATCTATATAATAGGATGGAACTATCTCCATAAGCTATGGCAACTCCTCATACCCTATTATTATTCCCACAATCGTCTATCCTTGCCGGTAGTTCCCATCTATATCCTCAGACTCCAAGCAAGTTTCTTGTCTTACATCAATTACTTTCTGAATATAGAACAATATTTCATTCTTAAAAAGTCTCCTCAAAGCATCTACATCGAATCGGAGTGATCCATGACAACTCCATATGGCAAACCGTAGCATGGCCCAAAGGTCGTGCACCATCATGCACTCAATCTCTTCACCATGATCACTTTCCCATTTCTAGAAACAACCCACTTTTACATCTTTGTAGTCTCAAGACTAGATGGCATCGATTCCACATCAATAAGATCTTCCTTCGAACATTTTGTCACGCTCTCCTCTCTTAATGAGAACGTGCTCTCACCTCGCTTTGAAAAGTATTCATTCGCTGTTTGATTCCTCACAAGAAACTAATCCATGATGTGGCTGCTTGTAGGTTGGTCTATGTAGATCTCGTAGTAATCTTGGATGTCCACAAGACAAGGCCTCAAAGAAGTGGGCCATAGCTGTGAGAGAGAGAGAGAGAGAGAGAGAGCGGGCTCAGAGCACGGAGAGTCTGGACCCTGGTCCCTTCCTTTGTCTGGACTCTAGAATCATGGACTCATGTATGGTACCAACTTGTACGTTATCAAAACAGTAATTGAGATGCTTGTGCCAAGCAAAATTTGTACATTTCCACGATATTGAGTTTTTGGCACTTCCTGAGGCAGATTCAATGTTTTACTACAAGAATGTGACCTTAATTATGGCGTGGAAATTACTCTTTTAGGGTCAGAAGAGCACATGCGGGCAACATGCCTAGGTTTTAAGTAAGAGGAGGCGCTATAACCTTGGATACCAGTTGCTTTTGATCCGGATCCAGATTTGCGACTCTCGCCTCTCCATGTTCTTGGAAGGCATAGCTTTGTTTCTTCTTCTTTTCTTGAAAAAATTACCAAAATACCCCTCTGAGTTGTGGAAATTCCCAAAATACCCCTCAAATTTCAAAAATTCCCAAAACATCCCAATATTTTGTCATAGATTTCCAAAATGCCCTTCTAATTTTTCCCAAATTGCCCCGGTGTGAGATTAAATTTCTCTAAAGATTAAAGAAGCATTATTTTTAGACATAACCGCCCTTTTTGCGAGGTAATTTGCGACAAATTACATGCTAAGCACTCAAAAACGGATCTTAATGGTCAAAAAGTAATAAAGATTAAAAAATCTTGAACAATCCAACCAAAATAGATACAACGGTATTTTGGTGATTTTTTAAATTTGAGGGGTATTTTGGGAATTTCCACAAATTAAAGGGGTATTTCGATAATTTTCCCTTTTTCTTTCCTGGTTTTGAAGGGCTGGGGGCGGGGGGGGGCTATAATTTGAAAAATTGACCTTCAACATTTAACCGAAAGGTATTAGCTATTGTGTAAATGGTATGGGTGATTCAGACACCCGGCCTTGCTCAAAATGAGCATCTTCTTCACAGGCAGTCTGGTTGGAATGTGCTAAGAGACAGCCACACTCTTTACACCTGCCCTGCATTGTGGGTATGGCATCAACAGCGTCGTCCTCTTTGATTGGGAGATTACAGCTGCAGGGTAGACATAAGCCTGTTGGAGTATTCACCCTCCCTCCGTGTTTATTATCTAAACCCACAGTAAATGAACTATGGCTCAACCCCTCTTCAATTGAATGCAGAAACATTCTCTTTGTAGCAAATGTGCCTGTACTGGCATGCACGGCTTCCCTCACGCCTTGGGATACTTGAACCATTATCCTGTCCAGAAAAGCAAACCAATGTACAGGGATTATGTAGCCGCCAAGATACAAAAGGCATGGAAGAACTCTAACAATGGAATGCAGCAAAAAAATTTGGAGTTGTAATCCCATGCATAAGCAAGAAACTTCCTAGATTTCAAAATCTGTCTCATTATTTCTACAAGTTTCACTTTTTGGGCTTCAAATTTCATTTCCTGGAAGCAATTGTTGAGCGTTTCTAGGCCTTCACATTTACGAAAGGCAGGTTATTACAATTTCTAGAATACATCTGCAACCAAAAGCATTGTTCACAGCTTCAAACTAGACGCATTTAATTGCAACATGCACATGCACAAAAATTAGCACACGTACCTTTTGCAGTTTCTTGCAACCACATCGATGCTCTCTTCTGCAATGCCACCGAACGAAGCTTCACAATCAGTTGGACGCATCCTTTTGGAGCCCTTCATATCTGGTTGTGTGGTCGGTAAAGCATGACTAGAAGTTTTGTTCATCTGATCCAGATCAAAGGATTTCAAACGAGTCTCACTTGATGCCCCACAAGCTTTATCTTCAAGAAGACCAAATGCTAAGATGTCCAAATCACCGCTAATCCTTGAATCAACGTTTGCTAGCTCCTCGGTTGACTCTAGTTTTGAGCTCCCTTCTTTTGAGCTTCTTGGACGATCTGTAGTGAATACTCTGTGAAGGAGCGTTTCGTTTCCATAAAGATCAAGCTCTTTTGAATTATGTACAAGCAAATCTGCAGACTGCTTGTCTGCTCTTTTATACAAATCCTCCTTGATGTCAGTAATATTCATAGGAGTAAGGGGGTGACCACTGCAAGATGCCTTTGGCAACCTCTCCTCCGAGGCCGATGAGGAGTGGTTACGAACATCTAGCTTGATGCCACCAACACCAGCCTTTGCTTCTAGCAGGGAGGCTTTGCTTGAAGTTACAATTGCACCAGGACGAGATTGCTCAAAATCAAGCTTCTTAGCTGGCAATTCACTTTTGGGAGTTGAAATGAATGGAGGATGCATGGTGTCTCCCTGTGTAGATACACACTTGGATGCGAAACTCTGAGAATCGGGAGATATCACATCTCTATGTCCACTCACTATGTCCGGACTTCTTTCTTGAGCTTCAGAAGAGCCATCAGTGGTGATCTTCTCTGTGGAGCATGACCCATTCATTGTGCTGTTACCGCAGTCCTTGCTCTCACCCATCCCAATTTTCATGCTGCTCAAAGTAGGCTTCTTGAGCTGGCAAAGAAACTGTTTAATTGGACTGACATGAAATGCAACATTGCAGTGTTAATGTCTTGACAAAGGCAAGAGTATTATTTCACAGAGACAGTCATGTTAACCAGACGTTAAGAGGGTATGGTTTTGATGGGCACGTAAAGGCATGAAAGAAACCTGAGGTCACGGATGCTTTTGTTACTGCAAAGGTGAGTGATACGCCTGACAAGCTCCTTCTCAACTTCAACTCTGGATTGACCACAAAAAAAACCCATAAATTTGCAGACATGCTGCAATGTCATAGTGATCGAACTAAGCCCCTGTGCACTTACAGCAGAAGCTTGTTGACAGCAAGCCTTTCTATTCCCTCCATACGCAACTCCTGTAATTCAAACCAAAATGCCACTAAAACTCTTTCACAAGGAATGGCAAAACATATATCCATACTAGGCTCATGATCCAGTCCAGGTCAATAATTAAGACTTAATCTCAAGCTATCCACATAATAACTGGAAAAGAGTGCCAAAAAAATCCTTTAAAAACACTGTTGCGATGTATATCTATTATAGGCAAACATATTCAGTTATCTATTTCTTTGTTTATTTATTTATATTATAAGGTGTTTGCTCATCCAGGTAAACTTCTATGATTCTACTTCCAGCTATCTGCATAACAGCAGAGCAGATATGCCCATTAGTTCATTTGATAACATTGTTAATGTCTTACTTGTGCAGCAGTAAGCTGTCTGAAAGGCGATTGCTTCTCTTTTTGGTCTTGGAAGAAGGAAAAATGATTTTCGAGTAAGAAGGAAGGTTTTTTTTGCGCGCGCGCGTGTGTGTGTGTGTGTGTGGGGGGGGGGGGGGGGGGGGGGGGGGGTCTCATAGCAACTATATAACATGTATTATTATAATTAAAATGCATAACTTGGCGTTTTCCCGTGATGCATAACATTGATTAAATAACATGTATGTTTTTTTGAGCCTTAGAAACTTCGTACGAAAATGTTATGGACAGCCTGTACTGATTAAAAAAGGTGGACATTCATGGACAATTGTGTGTATATGTGTGGCGAGGCACAAGGACAGCTGGCTGGAGTAGGAGACTTGGCGTGCGTCAAAACCAGAGTCACCTGACAAGGTTGTCATCGTCGTTCCATCCACAGACGGATGGGCAATCAGATAACAAATTCAGTGGTTCTGGATTTGCTTGAATGTATATCTTTGATCATAAGTCTCAGTGGGAGTGGTATTTGCCATTGATGGAGTTTGCTTACAACAACATTGTTCACGCTTCGATGGTTCCTCCTATTTTGTGCACCAAGGACAAGATTTTTCATAAAAATCATTTTGGTTGAAATCTAGAGACTGTCTGTGCTCAAGAACGGCACAAGACTTGCAATTTAAGAAAGGAGATTGGGTTTTGAGAAAGCGTGCCTTAGGAAAATGAAGGGTAAGGAGAAACCTTTTCCAAAGCTAAGTATGCAATACTATGGACACTTAAAGATTTCTAAAAAGATCAACAATGTATCCTTTTGACCGGAGTTACTGGATACTTGGAGGATTCACAATGCATTTCATGTGAGTCTATTGCATTTCAAGTGAAGTGGTAGAGGACAGGAAAGCCTGATAAGATGTTATACCAAAGCAGCTTACCCTTCACTTTCCTTTCCTTGTGTGCTCGGACCTGGTCCGCATGTATTTGGTCAAGTTCAGGAACTACCCAGCTCTTGATGCAAATTGGCTGGAGGAATTCACAGATACATCTCAGTCCTTAGAGCTTTACCTTGGGACTTTTGGTTTAGCGCCGACTATTCCAAAAGTGCGCATCAAATCAGCGGATTGAATATGCACAGATTCTCCAGAGGGGAATAGACTCAACCAACTCCTCTATGAGATTTTGGGGGTGCTGACAGTACTTTGCCTAGTGACTTAATGACATGTACATAAGCAGTTGCCATAAGTTGAGTGCTTACGGTTGGAAATTCCTAAATAAGTTTTTGTCTGAGTATGCGTTGTTGGTGAAATGACTTCAGCATTTTATTTTGTTGAGCATCAAGACATCAGTATACAGCCTAGATGTGATGGCTAAATAAGTCATAATGATTACAGTTCATGTCTAAAATCCCAACAGGGATAGTGATGTGAGCAATGAACGCGATTGTGCTTGTTCAGTGACTTGTGCCTTTGTGCCAGTACATGGTTTGAACTTTGAAGTGGTCAAATGCATGTAAGTAAAGAGTTAGTGTCTATTGAGCTTTTCTCTATCTATTGTACTGACTACCAGCCACCACTTCAATGGCAATATCTACTCCCCTCGAAGGCAGTAAGCCAGGAGGTAGATCATCAGGAAAAATATCCTTGAAATCAGTCATGATTTCTTGGAAAAGATGGACTCGTCAAAATCCCGAAGTTCAACAGAAGAACATGAAACATTCCTACGCAATTCAGTGACAGAATTACCAAGCACTAATAAATCAAACCATGCAGATGGTATACATTGATAAAAGTCCACATTAGAAGACTTTGTACCCTTCAACATTTCCAAAGCAGTGACAGTTGGTATTGTAAACCCACTATTTACAGAAATTTGATTACAAAGCAAAACAAACACAATAACCGGGGAAATCCACCGATTTCCTCTTCTTAAAGACTGCTTCACGCCTTTTATTATTTAGTTCGTCTTCTTTTCAAGAGCTCTGTCCAACTCTTTTTGCGAGTACAATTTTCGCTTTTCTACACTCCATAGAAACAAGGGACAGGGGGACACGGGTCTTAACGCAGGGACGAGACGGGGGACGTCGAGATGCGACGCGAATTTGGGACACTGGGATGTTCATCACAAGGGATGGGGGCGGGACGCCTCCCGGGACGCGCATCCCCAGTGACAGATCCGTACGGGACGCGGGCAGGCCGTTTAGACCCTAGGGGACGTTTCACTTGGAAGTTGCGGGGGAGGGGGGGCGCTTTCTATTTAAGAGGACCCAAGGGCCAAGACTAAGTGGCTCAAGGGGCAAGCCTCATACATGATACTACATACCCATTGCCCAAGGGCCAAGACTCTCTCCTTCCCCTCTCTCTTTCCCATGGCCATCGGAACCAAGGCCTCAAGGCTCATAGTCACCATAGCCTCATACTACATACCCAAGCATTGAGCCTTGCCCTCCCCTCTCTCTCTCCCATCTCTCCTCCTCTCCAAGTCGAAACTTTAGAGCCTTGAGGCTTGATTCCTTGAAGCCTGCCTCTCTCTCCTTCTCTCCGAGCGGCGAGCTTTCTCTAATATCTATCATCTATGGCATCTCAAGATGGATCCGGCGATTCTCTAAGCCCTCCTCCCTCCGGCCCCGCCGCGGCTTCTCAACCCCCTTCCTCCGCCAATTTCACATAGACATGGTGGAGTGAGGTGATTGCTCCCAAGTCCGGTGTAGGAGATGGAAGCAATCCATCGAAGTGCCGTTGTTGTGGCTACGAACACAACAGTTTAGTGAGGAAGGTGCGCACACACTTCCTTCACGAAAAAGGATATCAAATTCAATTGTGCTCGCAAACAGTCTCGGATGAGGAGAAGCAAAAGCTCCTACACCTTCAGCAACTCTTGAGGATATCAAAGAGGCCAAGAAGAATCGCAACAAGTTTCGCACGGTGAATCCAAGGGAGACGGCCATGGAGGCTTTCATCCGAAGCATCGGCATCATTTTGTGCATCAACCGGCACCAACGGCCACCGCCCACCTCCATCCTCTACCAACCCTTCATCATCGTCTTTCCCTCATTCTCGTCCACCCAAGCGGCAAGCAACTCTTGGAGAGAGTTGGAAAACAGCCTTGAAAGAGGTAGATGTGGCCGTGGCAAGATTTTTCTACAAGGACCATTTTGCTTTCAATGCGGCACAGTAAGCTCTATAGACTATAACTTATAAGGCTAAAGCTTTAATCTTTAGTTTGTACAATGTACATCACTAATGTACACTTTTTTTCGACAATAGGTCTCCATATTTTTAAGAAATGACACGGAAGATCGGAAAGTTTGGACCCACATATGTCCCTCCCTCTTCGGAGAGCTCGTGCACCACTAGATGATTGTGGAGGTGGCATGTGCATCCACAAGGGCTTCATGGAAGAAGAATGGGGTATCCCTCATTGTGGATGGGTGGAGTGATACCCGTCGTCGCTCCATTCATGGCGTGGTGGCATATTCTCCGGGGGAGATGCATTTCATTGACTCCCATGATGCATCGGGGACCGGGATGAGTGCGCAAGTACTTGTACCGGAGTGGGCACTTACCATTGAGAAGGTGGGAAAGCATGATGTCATTGCGGTCGTCACCGATGGAGAAAATAGCATTAGTACTGCCGGAGCCATCATCGAATTATCCAAAAGCCACGATCACATATTGCGGCCTTTCGGACAAGCTTTGGTTTATATGAATTTTTGGTGATGCCTTTTGGCCTTACCAATCCTCCAACGACTTTTAACCGAATGATGGATAAGATTTTCAGAGAGTATAGATCATTTGTCGACACTTTCTTTGATGACATCATCGTCTTCTCCAAGGATGAAGCAGAACATAAGACACCATCTGCTATAGGTCTTTCAGGCATTGCGAGAACACAAGTTAGTTATCAATGCCAAAAAGAGTGAAGTTTTCTTGCCAGAGATACACTTTTTGGGACACATCGTCTCAGCACCAAGAGTACAGATGGACCGGGCAAAGATTGAGACTATACGTGATTGGCCCGATTTGAAGGATGTTCATGAAGTTAGAAGCTTCTTGGGCTTATGTTCTTACTACCGGCGGTTCATTCGAAAGTTTGCAGAGGTAGCTTCCCCTTCACATTCTGACACAGAAAGGAGTCTCTTTCTCGTGGGGACCCACAGAGGTGACTGCCTTTCAGACACTGAAAGAGAAATTGACTACTAGACCAGTATTGACTTTGCCGGATTTGCAGAAGTCATTTGAAGTATATTGTGATGCTTGTGGTCGTAGTCTCGGAGCGGTCTTAATGCAAGAAGGCCATGTGATTGCCTATGAAAGCCGATTGTTTTCAAGGCCAGAAGTGACAGCACAGATTTAAGAGAAAGAGCTACTGACAGTGATCCATGCTCTTACTCAGTGGCAATATTACCTACTCGGAGCCGATTTCACGATCTTTACTGATCATCAGAGTTTACGCTACTTCTTGTCACAGAAGCAGCTTTCAGAAAAGTAGATGCGGTCAACTAACATCTTGTCACAATTTCACTTCCAAATTGTCCATGTTCAAGGACAGAAGAACTTGGTGGCAGATACTTTGTCTCGGAAGCCGCTAGTCTTGGCTATTTCTGCAATTCACCATAGAAGCTTCGAGGACATGGTTGATCAGTACGCCACAGATTCGGATTTTCCGGATGTATTCACTCGGATACAAAATGGGGAGATAGTAGCTGGATATTCCATACGGGATGGCTACTTCATGAAGAAAACGATGTTCTGCGTTACACAGCCGTTGAGGGACCATTGTCCACCTTTTACGCGTCACCGCAGCATTGACACCATCTTGAAAGGTGTGGAGCGTTACTTCTTTTCGTCGAGACTCAAGAAGGATGTGGACGACTTTGTACGCAGTTGCTTGGTGTGCCAAAAGGTCAAGTTTGACAGGCATAAAGCACAAGGATTGTTACAACCTTCACCCATTCCCACTTGCCCCTGGGAAAGTATTGCTATGGATTTCAGTTTTAATCTCCCAAACACACAGAGTGGGCATGATGGCATTTGGACTATCATGGACAGATTTAGCAAGCAAGCTCACTTCATTCCAATGAAGAAAACAATCAAGCCGGATCATTTAGCGAGACTGTTTATTGCACAGATTTTCAGATTACATGACATGCCTGAGACAGAGATCCCCGATTCACAAGTTTGTTTTGGAAGGCTATTTGGGAGAACATTGGCAAACGGTTGCAGTTCTCGTCATCATTCCACCCGCAAACAGATGGGCAATCTGAGATTGCAAATCGAGTGGTGAGCAGGTAAGGACTATATGATAGCTAGGCAAACATGGAATATATGGCAAAGTTGTGGTCGGTGTAGCAATGGGATGGGATGACGAGGGTGAAGGCACTTTATGGCTACGAGATAGGGTTAATTCATCAATATTTCCACCTTCACAACGTTCATTTTTACCACTGCTAGAGCATCATAGCCATGAGAGCTCATGATCACCGGTGCATCCAAAGGTAGTTTGTGCCAAAAGAGGTGGAAAGTAGGGCTATGGATATCTACAGATTCATGCCAAAGTGTTTGAGGAACTATGAAGACCATGTGCAGGTCTTATCCCAATACTTTGTGTTCTACTCTCATGGTGTGTACTTTTACTAAACTTCTGCTCAATACATGTTCTTCTAACCCTTCAAAGATTTGTTGAATGACCAAGTTTTCTTAGAGTGATAATTCGCCATAATTCTAAAGTGTGGAATTGGGAGATACGCGTATCCTATTTAGATACTAGCTTGAAGCTAGTGTTAATATTCAATCGTACTGGATTTATTGAAGTCTTACATTTCTGATCAGAAGACTCAATGGGAAAAAAATTTCCCTTGGTGGAATTTTCCTACAATAACACGATCCACTCTTCAACGGGGAAGGCACCATTTGAGATCATTGAAGGTGCTCTGAAGGTTCCACCCTTCCTTAGCACGAAAGATAAGATTTTTGAAGCCGACCAATACACGAGGGACTTGGACACTATATTTGCCAAGGTCCGGGAGCCTTTAGCGAAATCTCAAGAACGACACAAGACAGCAGCAGATTGACACCATCACGATTTGAAGTTAAAGGAACACGATTGGGTGCTCTTACGTTTTGAGAAGGCGCACCTAAGAAAGAAAAAGGAAAAGGAGCGGCTTTTTCCAAAGCTTAGCATGAGGCACTATTGTCACAAACTGCTGACGTGTCAAAGCCCTAAAGAATAAAGCCAACTTGCGGATGTCGGCCGGGGGGTCTAAACCCTAACAAGAACAAGTAACAGAAGAAGAAGTCCTACCAACTTATGGGGACCCCGTCCAATGGGGCCCCAAGTGACATAAAGGATTCGAATAAAGCTCGACTCTCACACACACACAAAAGACTTGCACAAACTGATGCCATGGCAGATTTCCAAAAAATGCGCTGACATGATGGCGTGGCAGGCTGTACGGATTTCCGCGTTTTGCGGTGACTGTTGTACAGAATTCCGTGATTTACGCTGGCAGTTTTTTGGTATTGCTTTTGGACCAGAAGCTTTTGAGTTTGAAGGCTTTTCATGTAAACTGCTTTTCATAGGCCAGGGGCCTTTAAATATGTGTTAAGGGCTCATTCTCTGGCATGCTTCCTAGAGAAGGTGCAAGGTGTGGAGTACCGGCTTGTATTGTGTTGATGCAAATATAAAGAAATAAAGGGGCGCCAAGGTTTGGGGCCAATACTCTCTGGGGTGGAATTCTGCCACTCCATGTCACGTGTCGTCTCTCTCTCTCAATTCAGTTATTATTGAAGTGCTAAAAGTCTGTTCAGTCTCTTCTTTTCTATTGGCACGTGGTGCCCGTCTTGTGACAATTGTGCTTTCCAGATAAAAGAAAAGATAAATGATGTCTCCTTTAGACTGAAGCTACCCGATACTTGGAAGATTCACAATGTTTTTCATGTGATTCTATTGAAGCCTTTCAAAGGTGATGTACTCGATGATGGGGAGCCGAAGTGGAGGAAAGCGAGGAAGTGGAGGAAAGCGAGGAGATACTCGTTCCAGAACACATATTGGCACATAAAGATAGAAAGATAAAAAGGTAAAGCGATTAGGCGGTTCTTAGAGATCAACACAATATCATCAGCATATAGCAACAATGTAATCCATGTCCCTGCCAGCTGGGCACCTCTAGCACCTCTATCACCCTCTCTGTCAATGTAATCAGACACCTCATCAACATACATACCAAATAGAGTAGGAGACAATGGGCAACCCTGTTTCACCCCAATGGTGGAGTGAACTAAATCAGATATCCCCTCCGGAGTGCGTACATGTCCCATCACTGATCTGTATATAGCCATGATACCCCAAATCAACACAATGGACACCCCCATCTTCTGCAATCTACGCATCAATCGAGCTCTCGGTACCATGTCAAATACAAAGCTACAATAAATCTGACTCCCACGTGACCTGCCCTCCTCAATGATGGCTCTGAGTGTCAGAATATGACCTCCTAAACCGGCCTAGCCCTTTGCCCGTACACCCTCACCCTCTTCCCAATTACTCAACTGCTGCTCAAGAATGGATGCATACAACCGTGCCAATGTGTGCCCAACCATAATAGTGCGGTAATTACCACGCTCTGTAAGATCACATGCCTTGAAGATAGGCACAATAGTAGACAACCTCCAAGTCTAAGGTAACCCCTCACACATGGCAAATTGAACAACACTGCAAGAACCTCTACCAGCATATCTCTAGCATGTATAAAGTGCTCTGCTACTAGACCATCATGATCGTATGCCCTCTTGGTCGTCATCCTGTCAATGGGTCTTTTTACCATCTCGGTGGTAAAGAAGGTGCTGGTAGGTGGGCATGACTCTGTAGGATCTGGAAGGGTCCTGTCCAAAAACTGTATGTAACAATGTCGAATATTGACCCCACACATCAGGAAAGGTAATCACTAGAGGAGGGGAGTCCTCATGAAAGAATCGCCATGCCTGTTCTAAGTCTCTATTCAAGAACAGTTGATACAAGTCTCGCTCCATCTCGGCCAAGTAAGCTCGTTTCTTCCGTCGCACAAGGCGCCGAGAAGCAATCCTGTAGGATCTGGAAGGGTCCTGTCCAAAAACTGTATGTAACAATGTCGAATATTGGCCCCACACATCAGGAAAGGTAATCACTGGAGGAGGGGAGTCCTCATGAAAGAATCGCCATGCCTGTTCTAAGTCTCTATTCAAGAACAGTTGATACAAGTCTCGCTCCATCTCGGCCAAGTAAGCTCGTTTCTTCCGTCGCACAAGGCACCGAGAAGCAATCCGAGATTGTCTGTAAGTGATGACTCCTAAAAAAAGCTCTCTGGAGCTGGGCTCTTATCTCTCTGCACTCCTCATCATACCAACTATAATAGGGCATGCTCCCAAAATGTCGCCTCCGACCCGGCTGAATGTGCAGGTATGCCTCTAATGTTGCACCATGCAGTGTCTCACTCAGTAAAGCGGTGCACTCCACTGAGAGGCCAGGACCAGTTGTGCATAGACGGCTATAGATCTCCTCTATATAAACCGAGTCAGTCTCTGGTGTAAATGTGTCATGCGCACATCTAACCCTATGTGTACGTGGACAAGCTACTTCATGACATGGGTTCAGTTCAATTAGATTAGAGAGTGTTCTGGCACTTTTGTGAGTCTGTTCGCAGACCGTGCATGTCCAAACACAGTCAGTCCAATCAGTCTAGATTTAGAAGTGTTATGGCACTTTAGTGAGTCTGTTCGCAGACCGTGCATGCAGCATAACCCACACATCAGAGTGGGCCAGCAAAGAGTCACCTCCAGGATTACGGATGCTATTGGCGATCTCCCTTGACGCTATACAGTTCGGTACGAGTACCTCACTTTGAAAAGGAGGGGATGTCACGTGACACATGATACATCCAACCCTATGTGTCCGTGGACAAGCTACAACATAACAAGGGTTCCGTCAGTCCAGTCAATCTAGATTAGAAGTGATCTGGCACTTTTGTGAGTCTGTTTGCAGACCGTGCATGCCCAGACACTTAGTTTAGATGCATATCCTCTGGTTGCACACAGCATGATCATAAGCATTCCCATCAGAATCCTTCGGGGAATTTTCCAGTGCATTTAGCCTATTTTGCCTATTTTTGACATTTTTCACTTCTTATTTTTAAGTGACTTTTGTTGGAAAGTAGGTAGGGCAAATTGAGTAAGTTTGTATATAAGCAAACCTAGACTAGCACTAATTGGCAGAAGAGGTAGCAGGAGCACCTTGCTCAACAGGCAACTTCTCAGCAGAACCCCCAAGAGGCCTAGTGTTTTTGCTCCACAGTAACCACCTAGCGTTTTTGGACCAGATCAGCCAGCGTTTTTGCTCTTGCAGATCCCTGGTGACAGAAGACTCAACAAGAGACCTAGCGTTTTGCAGTTGCAGGCCATCCAGCGACAGCAAAGCCATTTTCAGCCCTAGCGTTTTTTATTTGCAGATTAGCCCCAGCGTTTTGCAGATTTACCACGACGGAACATCAAGAACCATCAGTGTTTTCAGTTTTCAGCCCTTAGACACCGCAGTCAAGTCCCGAACCTTGCACCTTCTCGCTCGCCGCACGGTCAGTCTCCGCAAGGTTTACAGTTTCAGCCAGGAAAACACAGATTTCAGCATCTGCGTTTTCAGTGCGTCGTCGTCGCATCGTCGCCATCGACATCGTCACCAACATAGAGTCAGAATTCAGTAGATAAAAATTTGCAGATTTCAGCCCTTAGAGTTTTCAGATTTCAACCCGTCTCGTCGTCGTCCTCATTGTGTCGACATCGTCGGCAAGTCCAAGCATTGTAGAGATTTGTGCAATCATAAGAAGACCGCTCTCGCCATAGAGAGTGGGGCCTTCGGAGGAGGGTTTTACAACATCTCTGGTGTCGTATTCTCTTCTCTATCTCTCAATCTCATACACTTCCATTCACTATGTCCATTCACTTTTTGTTTATGTCCATTGCACTCTCTCGCTAAAGGAACGGAAGGCTCTCCCTTCCGTAAGTAAAAGGAATCTTGAGCACAGTTCGGAGCACTCATCTTGAGCAAAGTTCAAACATTCATTCCGCTGCACCTTACATTGGTATCAAAGCTTTGGTAGTGTTCTGTATCACTCAAGGAAAGAACCACAAGAATCACAAGAACTTTTTTTGCTTGTTGCGGTCGCACGAACCCAAGTTCGCTTGGGCGTGTCGATTCCTAATCGTGTTTTTGAAGAGTGACAGGAATCCCAAGAAAGAAGGGCTTGTCCAGCCTCCCCTTGTGCCTCTTTTCACTCATTGAGAGCGGACTGTGCACTTAGCGGCCGGCCAATCGACGTGAGGTGGGAAAAAGCAACCTTGGTGTGAGCGCAAGGCCGCCAAGGGGTGCACCCGCGGAAAAGAGCAGAACTCGGGTGAAGAGAAGATCCTTCTCTAACACGGATTGCAAGCAAAAGAAGACCCTCAAGAACTCAAGAACCCCATGAACCAAGACCCGCAAGAACCCAAGTTCCTCGTGAACTTAAGAACCCAAGACCACAAGAACCCACGACTTTAGTGGATAGTCATCACTCGAAGCGGAATGGATACTTCGCTTGGAGGTGATGAGCATGAGAGAGGAGAAGAAGAATTTTCCCCACCAGGAGGTTTTTTTGACCCTTCCCCTTTCCCATCTACATCAAGGATTGCACTAACTCCTATGGAGGCTTTGGACCAGATGTTTATGGAAAGGAAGTTAGAACGCGAAGCAAGACAAGCAGAAAGAATGGCAGAATTTGATTGTGAATGCAAAGAAAGAAAAGCAGAAATGGATCGCAGACACGCAGAAAGAAAAGTAGAAATGTATCACAGATACGCAGAAAGAAAAGCAGAAAGAAAGGCAGCCATAGAGCATGAGCATGAGCCAGCGCAACACATGCAAGAGTTGTTGCGACTCTTTTCTCAAGTGCAGGCATAAATGCAAGAGATTCGGGAAAAGGAGACTCTCTCAGTCTCTTCTTCTCCAAAGCATGACACACATGATTTGCATGATGAATTGAATGCCAATGATTTGCATGATGATTTGGATGACAATGACAAGCATGATGATTTGCATGATCAAGATGTGATTTCTCACAAGCATAATGATTTGCATGCAGATGACGTGATTGTTCACAAGGATGATGAGTTAGTTGATGCTTCTTCTAGCGAAGCTAATCTCATTGCAGATTCGATCAATCACGAAGGATCGATCTTGGCTCTCGAGTCTAGGTCCAAAGAACCCTTACAAGAAGTACTATGTGTTCGTCAGCATGCATTGTTCGAGTGTTTCATTCGTGATCGTTTCTTGTATTTTAGTCAGCGTCTTTATGTGATCCCTTTTACTAGGCATGACATATTGTACGTTGAGCACATTTCACTCATGAATGAGCACAAATGTATGCGGATTGTTCATGAAAAGCTGAAAAGTATGCATTCAAGGAAGTCACGTTCCTTGTCTCTTCCTTGGCACAACACAGTTGTAGAAAGAGCACATGAAAGTATGAGCACCAAGCATGGGCATTTCTGTTGTGAATTGCCACAGTTGATTGATTTGGATCAGAATGACAAGATTCGATCTCATTGTTTGTGTGTGTGTGGTGAATGGTTTGGCACTCCGTCTATTGGTTCATTTGCATCGGATGCACAGTCTTTTAGGAAGACAAGATTTTTTCCGCTCACTTTACATGGAATAGGTATGTTCATGGTTTTGTGTTGGAAATGGTTTCACGAATTTTCAGCCATGGAGATTCTTGAAGAAGAAAGAAGCATGACTCTCGACGAAGTTGAAGCATCGAAGGAGCCACAGAAGACTTTGTGTCGCTTTCGGTGCGGCCCAAAAAAGCAAGCGTTGCAGACCTTTATGAAGTTCAAATACCGCACGACCCACACATCAAAGTGGGCCGGCGAAGAGTCCTTTCCAAGATTCCGGATGTTATTGGCGATCTCCCTTGACGCCGTACAGTTCAGTACCAGTACCTCACTTTGAAAAGGAGGGGATGTCATGTGACACATCCAACCCTATGTGTTCATGGACAAGCTACAGCACGACAAGGGTTCAGTCAGACCAGTCAGTCTAGATTTAGAAGTGTTCTGGCACTTTTGTGAGTCTATTAGCAAACCGTGCATGCCCAGGCACTTAGTATAGATGCATATCCTCTGGTTGCACACAGCATGATCATAAGCATTCCCATCAAAATCCATTAGAATCCTTCAGGGAAATTTTCCAGTGCATTTAGCTTATTTTCCCTATTTTTGACATTTTTCACTTATTATTTTTAAGAGACTTTTGTTGGAAAGTAGGTAGGGCAAATTGAGTAAGTTTCTATATAAGCAAACCTAGACTAGCACTAATTGGCAGAAGAGGCAGCAAGAGCACCTTGCTCAACAGGCAACTTCTCAACAGAACCCCCAAGAGGCCTAGCGTTTTTGCTCCACAGCAACCACCTAGCGTTTTTGGACCAGATCAGCCAACGTTTTTGCTCTTGCAGATCCCTGGCGACAGAAGACTCAACAAGAGACCTAGCTTTTTGCAGTTGCAGGCCATCCCGCCGACAGCAAAGCCATTTTCAGCCCTAGCGTTTTTTATTTGCAGATCAGCCCCAGCGTTTTGCAGATTTATCGCGACGGAACATCAAGAACCATCAACATTTTCAGTTTTCAGCCCTTAGACACCGCAGACCAAGTCCCGAACCTCGCACCTTCTCGTAGCAGTTCCTCGCCGCACAGTCAGTCTCCGCAAGGTTTACAGTTTCAGCCCGGAAAACGCAGATTTCAGAATCTGCGTTTTCAGCGAGTCGTCGTCGCCATCGACATCGTCATCGACATAGAGTCAAAATTCAGCAGATAAAGATTTGCAGATTTCAGCCCTTAAAGAGTTTTCAGATTTCAACCCGTCTCGTCGTCGTCCTCATCGTTGTCGACATCGTCGGCAAGTCCAAGCATTGTAGAGATTTGTGCAATCATA
Source organism: Adiantum capillus-veneris (assembly GCF_014529385.1). Taxonomy (NCBI): domain Eukaryota; kingdom Viridiplantae; phylum Streptophyta; class Polypodiopsida; order Polypodiales; family Pteridaceae; genus Adiantum; species Adiantum capillus-veneris. Next base: position 5,324,006 of record NC_140935.1, read on the forward strand.
AGTAGACCGCTCTCGCCATAGAGAGTGGGGCCTTCAGAGGAGGTTTTTACAACGTCTCTGGTGTCGTATTCTCTTCTCTATCTCTCAGTCTCATACACTTCCATTCACTGTGTCCATTCACTTTGCTTGTGTCTATTGCACTCTCACTAAAGGAACGGAAGGCTCTCCCTTCCGTAAGTAAAAGGAACCTTGAGCACAGTTCGGAGCACTCATCTTGAGCAAAGTTCAAACATTCATTCCGCTGCACCTTACAAGAACCCATCAGGAGCACTTTTACAGTGCATAGACCTATTTTTCCTATTTTTGACATTTTTCACTTATTATTTTTAAGTGACTTTTGTTGGGAACTGGGTAGGGCAATTTAGCAAGCCAAGTACATAACAAATCTAGCGCTAGCACTTTCTGGTAGAAGAGGCAGCAGGAACATCTTGTTCAACAGGCACCTTCTCAGCAAGATCCCCCCCCCCCCCCATCAACAGACCTAGCGTTTTTGCAACTATAAGCCTAGCGTTTTCATCCACGGTCAGCCATGGCGTTTTTGCATTGCAGATCAGCCCCGCAATAGCAGAGCACAACAAGTAGCCTAGCGTTTTGCATTTGCAAGGCAATCTGGCGACAACAAAACAACACAGCCCCTAGCGTTTTTGGAGCAGCATGGCAGACCAACATTGTGCAGTTCCATTGCAACAGAACAACGAATAGCACCAGCATTTTCAGTTTTCAGCGTGTAGACACCGTACCGCAACCCCCAAACCTCACAGATCTCACCTTCCTGCAAATAGATCCTCGCCGCACGGTCAGATCCAACGTAGTTTGGAGAGATTTCAACATTTGCGTTTTCAGCGCGTCGTCGTCGCATCATCGTCCTCACCATCGTCACCAACATAGAGTCAGAATTCAGCAAATAAAGATTTGCAGATTTCAACCCTTAGCGTTTTCAGATTTCAGCCCGTCTCGTCGTCATCGACATCGTCAGCAAGTCCAAGCATTGTAGAGATTTGTGCAATCAATAGTAGACCGCTCTCGCCATAGAGAGTGGGGCCTTCGGAGGAGGGTTTGACAACTTGTCAGGTGTCGTATTCTTCTCTCTCTATCTCTCAGTCTCAGTACCTTCATTCACAATGTTTGTCACTTTGTTTGTGATCATTTGCACTCTCTCACTGAAGGAACCGAAGGCTCTCCCCTATGTAAGTAAAAGGAACCTTGAGCACAGTTCACGGCACTCATCTTGAGCAAAGTTCAACATTCACTTCCGTTGCACCTTACATTGGTATCAGAGCTTTGGCAGTGTTTTGTATTACTCAAGGAAAGAACCACAAGAACCACAAGACTTTTTTTGCTTGTTGCCGTCGCACGTAACCCAAGTCCACTTAGGCGTGTCGATTCCTAATCATGTTTTTGAAGAGTGACAAGAAACCCAGGAAAGAAGGGCTTGTCCAACCTCCCCTTGTTTGTCTTTTCACTCATTGAAAGCGGACTGTGCACTTAGCAGCCCGCCAATCGACGTGAGGTCGGAAAAAGCAACCTGGATGTGAGCGCAAGGCCGCCAAGGGGTGCGCCCGCGAGAAAGAGAAGAGCTTGGGTGAAGAGAAGATCCTTCTCTAACACAGATTGCAAGCTAAAGAAGAACCTCAAGAACCTCAAGACTCCAGAACCTCAAGAACCTTAAGACCCTCAAGAACCCAAGACCCGCACGAACCCAAGTTCCTCGTGAACTTAAGAACCCAAGACTTCAGTGTATGGTCATCACACGAAGTGGAATGGATACTTTGCATGGAGGTGATAAGTGGCGAAGAAGAATTTTCCCCACCAGGAGGTTTTTTTTACCCTCCCCCTTCCGCATCTACGCCAAGGATTGCACTAACTCCTACGGAGCTTTTCGACAAGACAATGACGGACAGGAAGAAGTTACAACAAGAAGCGCAACGCGCCGCCTTGGAGCGCGAGCGCGAAGAAAGAATAACAGAAAGAATGGCAACCATAGAGCATAAATACGAAGAATGGCAACCATAAAGCGTGAGCGCAAGCAAGCACGCTTGGAAGCCCAAGTACGCAAAGCCGAATTGGATCGTGAGCGTGAAGAAAGAAAAGCGATGAGAGACCAACACATGAAAGAGTTGTTGCGACTCTTTTCTAATGTGCACGCACAGTGTTATGTCCCGCTCACAAGAGAGGGGATCTAGCCCAGATGCCGTCGGGATGGGCGTCCGATGTCCGGGCGGACAGTGTGAACCCGGCCAACGTGGCCGGCCATTATTATAAAAGGGAGGCCAAGGCCTCATTTGCAATTATCGACCCCCACTCGCAGAGTGCCAGTGGTTAGCCCGCGAGGCTAGGAGTGCGCGAGGTCACCTCGAGGAGGTGAGGCCGGGTGGTATGCGACGCCCGGTCTTACAGGTGCACGCCTATGTCCTCGGACGCTGGCCCAGCACGGGGGAGCTGCCGGATGGTGGCTATGGTCGGGTGGTTCGTCCGACGCGTGTCTGTAGGCGGTCTGTGTAGCCGGGAGATCCTTTCTCCTCGTACGTTTCATGGTATAAGAGCCGGCTTGGCTGCAGGAAGGACCGTGTGCAGACCTACGAATCGGTTTGGGTCAGAAAACCTCAATTTCGCGTAATCTTTAGTAATTGATTGCTGAAATTACTTGTTTTCTTTCTCGTAAGCATGTTTGCAGGTGAGGATTAGCGCTCTTTTGCTGATTTTTAATTAAAAAACAGCAAATTAACAGATAAGAGTGCTGGAAATTGAAAGATTTCTGATAAATTTTACTGATTTTTGATGAAAATCAGAGAATTGCTTGTTAATTTACTGAATTTAGACTAAATTCAGCATTCAATGCATTTAAAATCTCTCTGTAATGTCCTCTGTGCGAAGCTCAGAGAGAGAGAGAGAGAGAGAGAGTTACCTCTCTCTTGTCTTCTCTGCACAGGAAGCGGGGACAGTATCTTCTGGGGCGTTCAATGTAATCGCTGGCTCTGTTGGCCTCCAGCGTGGAAAATTTGCTATGCGCTGGCTCCAGAGTGGAGCCTATGGCATGTGCTGGGCACGCGTATCCACAAGCCCAAAGATTTCATGCGCTACCTCTCCACGCGTCGTTTATCTGCCAGCGCTGCCTTCGAAGAAAAACCCACGTTGATGGCTTTATTTCTTTTAACGCTGGCACTTAAGAGTTGAAAACGTTGTCACTTAAGAGTTTATTTAAGTGGCCTTTTATTTTAAATGGCCAGGACTTTTTTTTAAAGGCCAAAGTTTGAACCTGTAAGTTATTAAAAAACTCACTTACAGAGTTGCAGAAACTTACAGAGACCTTATTTCTTCAGTCTCCTGCTTCTCTCTCGCGCTTCCTCTCTCACACCTGCTCGCGCTCCCGCCATCACCTGCTCGCCTTCAAGCGCTCACGCCAACGCGTGGAGCTCCTCGAACTTCACTTTTTCGCGATCGGAAAGTGCAGAAAAGGCCCGGTTTCGCGTGAATTTTCCAGTTTTTCACGCACTTCGCCATGGATTCCTCCAGCTCAGATGTGCAGCGTGGCGACGCGTCGGGTAACATCCAAATTCCATTCACGCATGCTCTCTACACATGGATTACAAGCACTTTCCAAAGTTTCGACCAGCGTGTTACCGCTCTGGAAAACGCGAATGTTCAAACGAACCTTCGCTTGGGCTCTCTCGAAGGGGTCGTACAAGGGATCAGTTCCCGACTTTCTACTCTCAAAAATATGGCTCAGTCGACGACTACGCGTATTTCCGAGGGCAAAACCCATCTCCAGCATTTGCGGACGCAGATTGCTGCTTTTGGGCGTTCGCAGGGGGGTCCGACTGCTACAATTCCGTACAAAACTACAAATTTCTCAGGTGAAGAGAAGGAGTGTACGGATTTGGCCGTAAATAACTGGCTGCACCAGTGGACCACATACTTTGATCCCCATGCGGAGCATGATGAACGGAGGATTCAGACGACTCCTCTCTATCTACGCATCAAGGCGCTTACCTGGAAGCGTGACATGATAGAGAAGCTATCACCAGCGTGTGACTACTATCTATCCTTTTTGTTGATTTCTTTCTTATTATCTATTTACTTTCACTTTTTGGAAACACCCCTCGGGAAATCTAACTGCCCTGCATTGCATAGCTAGTGTGGAACTGTCCAGAGGGAGTCCAGGCCTGAGGGCAAGAGAGCACTAAGGTTGGACAAAGACTATGGTTAGCCAAAGTGGGGTCATTGACTAGCCAAAGTGGAATCCTTTGCTACAGAGGCTACATTTCAGTTTTGGATATGGCCGCACTGTACAAAGAGGGTCGGATGACCTAGAAAGATACAAGGGCAGCATCTCCTAAAATTTAGGGAACTGCTATTTTGGGACCTGAAAATGTGTTGACGTCATTACCTCCGAAATGACAAGGGGAACATTTTCTTACTCTGCCGTGAAGTCAACTGGGCAACCGGTTGGGATATTTTTAGACGGCAACCCCGAAACGGGAAAATGCTTATAAATGTGCCAAGTGGCACCTTCTGGTGCACTTGCCTCATGCAACAAGAGTTGGCGCTGAATTTAGGAGGGGGAGAGCCTCATTTTCAGTTTTTTCACAGGTTAAGAGCTATGGAGTGCTTGCTTTCCCTCCTATGTACAGTGCGGTGCCAGGAGTGATGCCCTGCACGCTACGCACTGCCCTCTCTCTCCCCTTTGTCAGAATGTTATGCCCCTCTAGTGGGCTCTTCATTTGACCAATGTACAGTTGTGTGGGTTCATGCGCGATTGCCGAGGCAAGAGCCTCTTGTACAGGTACTAGATTAGCTAGCGGCTAATCCCCCCGCAGGTACAGGTGAATTCGGAGAGGTTTCACGCTAGAAATCTCGTCCGATTCAAAGGGCAAGTAGCCCTACAGGTGCGGGAGCTCGAGGACTTGCTACGGATGCGACCGGCACGCGAAACGGAGCCCGAAACAGTGAATTACAGCCTACTGTGTATTTTTGCAGGTTTAGGGTTTTGGCCCTAAACGGACCCTAATACCCCCAGGAGGTTCGGGGACGCAAGGGGACCGCTGTACAGGTGATCTCGCGCATTTTCAGGGCTGAAAACAGAGAATTCAGCGTGCTGCAAATTCTCGCCAGGTTTTGCAAAGTACCCGTATGCGTCGGGAAAGTCACTCAATGCGTGGGAATACTGACTGTGAAGGGTCCTAGTACAGTTATGCTGCCGAAATCGGGCCGGAACAGTTGAAATTCAGCCAAGTTTGTGCGGGGCAGCTTGTAGGGATCCACAGCGTATATTCCCTCTTTTAAAGAATAAAGAAATACCGAAAGGGGCGCCTAAGTTAGGGGCCAATCTGGTGTCGGTCTTCTCATACAGGTGCATTCTAGCATCTGTATCCCATTCCCCTCTCTTGTGTCACTATAGTGCAGGTAAAATAGACGACTAATAATGGGTGAAAGCTAAATCAAGGTTTGAAGTAAAGTCTACCGCCCTTTTTGGATTGAACAGGCCGGTTTCATGGTTCCATCGACGGGATTAAATCACTTTTTCCCATAGAAGTGAGCCTTGGTCAGATTGGGCTTGAAGACACAGGGGATCATAGACCAGACACAGGGAATTGCAATTATGGCTGACAAACCAGATGATGTGACTGAAGAGGTTTCCTCTTCACAGGGTCAACAGACACATGAAGTGGGTGAGTCCTCAAGACCACCACAGACAGATGACGATATATTTAGGACCCAGTTGGCTACTGTTGTGGCTATGTTCACACAAGTAATGCAGAACCCAAGGTTTTTAGCCTTTCTGCAACCTCCTGTTCCGTCTCAGCAAGTTGGGTCACTGGATCATATTCAAAAACTTGTTAAGGCTCGAGCACAGGTGATTCATACTGCACAGTCAATGGAAACACCTGTACACTTGACGGAGAACATGCAGTCTCCACAACCTATGCCTAAGGTGCAAGAACAGGTGGCTGAGATGCAAGTCTTTCAAGCTGTACCAGTTCAGCCTGCCACCTTTTAGCAGCCTATAGCTGGTTCTAATGGGCAGGGAAGCAACCTACAGGCTATGCAACAAGTCTTCCCACCACCTTCAGTACACCCTGGCTATTTTGGAGGTGGATCGGTATTCCAGAGCATGGCTGGTCATGCACCTGGAAATCAGTTTTACACGCCAGGAACAGTGTTTGGGGGTGCTCAAACGATGATGCCTAACCCCATGTATGGTGTCACAGGCATGCTACCAGGGTTTCAGAGCACTCAGGGCCAATTTGGGATGCCACAGACAAATTTTGGTATGGCTGGAATTACAAATCAGCAGCCAAATATGGCGTTTCCAGGTCAAGTTAATAGCGGCCAAGGAACACAGATGAACCCTAATAGTGTTCCCATGTTTCAGTCACTTCCATATGACAATTTAACGCCGTTGGAGAGGCCAACTCTGTACAAAGAAGGTGGCAAAGGTGTGTCATTCACGACCTTTACAGGGTTTGATGACAGGAAGAAGGCTCTTTCATTCCTCCAGCACTTTGACAAGGCCTATGCAGGGGGAAACTTTACAGAGGCTTCAAAGGTCCGCAAGGCAGCCACTTTCTTGACAGGGAATGCGGGACAATGGTGGACAACTTTATTGCTTCAAGGGCAAGCTCCGTCCACATGGATTTACTTCAAGCAGATTTTTGCAGCAGCATGGTTATCTCATGACTTTGAAGCAGATGTCATGACAGAATGGCACCAGCTTAATGCTGCCACTTGCAGGAATCTGGATGATTACAATCGGAAGTTTTGGAAAGCTCTACTTCCAGTAACTTCCTATAGGTTTGTGCCATTGACAGAACAGATTGAAAAATACTGTTGTGGCCTACCTAAAGGATTGAGAAAGTACTGTACGAAGACAAAAGTCACTACTTTGACGCAGCTCATCGAGGTAGCAAACACTGGCAATGGTTTGCTCAAGGGAGAAGATTGTGAATTTAACACTGGCGTCAAGGCAGGATCAGGTAAGAAAAATTCAGCCAAGAAGCACGTTCCCAATGAGGCTCCTAAAGGGACTCAGGAGTCAGCCAACGCAGGGAAAGATAAAGCTACGGCTGAATCAGAAAAAGGACCAACGAAGAAATGGAAAAGACGTTTTCCTCGCAAGTCTGAAGAGCAAAAGAAGGTCCTGAGGACAGAGAACAAATGCTTTATCTGTGAGCAGCCTGGCCACATTGCTTACAACTGTCCTACAAAGAAAAGGCCAGCTGATTCTGAAGACAAGGAGGACAGGAAAGGAAAGAAGCCCATGGCTGGTCTAGTGCCAGATATGGTGGGCGACAAGCCAGATTCAGATGCAAGTGAGCTTTGCAGAGCATGGGGAAAGGTCAGGGATCAAACAGTGCTTATCTTCTTTGATCCAGGTGCCAAAGCCAACTTTATTTCCCCAAAATTGGCTTCAAAGTTGGGAATCAGACCTGAAGAGATGGGGTATACAGCAGAGGCAGGTTTGGCATGTCCTGGCCATACAGAGGCTGTGACGCCCATCATTGGAAAATTGCGTCTATATATCCAGTCCTATGTAGATGCTGAAGAATTTTACATCATGCCACTGGACGGATGTGATGTGTTGTTAGGTATTCCTTGGTTATTTCGTGTACAGGGAATCATGGATGCCTACAACAAAAAGATCACTGTACAGAGCAGGGGAAAGACTCACATTCTGGATGTAAAGCTTAAAGGGGAGTCTATTCCCACTGTATCAGCTTCTGCTATTACTTCTGTAATGAAAAAGCATCTTTCTACGTACTTGGTTTTTGCACGTGAAGTGTCAGATTGTGATGAATCAAATTTATCTGTGCTAGATAAAGAAAGGTCAATGTTTTTACAACAGTATAGTGACTGTTTTTCCGATTCATTACCGTCTCAATTACCGCCAGAGAGACCCGAGGACCATGCGATAGATTTGGTGCCAAGCAGTAGCCCACCAAATAAGCCTCCGTACAGGGTTAGTGCGGCTCAGCAGAAAGAGATAATGGGCCAAGTACAGGAGCTGTTAGAAAAGGGGCTGATTCAGCCCAGTTCATCTCCATTCTGTTCACCAGTGTTGTTGGTGCAGAAAAAGGATGGCTCATGGCGTATGTGCATAGACTACTGTGCACTGAACAAGAATACCATCAAGAATAGGTTCCCTATACCTAGAATTGATGATATTATGGACAAATTAGAAGGAGCAGCTATGTTTAGCAGGATAGATCTAAAGAGTGGGTACCATCAGATCCGCATTAGATCAGAGGATGTGCACAAGACTGCTTTTAGAACGACGTTTGGCCTTTACGAATTTTTAGTGATGCCCTTTGGTCTCACAAATGCTCCTGCTACGTTCAATAGGATGATGGACAGAATTTTCCGTCCACACCAGCAGTTTGTTGGTACATTCTTTGATGACATGATAGTCTACTCAAAGAATGAAGAGGAGCATAGGCATCACTTGGCCATTGTGTTCAAAGAGCTACGCAGTCATAGGTTGCTCATCAATGCAAAGAAAAGTGAGTTTTTTCTGGAAGAGATTCACTTTCTGGGACACATTGTCTCAAAGGATGGTGTCAGAATGGATCCTGCAAAAGTTGAAGCGATCAAGTCATGGCCAAATTTGAAGACGGTGCATGATGTCCGAAGCTTTTTGGGACTATGCTCCTATTACAGACGGTTTATCCGAAATTTCGCTGAGATTGCTTCACCTTTACATGCTCTTCAAAAGAAGGCAGTCACCTTTAGATGGACACAGAAAGAGATTTCAGCTTTTAATCTCTTAAAGGAAAAGATGACTTCAGATCCAATCATTGTGTTGCCAAATCTTAGGAAGTCATTTGTGGTCCAGTGTGATGCCTGTGGTAGTAGCATTGGTGCAGTGCTAATGCAAGATGGCAGGGTAGTAGCCTATGAGAGCAGAATTTTGCAAGGGCCAGAGATGACCATGCAGGTCTATGAGAAAGAGTTACTAGCTGTGATTCATGCGCTCTTAAGTTGGAAACACTACCTGCTAGGTGCAGATTTCGTTGTCCAAACGGACCATCAGACCTTGCGATACTTCTTGACACAGACAAAGTTATCTGAGAAGCATATGCGATGGGCAAATATCTTGTCCATGTTTCATTTTCAGATTGTGCATGTGGAAGGCAAGAAGAACGTTGTGGCTGATGCCTTGTCAAGGAAGCCACAAATTTCAGCTGTGTCAATTCCTTATCATCATGAACTTGATGATATGAGAGAACAGTATGCAAATGATGAAGATTTTGCAAGGGTCTTCGAGCAGCTAATGGATGGACAACGTCATGAACACTATCTTCTCAAAGATGGGTTCATGATGATGCATGGCAGATTGTGTGTCACAAAGCCATTGCGACGCAAAGTTATGGAAGAGAGTCATGTCCCACCGTATGCAGGGCATCGTGGTATCAATGCTACAGTTAAAGCGGTTGAGACATTCTTCTATTGACCTACATTGAGAAGGGATGTGGATGCCTTTGTGCGAGAATGCCTAATATGCCAAAAGGTCAAGTTTGACAGGCAAAAGGCACTAGGGTTATTGCAACCACTACCTATTCCAGATAAACCATGGGAAAGTATTGCTATGGATTTTATCTTTGATCTTCCGAGAACGCAGACAGAAAACGATGGTATTTGGACCATTATTTGTAGATTCAGCAAACACGCTCATTTTATTCCTGTCAGGAAGAAGATAAAGCCAGATCAGATGGCACGCTTGTTTATGAGCAATATTTTCAAGTATCATGGCATGCCACAGTCGATTGTTAGCGACCGTGATCCACGCATGACAAGTTTGTTCTGGAGAGGCTTGTTTGAGAATATGGGCACCACGCTCAAATTTTCTTCGTCATTTCATCCTCAAACAGATGGGCAGTCAGAAGAGGCAAATTCTACTGTCCTAGATCTGCTGAAGTGCTATGTGTCAGAGCATAAAGGAAAGTGGGAGCAGTATTTTCCATTGGTGGAGTATCCATACGATAATACAGTGCATTCATCAACTGGCAAGGCACCTTTTGAGATAGTTGAAGGTGGCAAGAAAGTTCCTCCCATACTGCATACAAAGGACAAGATATTTGAAGCAGATAAGTATGTTCAGGACATGGATGAAATGTACAAGAAGGTCAAAGTGGCCTTGGAAAAGACTCAGGCAAAGCAAAAGAAAGCAGCTGATCGTCACCGTTGTGAAGTGGTATATTCACTTGGTGATTGGGTGCTTTTACGCTTTGAAAAGGCAAGGTTAAAGAAGATGAAGGGCAAGGAAAGACTGTTTCCAAAGCTCAGCATGCGTTACTATGGGCCTTTTCAAGTATGCGACATAATCAGTGATGTTGCATATAGGCTGAAATTGCCTGACAGTTGGAAGATTCACAATGCGTTTCATGTGAGTCTTCTCAGACCCTATGTGGGTGATGTGCCAGAAGATATGCCAGCTGAAGATCAGCCGGAAGTCGAGGAACTTGACGAGATCTTGGTCCCGGAACAGATTTTGGCACACAAAGAAAGGAAAGCGAAAGGCAAGGTAGCTAGGCGATACTTGGTAAAGTTCAGAAACTATCCACCAATGGATGCTAAGTGGATGGAAGAAGGTGAACTTGCAGAGTCACCAACTGTGTTATCACTTTACCTTGAAGCCTTCGATTTGCAACCTACCTTGACCCCTTGAGTTTCAAAGCTACATGGATTGTCAGTGTGACAATGGCTTCTGAAACAAATGATGTACATGGTATTTAAAGTGAGCTTAAATGAAATACCTGTTACATGAATGTTAGAGCTGTACAGATTGTCAGTTTGGCAATTGCTCTTATGGAATGTCCAAAAGTTTGGTTAGGTGCTATAGAAGTGAGTATTTCTTGTCAGTTTGTCAAGGATACAGTGATTGCTTCTATTAAAGAGTACATGTGTAACTGCATTCTTAAACTGTCGGTTTGGGTATGCTCGAAAGTGTTACGGGATCCAACGTGTACTATAAGACAGTGGCAAAATGTGCAGCTACCATTTTGTCATTGGAAAGTTAGTGACTCAAAGCAATGGCACAGTGCGCAGCTACCACTATGTCATTGGGACAGGGTTCACACGCAGGCAATACATGAGTCGACGAGGTGTTGAATGCACCAGGGTTGACAATGAGCATGTATGTGTCGTACATGTGTCGACAGGTGTTAAATACATCAATGTTGACTAGGAGCATGAACGACATAGATGCAAACGAGGACGTTTGAGATTTCAAGAGGGGGGTATGTCACCAGCGTGTGACTACTATCTATCCTTTTTGTTGATTTCTTTCTTATTATCTATTTACTTTCACTTTTTGGAAACACCCCTCGGGAAATCTAATTGCCCTGCATTGCATAGCTAGTGTGGAACTGTCCAGAGGGAGTCCAGGCCTGAGGGCAAGAGAGCACTAAGGTTGGACAAAGACTATGGTTAGCCAAAGTGGGGTCATTGACTAGCCATAGTGGAATCCTTTCCTACAAAGGCTACATTTCAGTTTTGGATATGGCCGCAGTGTACAAAGAGGGTCGGATGACCTAGAAAGATACAATGGCAGCATCTCCTAAAATTTAGGGAACTGCTATTTTGGGACCTGAAAATGTGTTGACGTCATTACCTCCGGAATGACAAGGGGAACATTTTCTTACTCTGCCGTGAAGTCAACTGGGCAACCGGTTGGGATATTTTTAGATGGCAACCCCGAAACGGGAAAATGCTTATAAATGTGCCAAGTGGCACCTTCTGGTGCACTTGCCTCATGCAACAAGAGTTGGCGCTGAATTTAGGAGGGGGAGAGCCTCATTTTCAGTTTTGTCACAAGTTAAGAGCTATGGAGTGCTTACTTTCCCTCCTATGTACAGTGCGGTGCCAGGAGTGATGCCCTGCACGCTACGCACTGCCCTCTCTCTCCCCTTTGGCAGAATGTTATGCCCCTCTAGTGGACTCTTCATTTGACCAATGTACAGTTGTGTGGGTTCATGCGCGATTGCCGAGGCAAGAGCCTCTTGTACAGGTACTAGATTAGCTAGCGGCTAATCCCCCCGCAGGTACAGGTGAATTCGGAGAGGTTTCACGCCAGAAATCTCGTCCGATTCAAAGGGCAAGTAGCCCTACAGGTGCGGGAGCTCGAGGACTTGCTACGGATGCGACCGGCACGCGAAACGGAGCCCGAAACAGTGAATTACAGCCTGCTGTGTATTTTTGCAGGTTTAGGGTTTTGGCCCTAAACGGACCCTAATACCCCCAGGAGGTTCGGGGACGCAAGGGGACCGCTGTACAGGTGATCTCGCGCATTTTCAGGGCTGAAAACAGAGAATTCAGCGTGCTGCAGATTCTCGCCAGGTTTTGCAAAGTACCCGTATGCGTCGGGAAAGTCACTCAATGCGTGGGAATACTGACTGTGAAGGGTCCTAGTACAGTTATGCTGTCGAAATCGGGCCGGAACAGTTGAAATTCAGCCAAGTTTGTGCGGGGCAGCTTGTAGGGATCCACAGCGTATATTCCCTCTTTTAAAGAATAAAGAAATACCGAAAGGGGCGCCTAAGTTAGGGGCCAATCTGGTGTCGGTCTTCTCATACAGGTGCATTCTAGCATCTGTATCCCATTCCCCTCTCTTGTGTCACTATAGCACACGTAAAATAGACGACTAATAATGGGTGAAAGCTAAATCAAGGTTTGAAGTAAAGTCTACCACCCTTTTTGGATTGAACAAGCCGGTTTCAGAAGCCTACGACGTGGGCTGACTTTTGCGTGAAATTCAATAGGGATTTCGCCAAAATGGACCCTTTGAAAGCTTACGCCAAACTGCAGAGTCTTTCGATGAAAACTCTGTCTTTTGATAAGTATACGACAGCTTTCAAAGAGGCGCTCACCTTCTACAAGGTGGATTCCACACACGCCGTGCACATGTACTTGCTGGGGTTACATGAAGATTACCGTTGGGCCTTGATTAAAAACAAAACCCCGACTGATGTCGCGGATGCAGTGGCAAAGGCCAAAACGTTCCATTTGATAAATGGAGCGAATTATGAGAAGAAAAGAACGGCAGACCATCAATCCGGTGAGGGTGCTTCGAGAAAGCGACCCCGATTCCAGCATAAGTCCAAATCACCGCCGAGATCTTTTTAGGAAAAGAAGAAAGCCAGAAATGCTTCAGTTGTTGATGCAGTGAAGAAGGGGGCTTGCTTCGGATGTGGCCAGACGGGTCACCAAATCAAGGATTGCCCCAAGAAGAAGAAGACGCAGAAACCACAAGGCCGTTCTTCGGTTCAAATTCACGAGATCTCAAGCAACTCTGATGTTGTTCAAGTTGAAATCCATCATTTAGCGCACAGTTCATGCACTAACTGTACTTTTAGCACCAAATTGTTTGATAAGCACGATCTTCTCCATTTCCCCGGGAAGATCAATGGTCACGACGTGACCGTACTCCTTGATAATGGAAGCTCACACAATTTTGTGTATGCAAAATTGGTGCAGAAACTGAGCCTGCGGGCGCGGGACAGTGACCATGAGTATCGCGTGAAGATGGCTCGTGGCGTGGATACGGATGTATGGAATCGGATGGTTCCAGACTTGTCGCTCGAGCTGGCTGATTACAAAGAGAACTTGGACTTCCACATCATGCGCCTGGACAGAGCAAATGTTATTTTAGGAATTCCATGGTTTTATGATAAACAAGACTCGTTGTATATAGACTATGTTTCTTGTTTTTGTTAAGCAAAACATGCCTCATGTATCTGTGTCACTTTGTAATCAGAAGTCTGTAAATAATGGTTTTGCAATACCAGTTGTTACTGCTTTGGAAATGTATAAAGAAATAAAGTCTTCTGATGTTCACTTTTATCAATGTGTACCATCTGCTTGGTTTGATTCATTAGTGCTTGGTACTTCTGTCACTGAATTTCGTAAAAATGTTTCATGTTCTTCTGTTGAACTTGGGGATTCCGATGAATCCAACCTTATCCGAGAAATCATGATTGATTTCAAGGATGTTTTTCCTGATGATCTACCTTTTGGCTTGCCGCCTTTGAGAGGAGTAGATCATGACATTGAGTTGGTGGCTTGTAGTCAACCCTTCTCAAAGCAACCCTATCGGTTTAGTAAAACCGAGGAGGACGAGATTCAGCGGACAGCTGAAGGATTATCTCAACAGGGGTTTTGTTCAGCCTAGCAAATCCCCGTGGGGAGCGCCAGTGCTACTTTCTTGAAAGAAGGATAACACTATGCGCTTCTGCGTGGATTACAAAGGGTTGAATAAACTCACTGTCAAGAACAAGTATCCGCTCCCGCGCATGGACGATCTGATAGATCAGCTCCATGGAGCGTTGTATTTTACGAAGATAGACCTGCGATCAGGCTATCATCAAATACAGATCAAACTGGAAGATATTCCTAAGACAGGCTTCCATACGCGTTATGGTCACTACGAGTTTTTGGTCTTGCCTTTTGGTTTGACCAATGCTCCGGCTACGTTTCAGCAGATGATGAATGTTCTGCTGAGACCATTTTTAGGCAACTTCGTTGTTGTATTTCTCGATGATATCTTGATCTACAATCGAAGTTTGCATGAGCACCTAGCGCATATACGTGCCGTTCTCGAAGTACTGAGAACTGAGAAGCTTTACGCTAAGGCTTCTAAGTGTGAATTCTTTAAGAAAGAGCTTCTGTACTTGGGTCACATCATTACTCGCGATGGAATTCGCGTCGACCTTGAAAAGTTTGGATAAAGTGCGAAATTGGCCCATTCTGAAGAATGTATGCCAAGTAAAGTCCTTTTTAGGCTTTACTGGATTCTTTCGCAAGTTTATCAAGGATTACTCTAAAGTTGCTGCTCCGCTTACGCAACTTTTAAAAGGAGGGGTAAAAGGGCCGAAGACCTCGGGTCCTCGTCGTAAAGGTAATCCCCCTGTTGTCTAGAATGAGCGTCTCGACGAGAGCTTTCGGATACTAAAGCACTTGGTGACTACTGCGCCAATATTGCACATTGTGGATCCTAGCAAACCGTTTGTGGTTGAAACGGATGCTAGTGATTATGCTATTGGTGCGGCATTATATCAAGATGGACGTCCTGTTGCGTTTGAAAGTAAGAAACTTTGTGACGCTAAGATGCGTTATCCAACGTATGAAAAGGAGCTTTATGCCGTAGTCCACGCCCTGAGGAAATGGCGGAATTACTTGTATGGCTCTACGTTTGTTGCATGGACAGATCATCATTCCTTGCGCTATATTTGTGATCAGGGTGATCTCAGAGGCCGGAAGGCTAGATGGGTTGAGCTTATGCAAGAGTTTGACTTTGAGATCCGTTATAGAAAAGGATCCAGCAATCGAGTTGCCGATGCCCTCAGCAGGATTCCTAAGGTTAATGCCGTGTCTATGGCTGAAATCTCGACGTCTCTCTCCCCGAGGGCTATGTTGTTCCGATGGCCATTTTGGCAAGATATGGAACGAGGTCGAAGCGGGGCATGACTCACATACAGGCTTGGGTGATCCGGAGACCCAAGTGAGTCATGCTGGAGAGACGAGACAACGACAATATTCCATAAGAAGTGGACTATTGTTTAGAAATGGTAAAGTCTGCGTGCCGGAAATCGATGAGATTCGACAAAGGATTTTGTGCGAATGCCACGATGTTCCTAGCACTAGGCACCCAGGCATCCAGAGAACTTTGGCTTTGATCAAACGATATTTCTATTGGCCAAGAATGTGCTCTTACATAGAGAGCTATGTGAAGAGATGCGCTCAGTGTCAGGTCAATAAGGCAGAGCGCCTTAGGAAAGCTGGCCTGCTACATCCATTGGAAATCCCAGATGCCAAGTGGCAGAGTATTTCCATGGACTTCATCGTTGGTTTGCCAAATACTAGTCGGGGCAATGACGCTATTTGGGTTGTGGTCGATCGACTCACAAAAATGGTGAAGTTTATACCAACGAAGTCGACAGTAAAAAGCCATGAGTTGGCGGTTTTATTTGTTGATCAACTTTATAAGCTGTATGGTCTCCCAGAAGATATCGTCAGTGATCGTGATACTAAGTTCACTGGCCGATTTTGGCGAGATGTCTTTGCTCACCTTCAGACGAAGTTGAGTATGTCGTCTTCTGACCATCTTGAGTCCGACGGACAAACTGAGAGGATGAATCAGACGTTAGAGGACATGTTGAGAGATTATGTCTCTCACAGACAATCTGATTGGGAAAGGTATCTCCCACAGTTAGAGTTTGCCTATAATAGTAGCAAGCATTCTGCTATTGGATTTAGCCACTTCATGCTGATGTATGGATTTGAGCCTAAATCCCCAATTGCTATTGGCTTAGAGAAAGTCAAGGAACGCCAAGCTCGTGATTTCCTGTATGACATGCAGGAAATGCTCGAATTGGCTAAGGATAGTATAAGAACGGCTCGTGATCGAGTCACTACTTATGCTGATCAAAAGAGGTCTCCAAGGGCTCTAGATGTGGGACAATGAGTCTATCTGAAGATACCCAAGGATTCCAAGACTATGCGAACAGGAAAGCATTATAAGCTTTCAGCTCGATATTGTGGTCCGTTCCTGATCACAAAGAAAATTGGCCAAGTTGCCTACAAACTGGCTCTTCCTTCGGATGTTAGTGTACATCCAGTGTTTCATGTCAACCGCCTTAAAGTAAAATTGGGTGAAGCTGATGTTGTCGTGCCTATCGAGGAAAATGTATGGCAAGATATGCAAACTGAGTATGTTCCTCGAGAACCAGAAGCAGTTTTGGATCATCGTACCCATCAATCTCGCCAAAAGGCTTATGACGAGTACTTAATTAAATGGAAGGGTCAATCTGCAAGGTTTGCTACTTGGGAACCTGTTAGAGCTTTGAAGGCTCAGTATCCCCACTTCATTGATGAGGACATCAATGGTTCTTAAGGGGGGAAGTATGTTATGTCCCGCTCACAAGAGAGGGGATCTAGCCCAGATGCCATCGGGATGGGCGTCCAGTGTCCGAGCGGACGTAGTGTGAACCTGGCCAACGTGGCCGGCCATTATTATAAAAGGGAGGCCAAGGCCTCATTTGCAGTTATCAACCCCCACTGGCAGAGTGCCAATGGTTAGCCCGCGAGGCTAGGAGTGCGCGAGGTCACCTCGAGGAGGTGAGGCCGGGTGGTATGGGACGCCCGGTCTTACAGGTGCACGCCTATGTCCTCGGACGCTGGCCCCAGCACGGGGGAGCTGCCGAATGGTGGCTATGGTCGGGTGGTTCGTCCGACGCGTGTCTGTAGGCGGTCTATGTAGCCGGGAGATCCTTTCTCCTCGTACGTTTCACACAGATTAAAGAGATTCAGGAGAAGGAGACTCTCTCTGTCTTGTCTTCTCCAAAGCATGACACACATGATTTGCATGATCAAGATGTGATTAATCACGAGCATGATGATTTGCAGGATAATGATCTGATTATTCACAAGGATGATGGTTTAGTTGATACTTTGTCTAATGAAGCTAACCTCATTGCAGATTCGATAGATCACGAAGAACCGATCTTGGCTCTCGAGTCGAGGTCCAAAGAACCCCCAGAGGAAGTATTATGTGTTCGAATGTTTAGTCAACACGCATTGTTCGAGTGTTTCATTCATGATGGTTTCCTGTATTTTAGTCATCATCTTTATGTGATCCCTTTTCACAAGCATGACATATTGTACGTTGAACACGATTCACTCATGAATGAGCACGGATGTATACGAATTTCTCATGAAAAGATGAATTGTTTGCATTCAAGGAATTCACAGTCCATGTCTCTTCCTTGGCATGACACAGTCTCCAAAAGAGCACAAAAAGGATTGAGCATCAAGCATCGGCATTTCCATTCTTATTTGCCACAGTTGATTGATTTAGATCAGAAAGTCAAGTTTCGACCCCATTGTTTGCGTGTGTTTGATGAACGGTTTGGCACTCCGTCACTTTGCTCATCTGCATTGCATGCACGGTTTTTTTGAAAGAATAGAATTTTTCAAGTCACTTTACATGGAATGGGTATGTCCATGTTTGTGTGTTGGAAGTGGTTTCAGGAATTTCCATCCTCGGAGATTCTTGAAGAAGGCAGACGCATGACTATAGACGGAGTTGAAGCATTGAAGGAGCCACAGATGACTTCGTGTCGCTTTCGGCGCGGCCCAAAGAAGCAAGCGTTGAAGACCTTTATGAAGTTCAAGTATTGCACGACCCACGCATCAGAGTGGGCCGGCGAAGAGTCCTTTCCAGAATTCCAGACCCTGTCGGTGATCTCCCTTGACGCCATACAGTTCGGTACCAGTACCTTGCTTTTAAAAGGAGGGGATGTCACATCTACCCCTATTTGTACGTGGACAAGCTACTTTATGACATGAGAATACCCACAGAGCTCATTTGGGGGGTTATGGCATTATACATGTCAGTAGTGGGGCATGTACGCACCCGAGAGGGTCTATCCACCCCGGTTTACTCCACTATTGGGATAAGGCAGGGCTGCCCGCTCTCTCCTACTCTATTTGGTATGTATGTAGATGAGGTGTCTGACTACATTGAGAGAGATGGTGATAGAGGTGCACAGCTGGCAGGGACATGGATTCCACTATTGTTATATGCTGATGATATTGTGTTGATCTCCGACTCTCCGGAGGGGATGCAACATCACTTGGATGCTTTGCATAGGTTTGCCCAAGAAAGTGGTTTGTCCGTCAACCTTGGTAAAACCAAGGTCATGGTATTTAATACCACCCCACAATGGATCAGGAGGTCAGCGCCCGCCTTCACATACGGCCAGGAGAAGGTGGAGTATACAGATGCTTACACTTACCTTGGAGTGGTTTTCAGTGGGCCAGCATTTTCATTGAGGAGGGTAGCAGAGACTAGATTGACCAGAGCCCATGCAGCATTGGGTAGATTGGAAAGGATTCACAGGTTCAGTTTTAGGAGCCTCGGACGAAGCTCTGGCTCTTTGACACTTTGGTGGCTTCTGCATTGCTTTATGGAGCTGAGATTTGGGGACCTTCACTGGATCATCACGGGAGGACAAGCCGCAGTGATGGATGGGGGGGCATGGAGAAGCCTCTGGTCTCTATGATCTCGCGGCTCATTAGAGCCAAGGCTTCAATACCACGTGCTATTGTACGAGCAGAGCTAGCTGGCCCCCCACTGGTGGTTGAGGCGCTCACCAGATCTGTCTCCTTCATACACCGCATGTGGGAACTTCCCAGAGACAGATATGCACGCCTTGCACTTGAGTCCTCTCGAAAAATTTAGCCATGCAAGGAGATACAGAATGCCGGTATGGGGAGATGACATCATGGTTTCACACGCATGGGTTCAGCATAGACATATTGCCTCCCTTCCAATACTCACTGGATGCGCCTCTCTGACTCTTACACAGTCCGAGATCACCAGGCTCATTCGCCAGGACTTGACTCAGCTAGACACCAAGAGGACATGGATACAACCAGCACAGAAGCTGGCACGAAGATGGCTTTCTACAGAGAGCATCTCCTCCAGCTTACGGAGGATGATTTTGTGACGAGGCCCAGATACATGGACACCCACTTGTCTCATGGGATACGATGTGCTATTGGCCAGATATGCACATCTTCAACCAGCTGCGGATCGAGACTGGGAGATACAGCGGAGTACCAGCAGAGGCCAGGACATGCCCCCTGTGTGACATCGAGCCTGAGATAGAGTTGCACTACACATGCCACTGCCCCGTCTACTACGAGATACGAGGCCGCTCCCATTGCTTGTTCAGCGAGGGCTTTGGACCATTGTCTAGAGTCATGCGGTATGAGGATCAGAGATGCCTGTGTTTATTCTTGCTCGAGCTGCGCAGACACAGAGAGAGCCTGATGAGAGGAGAGGCTAGCCAGTCTCAGAGACAGATCACAGACTTCTTTAGAGTTGCCACTAGACACTCGGAGGAGTTACTACCACAGCAGAGCTCGTCACTTTACACCAGAGGCATACTGATCGACCGAGCGACTAAGCTGGGGAGATCCGGACGTCCACGAATGCGGAGGACTACATAGCATCGACAGAGACTGCATCAGAGGATTCGGGTCACTTTGGCTCAACATGCACGACGCCCGGTCAGACTACTGACCATGGAGGAGTTGGTTGCGTGACGAATGATGTGAGTGGGGGGTGAGATGGGGTCTGAGTTAAATGCGAGGGGGGTGGGGGGGTGGGGGGTAGTGGACCATCAGTGATGGGGTGGTGGATGTGGTGGGCATGGGGGGATGGGGGATGTAGGGATGAGGGGGTAGATGTAGGGGGTGATGTGAATAATGTGGGTTGGGAGGGGAGATGTGGTATAGGGGGCAGGGGGTTGTGGGGTTGTGTTATGGGTGGGATGAGAGAGAGAGAACTATAGAGAGAGAGAGAGAGAGAAAGAGAGAGAGAGAGAGAGAGGAGAGGAGAAGAGAGAGAGAGAGAGAGAGAGAGAGAAGAGAGAGAGAGAGAAGAGAGAAGAGAGGAGAGAGAGAGAGAAGAGAGAGAGAGAAGACAGAGAGAAGAGAGAGTAGAGCTCAGAGAGAGCTCTCTCGAGAGAAGAGAGATCTCTCATCTCTCTCTCTCTCTCTCGAGAGCTTCTCTCTCTCTTCTCTCTCTTCCTCCTCTCTTCTCTCTTCTCTCTCTCTCTCTCTCTCTCTCTCTCCTCTCTCTCTCTCTCTCTCTCTCTCTCTCTCCTCTCTCTCTCTTCTCTCTCTCTCTCTCTCTCTCTCTCTCTCTCTCTCTCTCTCTCTCTCTCTCTCTCTCTCTCTCTCTCTCATCTCTCTCTCTCTCATCTCTTCTCTCTCTCTCTCTCTCTCTCTTCTCTCTCTCTCTCTCTCTCTCTCTCTCTCTCTCTCTCTCTCTCTCTCCTCTCTCTCTCTCTCTCTCTCTCTCTCTCTCTCTCTCTCTCTCTCTCTCTCTCTCTCTCTCTCTCTCTCTCTCTCTCTCTCTCTCTTCTCTCTCTCTCTCTCTCTCTCTCTTCTCTCTCTCTCTCTCTCTCTCTCTCTCTCTCTCTCTCTCTCTCTCTCTCTCTCTCTCTCTCTTCTCTCTCTCTCTCTCTCTCTCTCTCTCTCTCTCTTCTCTCTCTCTCTCTCTCTCTCTCTCTCTCCTCTCTCTCCTCTCTCTCTCTCTCTCTCTCTCTCTCTCTCTCTCTCCTCTCTCTCTCTCTCTCTCTCTCTCTCTCTCTCTCTCTCTCTCTCTCTCTCTCTCTCTCTCTCTCTCTCTCTCTCTCTCTCCTCTCTCTCTCTCTCTCTCTCTTCTCTCTCTCTCTCTCTCTCTCTCTCTCTCTCCTCTCTCTCTCTCTCTCTCTCTCTCTCTCTCTCTCTCAGGAGTTGGGCACAAAGATGGCTTTCTATAGAGAGCATCTTCTCCATCTTACTGAGGATGGTTTTGTGACGAGGCCCAAATACATGGACACCTGCTTATCTCATGGGATACGATGTGCTATTGGCCAAATACGCACATCTTCACACCAGCTTCGGATCAAGACCGATAGATACAGCGGAGTACCAGCAGAGGCCAGGACATGTCCCTTATGTCACTGAGACAGAGTTGCACTACACATGCTACTGCCCAGTTTACTATGAGATACGAGGCCGTTTCCACTGCCTGTTCAGAGAGGGCTTTGGACCACTCTTTAGAGTCATGGCGTATGAGGACCATAGATGTCTAGGTCTGTTTTTGCTCGAGCTACGTAGACACAGAGAGGGCCTGATGAGGGGAGAGGCTAGCCAGTCTTAGAGACAGATCACAGACTTCTTTAGAGTGGACACTGGACAGCCACACGTGCAGCTACCATAGCAAAACTCACATTCTCCTCACACCAGAGGCACATTGATAGATCGAGCGATCGAGCTAGGGAGATCTAGACGCCCTTAACTACAGAGGACTACACAGCATCGACGGAGGCTACATTAGAGGATTTGGATCACTTTGGCCTGACATGCACGACGCCTGATCAGCTCTCAGATGATTCAGGCTAAGGCCTCAGTGCCACATGAGATTATTCGAGTTGAGCTAGCTGCCTCCCCTCTCGTGGTCAAGGCACTTATTAAATCAGTATCCTACTATCCTTCATGCATAGTTTATGGGACCTCCCCACAGACATACATGCTCGGCTAGCCCTTGAGTCATCTCGACAACTAGCGCTACAACGGGATATCACATGCTAGTATGGGCTGATGACATCATGATTTCAGTCCCATGGTTTCAGCATGGATAGACTGTCTCCGTTCTAGTACTCCTTGGATGCACCCTCACACGGACAAAGATCACTAGACTCAGCTATATATTAAGAGCACATGGATACAACCGACAGAGGAGTTGCGCACGAAGATGGCTTTCTATAGAGAGCATCTTCTCCAACTAGCAGAGGATAGATATGTGATCAGACCGGTCTATATGGACAATAACTTATCCCATGGAATACAATGTGCTATCAGTCAGATGCGCACATCATCGCATCAGTTAGAGATTGAGACTGCCAGATTTGGGAGAGTACCAGCAGAGGCTAGGTGTCACGTGACACATCCAACCCTATGTGTCCGTGGACAAGCTACAGCACAACAAGGGCTCAGTTAGTCCAGTCAGTCTAGATTAGAAGTGATCTGGCACTTTTGTGAGTCTATTCGTAGACCGTCCATGCCCAATCACTTAGTGTAGATGCATATCCTTTGGTTGCACACAACATGATCATAAGCATTCCCATCAGAATCCATCAGAATCAGTCAGTCGGGGGATTTTTCCAGTGCATTTAGCCTATTTTACCTATTTTTGGCATTTTTCACTTATTAATTTAAGTGACTTTCCAACAAAAGTAGGTAGGGCAATTTTGCTAAGAAAATATATAAGCAAACCAAAGTTAGCACTAAATGGCAGAAGAGGCAACAAGAGCCAAGCTCAACAGACAACTTCTCAACAAGTCCCTTGGCGGTGCTCCCTCCAAGTAAGAACCCCCATGCTAGCGTTTGTTGCATCAGACATTCTCTAGCGTTTTCAAGATCTACAATATCGCCAACAAGAACAGACACCAGCGTTTTGCATCAGCATCACCGCCATCAGTAACTCCTTGCTTAGCATTTTGCATCAGCAGGGATCGCCAGAAGATTCAGCCAGCAAGCTAGCGTTTTTGGGAAACCAGCTAGCTAACGTTTTTTACCTGCATCAGCAACGTTTTTCAGCATGGAAAACCTGCAAGTACAACCCTAGAACAGTAGCAGATCCAGCCCCCAAAGGTAGCAGATTCAACCCATGAAGAAGTAGCAGATTCAGCCCCAGAAAGACCTCAGTTTTCAGCCATTAAACTGCAGATTTTCAGCGTCAAGGAACCACCGATAACAGTCCCCCAAATCAGCGTTTTTGGATCAATCGCAAATTTCAACCCATAGCGTTTTTGGACAGCAGTAGAACGATTGCAGATTTCAGCCCTTACGTCGACTTCGTCATCACCGTCGTCATCGTCGACATAGCCTAGACTTGCATCAGTCTCATGCATTCCATTTGTACCAGATTGTGCAATCATAAGTAGACCACTCTCGCCGACAAGAGTGGGGCCTTCGGAGGAGGGTTTTACGTCGTCTCTGGTGTCGTATCTCTCTTCTCTCTCTCTCTCTCAGTCTCATACACTTGCACGCACAGTGTCCATTCACTTTGTTTGTGATCATAGCATTCTCTCATTAAGAACGGAAGGCTCTCCCTTCCATAAGAACAAAAAGAACCTTGAGCACAGTTCGGAGCACTCATCTTGAGCAAAGCGCAAACATTCATTCCGCAGCACCTAACATTGGTATCAGAGCTTTGGTAGTGTTTTGTATCACTCAAGGAAAGAACCACAAGAATCACAAGAATTTTTTTTGCTTGTTGTGGTTGCACGAACCCAAGTTTGCTTGGGCGTGTCGATTCCTAATCGTGTTTTGGAGGAGTGACAGGAATCCCAAGAAAGAAGGGCTTGTCCAACCTCCTCTTGTGTCTCTTTTCACTCATTAAGAGCGGACCGTGCAGTTAGCGGCGGCTGGCCAATCGAAGTGAGGTGGGAAAGAGCAACCTTGGTGTGAGCGCAAGGCCACCAAGGGGTGCGCCCGCAAAAAGGAGTAAAACTCAGGTGAAGAGAAGATCCTTCTCAAGCACAGATTGCAAGTGAAAGAAAACCTCAAGACCCTTAAGAACCCAAGAACCCAAGTTCCTCGTGATCTTAAGAACCCAAGAACCCAAGTTCCTCGTGAACTTAAGAACCCAAGACCACAAGAACCCACGACTTCAGAATGGTCATCACTAGAAGCGGAATGGATACTTCGCTTGGAGGTGATGAGCATGAGAGAGGCGAAGAAGAAGTTTCCCCACCAGGAGGTTTTTTCGACCCTCCCCCTTTCCTATCTACGTCAAGGATTGCACTAACTCCTATGGAGGCTTTAGACCATATGTTTATGGAAAGGAAGTTAGAACGCAAAGCAAGACATGCAGAAAGAATGGCAGAAATGGAACGCAGACACGCAGAAAGAAAAGCAAAAATGGAGCGCAGACACCAAGAAAGAATTGCAGGCGCCGTCAAAGGAAAGAGCGACCAACACATGAAAGAGTTCTTGCGACTCGTTTCTCAAGCTCAGGCACAGATGCAAGAGACTCGGGAAAAGGAGACTCTCTCAGTCTCTTCTTCTCCAAAGCATGACGCACAAGATTTGATTATGAGCAGCATGATGATTTGATTGACAATGATCAGCATGATGATTTGGATGATAAAGACAAGCATGATGATTTGCATGATCAAGATGTGATTTCTCACAAGCATGATGATTTGCATGATCAAGATGTGATTTCTCAGAAGCATGATGAGTTGCATGAAGATGACGTGATTGTTCACAAGGATGATGTGTTAGTGGATGCTTTTTCTAGAGAAGCTACAATCACGAAGAACCGATCTTGGCTTTCGCGAGGTCCAGAGAACCCCCACAGGACAATTCAATCATTCACGAAGAACCGATCTTGGCTCTCGAGCCTAGGTCCAAAGAACCCTCACAGGAAGTATTATGTGTTCGCATGATTGATACGCACGCATTGTTCGAGTGTTTCATTCGTGATCCTTTCCTGTATTTTAGTCGGCGTCTTTATGTCATCCCTTTTACTAGGCATGACATATTGTTCGTTGAGCACATTTCACTCATGAATGAGCACGAATGTATGCGGATTGTTCATGGAAAGCTGAAAAGTATCTATGTAAGGAAATCACATTCCATGTCTCTTCCTGGGCATGACACATTCATAGAATGAGCACATTAAGTATGAGTACTAATCACATTCCATGTCTCTTCCTTGGCATGACACATTCATAGAATGAGCACATTAAGTATGGGCATTTCCATTGTGAATTGCCACAGTTGATTGATTTAGATCAGCAAGAAAAGATTCCATCTCATTGTTTGCATGTCTTTGATGAACGGTTTGTCACTCCGTCTCTATGTTCATCTACATTGCATACACAGTCTTTAGAGAAGACAAGATTTTTCCAGTCACCTTACATGGAATGTTTTTGTGTTGGAAGTGGTTTCAAGAATTTTTAGCCATGGAGATTCTTGAAGAAGAAAGAAGCATGACTCTACACGAAGTTGAAGCATCGCAGGAGCCACAGAAGACTTTGTGTCGCTTTCGGCGCGGCCCAAAGAAGCAAGCGTTGCAGACCTTTATGAAGTTCAAGTACCGCACGACCCACACATCCGAGTGGGCCGGCGAAGAGTCCCTTCTATGATTCTGGATGTTATTGGCGATCTCCCTCGACGCCATACAGTTCGGTACCAGTCCCTCACTTTGAAAAGGAGGGGATGTCACGTGACACATCCAACCCTATGTGTCCATGGACAAGCTACAACACGACAAGGGCTCAGTCAGTCCAGTCCAGTCTAGATTAGAAGTGATCTGGCACTTTTGTGAGTCTATTCGTAGACCGTGCATGCCCAGTCACTTAGTGTAGATGCATATCCTCTGGTTGCACACGGCATGATCATAAGCATTCCCATCAGAATCAGTCAGGGGATTTTTCCAGTGCATTCAGCCTATTTTACCTATTTTTGGCATTTTTCACTTATTAATATAAGTGACTTTCCAACAAAAGTAGGTAGGGCAATTTTGCTAAGAAAACATATAAGCAAACCAAAGCTAGCACTAAATGGCAGAAGAGGCAACAGAAGCCAAGCTCAGCAGACAGCTTCTCAACAAGACCCTTGGCGGTACTCCCTCCAAGTAAGAACCCCCAAGCTAGCGTTTTCTGCATCAGACATTCTCTAGCGTTTTCAAGACCTACACCATCGCCAGCATGAACAGACACCAGCGTTTTGCATCAGCATCACTGCCATTAGTAACCCCTTGCTTAGCGTTTTGCATCAACAAGGATCGCCAGAAGATTCAGCCAACAAGCTAGCGTTTTTGGGAAACCAGCTAGCTACCGTTTTTGACCTGCATCAGCAGCGTTTTTCAGCATGGAAAACCTGCAAATACAACCCTAGAACAGTAGCAGATTCAGCCCCCAAAGGTAGCAGATTCAGCCCATGAAGAAATAGCAGATTCAGCCCCAGAAAGACCTCAGTTTTCAGCCATTAAACTGCAGACTTTCAGCGTCAAGGAACCACCGATAGCAGTCCCCCAAATCAGCGTTTTTGGATCAATCGCAGATTTCAGCCCATAGCGTTTTTGGACAGCAGTAGAATGATTGCAGATTTCAGCCCTTAGGTCAACTTCGTCGTCATCGTCGACATAGCCTAGACTTGCATCAGTCTCATGCATTCCATTTGTACCAGATTGTGCAATCATAAGTAGACCACTCTCGCCGACGAGAGTGGGGCCTTCGGAGGAGGGTTTTACGTCTCTGGTGTCATATCTCTCTTCTCTCTCTCTCTCTCAGTCTCATACACTTGCACGCACAGTGTCCAATCACTTTGTTTGTGATCATAGCATTCTCTTATTAAGAACGGAAGGCTCTCACTTCCATAAGAACAAAAGGAACCTTGAGCACAGTTCGGAGCACTCATCTTGAGCAAAGCGCAAACATTCATTCCGCTGCACCTAACACTAGGATTTGCTAGTTGTGTCATATAGAGCCAGAGACAAAGTTACATCACATGTCATTGTCCGGTATACTATAAGATACGAGGCCACTTTCATTGTCTAATCAGAGAGGGCTTTGGACCGATGGCTAGAGTCGTGAGATATCAGGATCAAAGATGCCTCGGTTGTTTTTGCTAGAGTGCGCAGACACAAGGAGAGTCTCTTGAGGAGATCGGGCAATGGGAGACATGCACAAAGGGAGATCACTGACTTCTTTAGAGCAGGGACTCAGCAGTCAGATGAGCAAGCTTCATAGCAAACTTTAGAGCCCACCCATACCAGAGGTATATTAGTTGACGGAGCCATTGAGCTCGGGAGAGCTAGACGCCCACATCTACGAGGGGGACCACGACATCCATGGAGGCTCCATCAAAGAATCAAGAATATTCTAGCACGACATGGGAGACGTCCAGTACGACTACCTACAGAGGCGGACATTGGCGATGCTCGTCAACGATCGATGCAATACTTTCTCGGAGAACGACCAATGCAGGGCATCCTCGAGCATTGATGATGATGATGATTTTAGTTTTTCACTTTACTTCATTTTTATTTATACCCATACATTGTATTAGATCCACCAAGATTGTATCAGTTTGGTCTCATATTTCATTTTGGCCTTTTGAGGACGTTTAATATAACATTTCATTTCATTTCTCTCTCTATTTTTGCCACCTTCCCCGCACTTGCTATTGTTGGGAGAAAAAAGCACCAACCCCATGCTATTCCTACCACTCCCCCTTGACCTATAAAAGCAACATGGGCACCACACTCTCAGCAATATTGCCAATGCTAGGAAAAGGAGACTCTGCCGCAACTGCTTGCAACAAGTTTGCGAACGGAGGTTGTTGATTCAAACAACCCACTATTGCCAATCCAACCGAATCGTGGAAGCGAACTTCTCTAAAAACTCCGCCATTACCACCTGTAGAAGAGTTAGTGTCAAAATCTGAGCATTGTAGCCCTTCTTGTCGAGTGCAACGGAAGTTTACTCCACACAAACACAAGGTTACTTAACTTTACTTGAAAAGAGAAATTGAATTGAACACAATGAAGGAGAGATAGATAGATACATAGATAGATTGATTTATCGTCCACGGAGGTCAGATATGACCCATGGGACCAAAGCAAAAACAATACAACGATACCTTTTGAGCGAAGGTATGGGATACATATCAGTTAAGGTCTGAGGAACCATCGATAGGGTAAAAGAAGATGAAAAAGAAAAACACAACTAGAACTAAAACTAAGGAGGGTTAAGGGATGGAGGTGTTGGTTTGGGAGTCCGAAACTCTTGGATGACCGCTTTACCATCTCGGTAGACCGCCCATTTACCTTGTTTGCGGGCTTCATGTATCTTCTTGAGCTCATTTGCTTTGAGTTTCAGCTGGTTGGTAGTCAATTCCTCTGCTATCCAGAACTTGGGTTCCTTGAGGAGGCGGGATTGGCACAATAGCTTCATCGCTTAAATATAACTAAGTAAGATTGAAGGTGGAGTGACTTCCTATAGTATTAAGACTCTATCAGTAGTTTCATAAATAAGTAGGGTTCTTCTTAAGAACTGTTAGGTGGCTGGTCAGTGGTCATCAACCTTGCCCCGCTCCTCCTTCGTCTTGAAGGTGATGACGCAGTGCTCAAGTAGCCCACGTTTATTTGTGTCGGTGATCCAAGAGACTGTGTTGGGCTCGATGGTGATTGATTGGAGGATGTCGTTGAGCTTGGCGATCGCATCCTCTAGTGTGTCCTCGTCAGTGCACCAAGGTGATGGAAGTCCCCCAATTCTCACTTTGAGACTGAGAGATTCTCGTAGTTTGCGTTCTTGAAAGGCCGCCTATATTTCGGTGTCGATCTTTTTCGTGATTCCATGCATTACCTCGTGGACTTTCTCTTGAGCAATTGTGACTTCGGCGAGGGAAGCTTCAACCTTGCGTGCCTTTGCGAGAATGGTTTGACTCCCTGCTACTTGCAAGCTCTCGAGCTTGTGTACCCGTTGCTTGAGAGTTGCATTCTCCTCTATGAGGACTTGGACCTGAGCCTCGAGAGCGGAGATTCTTGATTCTTAGCGGGGGGAGGGATCCTTTCGGGGAGCGACAGCCGCAGCAAGGAAACTCCGTGGGCGAGATGCCGGCGTGCCAAAGGTGGGCATATCATCTGCGGGTTGTATGGCTGAGGCTCGTTGAGATACCTTGGACATTATGGCATCCTCTGTGGGATAGTTATACTTTTGAATGTGGGACCGTCCCCTGCAAGGCATCAAGTCCTTCGACTGCGGGACTCGGTTCAAGTCTCTCAATGAGAAAAACGCTGGACATGCACAGCGTGGTCGCCTGCAGCGTGGTCAAAGCATGACAAGGGTCGCAGCTCCACCCGCCTGCAAGTTCAACAGGTCGACACGTGTCACACGAGTCGCAGGTGTCGTAGGTGACGAGAAGATGGGCAGTGCCCTTAATGTGCTTGGCAAGGGAGATAGGGCTATAGCTCCCCCCCCCCCGCGCTGCCCTACAGCCTGGTGAGGAGCTTGTACGAATGCTGAGAGAGGAAGCTAGGGCAAAAGGTCGCTGAGAGAGAGAGAGAGAGAGAGAGAGAGAGAGAGAGAGAGAGGGAGAAAAGAGAGACGGCACTGCACGTCGAGTCCCAACCACCAACAAGGGCCCCCTTGCTCTGTTGCCAGAGCAAGTACTTACTTTATTACTTGCACAAATGCTGATAAAATGGTCCTAAATGATGAATGTTGACGGGTACTCGGTGTAGATGTTCGGTACTGCTGATGGATACTAGCTATGGATGCTTGGTACTGCTGAGATGCTGATGGGTACTTGCTATCAATGCTTGGTATTGCGAGGCTAAGGCTGAATGCTGATGCAACTTAGTCGAATTCAAGGAGAGGGTATGGTAGCATGGTAAGCCTGTTTGAAAGTTGTGAAAGGACGGTGTCTTGGATTGTGACTTGACATCTGCCAATCCTTGAGTCTTATCCAAGGGACTACAGGTGAGTCCAGTACATGTCTTTTGCGTAGCTAGAAATGTAAGGGTTAATCTTCGAAAGATTAAAGTTACGGTTTCAACAGCTCAGATCTGCATATCGATTCATTTTTGGTGGGGTGTTTGGTGTCACAAAAGTGATGACCGTGCAATGTTGACGGCAATCGTCTTTGCAAGTCAGCAAATCCTTAAATGCTAGAAATCCAATCATGCTCAACTCTGGAAAAGCAACTTGCTTTTTAAACAGCGATTGTTTTAATGGGGATGTTTAATTGGTGGGTCACCAATCGGTAATATTTAGCAAAATAAGGCATAACTTTGACTCGCTGTCTGTGATGTACCATGCCAGAGAGACTTTTCCACATTGTTTAAAAAGGTTGCAGTCCCGAAAAGAAAAAAAAACAACTACAGGGTTAAACAATCATCCCTCATAAGAAATCTTTCTCTATAGTAAAACCTCAGCATTGTAGCTCTGCATTCCTGCCATCTCTGAGTTCTCTGCAGAAAGTACAAAAGGAACTCATAGACTTCCCTAAGATGGGAAAAAATCGCAGCTAAAGAGCTTTAATTTCAAAAATTAGAGAACAAGAGTGTCTGGAGCCAGAGCTGCTAAATAGGAAAAAGTTCCCCGCACACCAGCAATACCATAAATAGAAGCTTCTACGTGGATTCCACAATAAGATATCCATTTGCCTGCAGACCCCAAGGACAAGTTCCTGAGTAGCGAAGGGCTGAGGGTGGACGGTTTTGCAGCAGCCTTCAAGGATTTGGGCATTTCCTTATTGCCTGGACAGTTTATAAAAAGCTGTTCCAATGCTCCATGTTCCAATGCTCCACATCTTGGGCACTGCCCCTGCCCCTGCTGAGCTTGAAGAGCTCTCTGACCAGTCACAAGCCATTGTGTAGTATCAACCAGCTTCCAATCCTACACACAAAAGAGGTGTGTTCTCAGGTTTCTTCTCATAAATCAGCCCCGTCTACGACATTTATGGGCTGAAAACAGAGAAAAACAGAAGCTTGTCGCGATGGAAATACGCTCTGTAGGCACTTCTTCGCGAGGGAACTCGCGCACTAGGTCCTGGCTACATCTGGTACACTTGGGGCAAGCCTGCCATGGGCATCACCGGCAACGTCTTCTTTGCGGCTGAAATCTGCAGCAGCAGCTCCTCCTTACGAAAACTGGTCCTCCCTCTGGGAGAGGGTGTGTGATGCTTTTATAGCTCCCTAGCCACGGCAATAGACTCTGCTTAACTGGAAGGGGAAAGTTCCACAAGCACTTAAATCTATATATCCATTGTTTGCAGCTCCATTGACCACCCACCTGTTGTTAAGCTTCTTTTTTAAGGGACTTCTCAAAGGGGGGTATTACTTGAAATTATTCGAAATTACTTGATGGTGCTCTCCAGACAGCCTCATGGAAGATTCTCCTCTCTGAACTTTAGGACATCCTTTGCACACTATTTTGGAGCCCACTCCCACAACGGGTGATCCCATAGGCAATATAAACAGTTCCATAGAAAGGACTAGGGTTGTCCAACTCATAGGTTCTCAAATTAAACTCCTGAAGCCTAAGCTGCTAAACTTGCTCAACAAGAGCATAAAGGAGGTGCAGCCTTGCATCGAGCATCAAATAGCTCCTGCAAATGAAGCAATTTTGTGTTGAAGCCAATCTTGCAGGTACCGAAATGAAAAAGGCCAAGTAACGGCTTTTAAAAAATCATCATGGAATGAACTAGACCAACTAGTTAGAAACTTCAGCCATGCCAAGCCTTCCTAAAGAAGCTGGATATCAAAATATAGGTAAGGGATGCTCTTTAGGAGGACGCTCTTTTTTTTTTTGGGGAGGGGGGGGCATTAAAGTTACCTCAACAAGGGAATGATTGACGTCAATGTAATGGCACAGCTCCTTCCCTAATTCCTGAGAAAAGGCAGGCCATGGAAATTCATGAGACAAATGCAAGTTCACATAAGGTGTTCCTTTTTTCAAAGATGCTGACAACTCGTAACGTCCGTGACTAAGAGTCACCTTTAATGTTTTGAATTCACAGCCCAGCTTCTCAAGCAATATGGATTGTCCATCATTCACGCCCGACATTTCAAGGCCTGCAGAAAAAACCACTTCGTAAGCTGACCGTAGCAGCAACTAAATAGGCGAATACCGAATGAAAACCACAATCAGTACCAATCAATGGTATAGCAGGAACAAGGTATGGTTCTTGAGCAAGCCACAATCCATTCCAGGCTTCTTGAAGTGCCTGAAAACTACAAATTCAATATGCCCCATCTCACCAATGAACTAGGAAAGATAATGAGAGTACATGCATATACTTGAGCCCTGGAAGCAAACATCTCATAGTTTTGGGTCAGTAAGTCGAGTCTGGCAGAGGACTCTGAAACTTTTAGCAACAGATCAGCTTCCCTTCGATTTTTGACACTGGTTGGCAATAAGAAACAACACAAGAAATGAACAACAGATGAGTAATGCCTGACAGCTATTTCCTACAATCCCGAGTTTGGTTCTTTGGAAGCAATTTCAACACACAAACAATCGACTCACCCTTGGACCTTGAGATTGTTGGAAAAAAAAGAGAAAAAAGTAAGCTGAACTCAAACCACCTGGATTTCTACAAGATGCACTCTATTTCCATCCATCACAAACAGATGTCGACCTCTTGGTATCATCTAAGTTCACAACCAATGTGTGTCACTCATGAAGCTTCAGCACGTCGTAATCGAAAGCTCACAAAAGACATGTCAAAAAGGCTTGGAATTATCTCAAGAACTGCATCTTGCCTCAATAAACGTAGATCATTTAGAGCCACTCCGTCTAAATTTCAGAGATGGCAGCAAGCAACCTGGGTTTCAACAGGTGGAGTTCCATGTAACAGCACAAGGTAGACCATGAACACCACTCGAATGTAAGTTAAAGATGGTGTGAGCTAGTTTCAAAATAAAAGTAGACTTTTATACAAAGCTCAGGCTTCACAACATCTTCGCCTCTCTCATGCTCATCACCTCCAAGCGAAGTATCCATTCCGCTTCGAGTGATGACCATCCACTAAAGTCGTGGGTTCTTGTGGTCTTGGGTACTTAAGTTCACGAGGAACTTGGGTTCTTGGGGTTCTTGGTTCTTGGGGTTCTTGAGGTTCTTGAGTTCTTGCGGTTCTTCTTTCTGTGTTAGAGAAGGATCTTCTCTTCACCCGAGTTCTGCTCTTTTTCGCGGGCGCACCCCTTAGCGGCCTTTCGCTCACACCAAGGTTGCTTTTTCCCACCTCACGTCGATTAACCGGCCGCTAAGTGCACGGTCCGCTCTTAATGAGTGAAAAGAGGCACAAGGGGAGGCTGGACAAGCCCTTCTTTCCTAGGATTCCTGTCACTCTTCAAAAACACGATTAGGAATCGACACGCCCAAGTGAACTTGGGTTCGTGCGACCTCAACAAGCAAAAAAAATTATGTGGTTCTTTCATTGAGTAATACAGAACACTGCCAAAGCTCTGATACAAATGTAAGGTGCAGCAGAATGAATGTTTGAACTTTGCTCAAGACGAGTGCTCAGAACTATGCTCAAGGGTTCCTTTCACTTACGGAAGGGAGAGCCTTCCTTTCCTTTAGTGAGAGAGTGCAATGGACACAAACAAAGTGAATGGACACTGTGAATGGAGGTGCATGAGACTGAGAGATAGAGAAGAGAATACAACACCAGAGACGTTGTAAAACCCTCCTCCGAAGGCCCCATTCTCTATGGCGAGAATGGTCTACTTATGATTGCACAAATCTCTACAATGCTTGGACTTGCCGACGATGTCGACGACGATGAGGACGACGACGAGACGGGCTGAAATCTGAAAACGCTAAGGGCTGAAATCTGCAAACCTTGTATCTGTTGAATTCTGACTCTATGTCGGTGACGACGATGCGACGATGACGCGCTGAAAACGCAGATGCTAAAATCTGCGCTTTCCGGGCTGAATCTCTGAACTGTGAGAGATCTGACCGTGCGGCAAGGAACTGTTGCGGGAAGGTGAGATCTGCGAGGTTCGGGACTTGATCTGGGTGTCTAAAGGCTGAAAACTGAAAATGCTGGTGGTTCTTGATGTTCCGTCGCGGAGAATCTGCAAAACACCGGGGCTATGATGCAAATGCAAAAAGCTGGGACTGAAAATCTGTTGTCGCCGGATGTCCTGCAAATGCAAAACGCTAGGCTGATCTGTTGAGTCGTGTTGACGCCGGGCTAATCTGATGTGCACAAATCGCCAAGGCTCGTCTTGTAGATGAAAAACGCTAGGGTTGTCCTGCTGATGCAGAAAACGCTAGGCCTCTTGGATTCTGCTCAGAAGTTGCCTGTTGAGCGAGTGCTCCTGCTGCCCTCTTCTGCCAGAAAGTGCTAGCTCTGGTTTGCTTATATACAAACTTAGCAAAATTGCCCTACCTACTTTCCAACAAAAGTCACTTAAATTAAAAAGTGAAAAATGTCAAAAATAGGGCAAATAGATTAAATGCACTGGAAAATTCCCCTAAAGGATTCTGATGGATTCTGATGGGAATGCTTATGATCATGCTGCGTGCAACTAGAGGATATGCATCTAATCTAAGTGTCTGGACATGCACTGTCACGTGACACATCCCAACCCTATGTGTCCATGGACAAGCTACACCACAGCAGGGTTCAGTCAGTTCAGTCGAGTTTAGATTAGCAGTGATCTGGCATTTTTGTGAGTCTATTCGTAGACCGTGCATTCCCAGTCACTTAGCATAGATGCATATCCTCCGGTTGCACACAGCATGATCATCGGAATTCCCATCAGAATCCATTAGCATCAGTTAAGGGAATTTTCCAGTGCATTTAGCCTATTTTCCTATTTATTGGTTATTTTCACTTATTATTTTTAAATGACTTTCCAACAAAAGTAGGTAGGGCAATTTTGCTAAGTTAATATATAAGCAAACCCAAGTTAGCACTTTCTGGCAGAAGAGGCAGCAAGAGCTTCCCGCTCAACAGGCAACTTCTCAGCAGTACCCCCCCCTCAGCATCAGATCCATCGCCATCACCTCCCATCCCCTTGGCGTTTTTCACAGCATCTCCCATCGCCTTACAGTTCCCCCCTTCTGGCGATAGTCCCCCGGCAGATCAGCCCAAGGCCTAGCGTTTTGGCTTGCAAAAACGCTACCTAACCAGCCAGCGTTTTTCTTGCAAAAACGCCAGCCCAACAGCAGATCTCAGTGTTTTGTTTTCAGCCACATCAGCGTTTTGATTCTCAGCCATAGACCTGCAGCATCAGCGTTTTTACAGCAGAGATTCAGACTTGAAGAAAACGCAGGTTTTCAGCCATGACACAGTAGCAGATTCCCCCAAGTCGGTTGCAGATGTTTCCCCATTTTCAGCCATAAAAACGCAGCCAAAACAGTCATTTTCAGCCACCGAAACAGTCCCGAAATTCAGTGATTAGAAGATCTCAGATTTCAGCCATCAAGTCGTCGTCGTCACCACTGTCGTCGTCATCGGCATAGTCCATTGCATCAGTCCATTGCATACGCATTGTACACCTTTGTGCAATCAAAGTAGACCACTCTCGCCGACAAGAGTGGGGCCTTTGGAGGAGGGTTTTACAACCTCTCGGGTGTCGTATCTCTTCTCTCTCCTTCTCTCAGTCTCATTCACTTGCACGCACAATATCCACTCAATTTGTTCGTGACCACAGCACTCTACAAGACGGAAAGCTCTCTCTTTCCCTAAGAAGTAAAAGGAACCTTGAGCAATAAAGATCACTAATCTTGAGAAAATACAACATTCATTCCGCTGCACCTTACATGCACGGTCTGCGAACAGACTCACAAAAATGCCAGATCACTTCCTATTCTAGACTGACTTGACTGAACTGAACCCTGATCATGTTGTAGCTTGTCCACGGACAAATAGGGTTGGATGTGTCACGTGACCTCTTCGATAACAATGGCAAGAGAAGGAGGTGTCTCTAACTTCTCTTTGGGAATTCCACGAATAACAATGTTCTTGGAACGTCGCTCCAGTTCCTCCAACTCCTCCACATCCACATTCTCAACATTCTTTGTTTAAACCATAGCTTGCATGAGTGAGGAATTAGAAACCACATTGCTACCACATACATCAGCCCAAGACTTGTTTGTGCATACATTTTTCATGTCGCATACATCCCCATGGTGTCAAATTTCTCCTCTTTCAATACATGGTCATGCTCTACTTTGCTCATCCGCTCCTTCAAAGCACTCAAGTCCACAAGAGAGCGTTTACATTCCTTGACTTCCTCTTCAAGTTGCATCAAACGTGTTGTTTGCATCTCAAGTGTCCTCTTGAGATTCTCATTCTCAACCACAAGTACCCTTAGTGTGTCATTCTCCATTGCAAGTGCTCGTAAGCCTTCGCCTGGATCTTCACAAAAGTAATCCTTGAGATAAATAGGTTTCCGATGTCGTTGGTTGGGTGGTTGTGTTGCTATCTCCACACTTAGGAGATTTTGGATCATTTTCCACAATAGTTGTGGACCTTGTTGAAGAAGAAGAACCCTTGCGAGTGCCGGAAGACATTGTATGTAAAATAAGAGATGAGAGTCAATTTTCCTGAACCTCTTCACTTCGATTGAGGCTGTAGATCACCCAAATCGGAGTTCGGATGAAGAAGTTAAAGAGTAAACTGTTGTCTACTAGGTCAAAAAACGGCTGCGTTTTTTGTTGAGAGAGAGAGAGAGAGAGAGAAGATGCTCAGTTACCTTATTGTGAACCTGTACACACACTAAGTGTTCTTGCGTTGCAGATATTTCTCAAAACGGCCACGCGCAAAATAGGCGCCCCCAAATTTACATACGTACGGCAAATTTTGGCTACCCGAAGTGAAAAATTAAAATAGCGATTCTTACTGTTTGCATCCGGACGCCCAACTGACCCAATTTTTTTAATTAAAAAAATTGCGGTACAGTACGATCAATCCGTGTACAGTACGATCAGTACGTACGTATTGTACGGAAAGGTTCCGTACGTACGAACTGGTACAACCTTGCTTGCAGTGTTGTTCAATCATGCCATGTGTGAGGGGTTACCTGAGACTTGGAGGTTGTCTACTATTGTGCCTACCTTCAAGGCAGATGATCCTACAGAGCCTGGGAATTACCGCATCATTTTGGTTGGGCACACATTGGTACGGTTGTATGCATCCATTCTTGAGCAGCAGTTGAGGAATTGGGCAAAGGGTGAGGGTGAGGGTGAGGGTGAGGGTGTACAAGCAAAGGGCCAGGCCGGTTTCAGGAGGGGTTTCTCCACTCTTGAACATATTCTGACATTCAGCCATCATTGAGGAGGGCAGGTCACATGGGAGACGGATTTATTGTAGCTTTGTGGATTTCCACAAAGCATTTGACATGGTACCAAGAGCTCGATTGATACATAGACTACAGAAGATGGAGGTGCCCATAGTGTTGATTTGGGGGATTATGGCTCTATGCAGATCAGTGATGCGACATGTACGCACCCGAAGGGGAGATCTGATTTAGTTCACTCCACCATTGGGGTGAAACAGGATTGCCCATTGTCTCCTACTCTATTTGGTATGATGTTGATGAGGTGTCTGATTACATTGACAGAGGGTGATAGAGGTGCTCAGCTGGCAGGGACGTGAATCCCATTGTTGTTATATGTTGATGATGTTGTGTTAATCTCTGACTCACCAGAGGGTATGCAACGACAATTAGATGCATTACACAGTTTTGCAAAGGATAGTGGATTGTCTGTAAACCTTGGTAGAACCAAGGTTATGGTGTTTAACACCGCACCACAGTGGATCAGGAGATCAGCACCAACTTTCACATATAGTTAGGAGATTGTATACATATGCATACACTTACCTTGGGGTTGTCTTTACTGGGCCGAGGTTTTCCTTGGGGAGAGCAGCAGAGACTAGACTGACTAGAGCTTATGCGGCCTTGGGAGGCTTGGAGAGGATGTGTTCGCAGATTCAAGTCCAAGAACCTTGAACAAAGTTATGGCTCTTTGATACTTTAGCAGCCTCAGCTATGTTGTATGGGTGCAGATATGGGGACCTTCGATAGGCCAGGATGGTTGGAAACGTATGGAGAGGCCCTTGGTATCTATGATCTCTCGACTGATCAAAGCAAGGTGTCACAAACTGCTGACGTATCAAGCCATTGAAGAACGGAGCCAACTTGCAAATCCCGGCCAAGAGGCCTAAACCCTAGAAACAGCAGAAGAGGTTGAAGTTCTCACCAATTTACAAATCCTCGCCATGTGGGTCTATTTTTAAAGAAGTTCCCGCCAACTTATGGGACCCCAGCCGATGCGGCCCAAGTGACAAAGGCATTAAAAGAAAGCAATCACACACACGAAGAGAAGATGACGTGGCAGCTGTACGGATTCCCAAAATTCGTATTGATGGCTTGTACGGATTTTCGGATTTCACATCGGCTGCTGACATGGCATATTGTACGGATTTCCGCATGTTGCGCTGACAGGTGCTAACGTGGCACTGTACGGATTTCCGTGATTTACGCTGATGGATTTTTAGCGCCAGCTTTAGGACCAGATGCTTTTGAGTTTGAAGGATTTTCATGTAAACTGCTTTTCAAGGCCAAGGGCCTTTAAATAAGTGCAGAGGGCTCAGTCTCTGGCACGCTTCAGTGAGAAGGTGCAGAGTGCGAGTACCGGCATTGTACTAAGTTCAAGTAATATAAAGAAATACCGAAAGGGGCGCCAAGGTTTGGGGCCAATACTCTCTGGGATGGAATTCCGTCACTTCGTGTCGTGTGTGCTCTCTCTCTATATTGAATAATGACATATGGGAGTTCTCTAGAGATGGAGACATCGTTCTCTTAGGAGACTTTAATGCCAGAACGGCCAACTCTCAAGCAGTATTCTATGATACTTCTGAGGAAATGCTCAGAGAAGTGGATTTATCACAGGAGGGGCTTACTAGAAACTCACAGGATAAAGAACACACTGAATATGGGAGACATCTCATGGAGATGGCAACTACACATGGTTTGGCCATACTTAATGGTCTAGAGAATTTCCCTCTATCTGGGGGATTCACATGCTTCCCGCACAGGCATGGGGCCAGTACAGTGGATTATGTCATGACTTCACCAAGCTTTATTTCTAGTATCGAGGACTTTAAGGTGGGACCCAAACCGGTTGGGATTGCAATGGATCATGCTCTCTTGACCTTATCAATCTCCTTCCAATACAATGCCTCTCAAGTACAAAGGAAGAAGACACACACAAGATATACTTTCACGCCAGAGACTAATTCAGTCTATGTGGAAAAGATCTATAATAGGATGTGGGCAGCCGAGCCAGTATATACTGTAGAGGAGATTACTTCTCAGCTAACAGAGATACTACATGGAGCAGCACAAGAGGCATACCCACATACTCAGCCTGATCAGAAAAGAGGATCTGGGAACATGCCTCAAAACAGTTGGTACGACGAGGAATGCAGAGAGACGAGAACCCAGGTCCAGAAAGAGCTTACACTTGGGATCATCACATATAAGCAGTCTCGGATTGCTCTTCGCGTATAGTACGTCGCAAGAAAAGGGCATTTTTAGCCAAACTGAAGAAGGATTTATATCAGCTCTTCTTGAGTCAGGACTCACATGAGGCCTGGCATTTA
Organism: Adiantum capillus-veneris; assembly: GCF_014529385.1. Classification (NCBI taxonomy): domain Eukaryota; kingdom Viridiplantae; phylum Streptophyta; class Polypodiopsida; order Polypodiales; family Pteridaceae; genus Adiantum; species Adiantum capillus-veneris. The sequence goes on from NC_140935.1 coordinate 5,363,702, forward strand.
TTCCACGAGCACTCATCGCCTCCGACAATTACTTCTCCTGAGATTTGGGGTCAATATGTAACATCATTATATATGGTATCTGGACAGCCTCCATTACCAGATCCGCTAGAGCCATGCCCTGCTACTAGTACTTTCTTTACTACGGAAATGGTGAAAAAATCCATTGACAAGATGAAGACAAGAAGAGCATATGATCATGAGGGTTTAGCAGAACATCTGATCCATGCAAGGGATCTACTTTCAGAAGTCCTTGCTCGTCTGTTTATTCGGGTCATGTGTGAAGGATTACCTGAATCTTGGAAATTATCTACTATCGTACCTATTTTCAAGTCAGGGGATCCTATGATACCCGGGAACTACCGTACCATTATGGTGGGTCACACACTGACCCGACTGTACGCATCCATTCTGGAACAAAAATTGAGTAGATGGGCAGAGAATGAGGGCATAAGGGCAACAGGACAAGCTGGATTCAGGAGGGGTTATTCCACTTTAGATCATATTCTTACGCTCAAAGCCATTATTGAGGAAGGAAGAGCAAGCGGGAAAAGGATGTATTGTTGCTTTGTGAATTTTCGGAAAGCTTTTGATACAGTACCAAGGGCCAGTTGATGCGCAGAATGCAAGAGTTAGGGGTCCCCAAAGAGATTATCTGGGGGATCATGGCCTTATACGGGTCAGTAACTGGTTATGTACGTACTCCAGAAGGGGATTCCGACATTGTTCATTCCACCGTTGGAGTAAAGCAGGGATGCCCACTGTCCCCTACTTTATTTGGTATGTATATAGATGAGGTATCAGATTACATTGATAGAGAGGGTGACAGAGGTGCTCAACTTGCAGGGTCATGGATCCCTTTGTTGTTGTATGCAGATGATATTGTATTGATAGCAGATCACCAGATGGAATGCAGAGGCAGTTAGATGCATTACATAAATTCGCGGAGGACAACAGACTGTCGGTAAATTTGGGTAAAACCAAAGTTATGGTGTTTAACACCACACCGCAGTGGGTTAGGAGATCGGCACCTACATTTGCATATGGCCAGGATACAGTAGAGTACACAGATGCATACACATACCTTGGTGTGGTATTTACAAGACCGAAGTTTACTCTTAAGAAAGCAACGGATGCTAGATTGTCCAAAGTCTCTGCGGCCTTGGGAGGGTTGGAGAGGATGTATTCACAAGTGCAGTTTCAGGAACCACGAACAAAACTTTGGCTCTTTGATACTGTGGTGGCTTCGGCTATGCTTTATGGGGTCCAGATTTGGGGACCATCTGTGGATCAGGATAATTGGAAGTCAATGGAGAGACCTTTGGTATCTATGATTTCCCAAATGATTAGAGCCAAGGCCTCCGTACCACACGCGATTACCCGAGCGGAACTAGCTGCCCCTCCGATAGAAATTGAAGCTCTTACTAGATCAATGTCCTTTATACATGGTTTGTGGGATACAAATAATTGCCGATATACTAGATTGGCCCTCGAATCCTCTCGACAATTAGCAATGAAAGGAGATACATCATGCTGGTATGCGCAACTGTCCTCGTGGTTTCAGAGACACAGGTTCAATATGGAAAGATTACCCCCCTTCCAATACTCTCTTGAGGCTCCATCACTGGCAATCACACGAACGGAGATTAATAAAATCATCCGCCAGGATCTTATACAGTTGGACACTAAGAGGACATGGGTAGACCCTACACAAGAATTGGGCACGAAGATGGCCGACTACAAAGAAAACTTCCTACAGCTATCTGAAGATGGTTTTGTGATTCGCCCGAGCTACATGGATACCCACCTATCTCATGGTTTGAGATGTGCTATTGGTCAGATTCGGACATCCTCACACCAGCTGGAAATTGAATTTGGCAGATTTAGGGGAATCCCACCTGAGAGCAGAATTTGCAAGTTATGCGGAATGGAGCCGGAGACAGAATTACACTACATATGCCATTGCACCGTATACTATGAGATACGTGGGCGTTTCCATTGCCTATTTAAAGAAGGCTTTGGACCTCTAGATAGAGTCATGCAATACCAGGATCAAAGATGCTTAGGCATGTACCTACTGGAACTACATCGGCACAGGGATAATCTAATGAGAAGACAAAGAGCACTACAGCCTCAGAGGCAGATCACAGATTTCTTCGGATCGAGAGAAGCAGGAATGGAAGGAGAAGCAAGAGGCCAGCAGCGAGCACCAAGGAGTACCCACATTCATACCAAAGGCACCCTCATTGACAGGGCGATTGAGCTTAGGAAATCGAGACGACCACGACCGAGATGCAGAAGCACACTTCACCGGAGGAGACTACAACAAAGGATTAGAAGCATTCCAGCCAGACACCCAGAATGCTCCTAAGAAGTTTATCTAATACTTTGTATTTAGTTTTTCGCATTTATTTTCACACTTTTCACACTTAGTACTTTAGTACTAAGGTACCCAAACATTGTAACAGATTCACCACTTCTGTATCAGTTTGGTCTCATAGGTCACTCTAGCCTTTTGAAGACGTTAATATAACATTTCATTTCATTTCATTTTCTCTTTCAGTTCAGTTGTTATTGAAGTGCTAAAATTATGTTCAGTCTGTTCTTTTCCATTGGCACGTGGTGCCCATCTTGTGACATAAGGCCTCTGTACCCCACGCTATCATTCGAGCAGAGCTAGCTGCTGCTCCTATGGAGATTGAGGTGCTTGCTAAACGAGTCTCCTTTGTGCACAGCTTGTGGGATATTACTAGAAAAATATATGAAAGATGTAACAAACTGCTGACGTGTCAAAGCCTAAAGAATGGAGCCAACTTACAGATGCCGGCCGAGGGGCCTAAACCCTAAGAAGAACAAGCAGTAGAAGAAGTGTCACAGAGTGAGGACGTGGTTGCCCGAGTGCAGAAAACCCTAACCCTAATTTCTGCCAGAAACCCTAATCTGAAAACCCTAACTGCTGAAACCCTAATTCTGGAAACCCTAACCCTAAAACCTGCAAACCCTAATTTCTGCCTAAACCCTAATTGCAGAAACCCTAATTCTGGAAACCCTAACCCTAAAACCTGCAAACCCTAATTTCTGCCAGAAGCCCTAACCCTAAGGCAGTAGACAAATTCCGAAAATTGCGCTGACATGATGACGTGGCAGGCTATACGGATTTCCGTGATTTACGTTGGCAGCTTTTGGCATTGCTTTTTGGACCATAAGCTTTTGAGTTTGAAAGTTTTTCATGTAAACTGCTTTTTGGACCAGAAGCTTTTGAGTTTGAAAGCTTTTCATGTAAACTGCTTTTCAGGCCAAGGGCCTTTAAATATGAGGCTAGGGCTCATTCTCTGGCATGCTTCCTGGAGAAGGTGCAGAGTTTGGAGTACCGGCTTGTACTTTGATGATGCAATATAAAGAAATACCGAAAGGGGCGCCAATGTTTGGGGCCAATACTCTCTGGGGTGGAATTCCGCCACTCCGTGTCGCGTGTCGTCTCTCTCTTTCAGTTCAGTTGTTATTGAAGTGCTAAAAGTCTGTTCAGTCTGTTCTTTTCTATTGGCACGTGGTGCCCGCATTTGTGACAGTGGTATCAGAGCATCAGGCGTGTGCTTTTCTGAAAGCATACTGGTCCTACAAAAGAGCAGACAGAGCTTTATTCGAGGATATCTTCGCCCTCCAACCCGGACTTATTAAAGAGCAGACAGAGCTTTATTCGAGGATATCTGCGTCCTCCAACCTGGACTTATTAGCCACTCCCACCCTTACTTCATCGCGCATCGGGCGCGCTCCCGTCTTCACCGCAGTGTCTTACAGGGCATAAGCCAATTAAGATCACTTGCAAGAGAAGGATCCAGATTTGTTTCAAGTCACTGTTTTTTTCAGAAGCAGTGCCATGCAGATGTTGACGTCTACAGCTACCAAGCAGCATACTCAAAGTACTTGGCAAGCTTTCAAGAAATTTTTTGCCCGAAGTTATATGGTTTCTGACATCTTCCTTCGGAGTGCAACTTCTAGCAGAGTGGGGTATCCTGAAATGCTTGCCATGGAAACCCTAGCAGATTATAACTTGAAGTTTCTCGACATCTCCCAGTAGATGTCTCTTCACAAGTAGATGAACTTGGAGAGCGAGTGCGATTGCTATCATGGGACTACCATCACAGCCAAAGAAACACTGTTTGTCCAAGAGCTGATGGACCATGCTGTGCTCGGCTATGACCTTATGGAAGAAACCTAACCCTAATTTTTGGTGCAGGTTTCAGGATGGAAAGTCCGTCGACTTTTCGAGCTCGATTGATGTCGAGATTGCTTTTTAAGTTTGAGTTCTGTTTGAGCTTGTTTGGTGATCCTGTTTGGAATTTGTTTGAAATGGATGGTATCTGTTTTGAACCTGTTTTGGTGCCTATTTGAATTGTTTGACTCTGGTTTGATACTGGTTTCAATGATTGGTGATTTTACTCCTGGGTGGAGAAGTGAGAAATACTGTTTTGGTATTGTTTGAACCTCGGAACGACGCAGGCCGATGCCTAGGGAGCGTTTCGTTGTATGTTTGAAAACCTCCGAACGACGCAGGTCGATGCCTGGGGAGCGTTTGGTTGTATGCTTGTAAAATAATTGTTGTTGTGACTCCCGGCCCGGACCTGGATGGTTATGCGGGAGGAGTATTAAGAAGTCTGAGCAGTGGTTACTCTCAGCACCTCCAAACGACGCAGGCTGCGGTCTAGGGGGGCTTTTGGTTGTAAAAGGCCTCTAAATATTCCGGCCCGGACCTTTTTAGGTTATGCGGGAGGAGTGATGAGGGAGTCGTTGAATATCTCCCGGCCAGGACCTTGTTAGGTTATGCGGGAGGAGTGTTCATCGGCGGCTTTATGTTTCTATGTCTTGTAACATGCATATGTGAGCACTTGTGTTGCATTGTGATGTGCCAAACAGTGAATATTCCTAATTGGATGAGATTGCCTGGGTATGTAATTTTAGTACATCAAGACACCCGAGGAAGATCAGTATACGGTCTGGGTGTGATGGCTAATTTTACTACGCCGGAATATCAAGAGTTCCGATCTGGACGAAAGGAGACGCTAACTCCTTGATCAAAACAGCCGATAGGAGCAGCTAACTCCTTGATCAAAAGAGCAGAAAGGAGAAGCTAACTCCTTAATAAAAAGAGCAAACTGATTGTCCCTCGGAAATTTTTGAGCTAACTTGAGTTGTTTTGCAGATATGCTGTAATCGCGGACGATTACTCTCTTTCAAGAAGGGGAGATGTAACAAACTGCTGACGTGTCAAAGCCTAAAGAATGGAGCCAACTTACAGATGCCAGCCGAGGGGCCTAAACCCTAAGAAGAACAAGCAGTAGAAGAAGTGTCACAGAGTGAGGACGTGGTTGCCCGAGTGCAGAAAACCCTAACCCTAATTTCTGCCAGAAACCCTAATCTGAAAACCCTAACTGCTGAAACCCTAATTCTGGAAACCCTAACCCTAAAACCTGCAAACCCTAATTTCTGCCTAAACCCTAATTGCAGAAACCCTAATTCTGGAAACCCTAACCCTAAAACCTGCAAACCCTAATTTCTGCCAGAAGCCCTAACCCTAAGGCAGCAGACAAATTCCGAAAATTGCGCTGACATGATGACGTGGCAGGCTATACGGATTTCCGTGATTTACGTTGGCAGCTTTTGGCATTGCTTTTTGGACCATAAGCTTTTGAGTTTGAAAGTTTTTCATGTAAACTGCTTTTTGGACCAGAAGCTTTTGAGTTTGAAAGCTTTTCATGTAAACTGCTTTTCAGGCCAAGGGCCTTTAAATATGAGGCTAGGGCTCATTCTCTGGCATGCTTCCTGGAGAAGGTGCAGAGTTTGGAGTACCGGCTTGTACTTTGATGATGCAATATAAAGAAATACCGAAAGGGGCGCCAAGGTTTGGGGCCAATACTCTCTCTGGGGTAGAATTCCGCCACTCTGTGTCGCGTGTCGTCTCTCTCTTTCAGTTCAGTTGTTATTGAAGTGCTAAAAGTCTGTTCAGTCTGTTCTTTTCTATTGGCACGTGGTGCCCGCATTTGTGACACTAGACTGGCCCTTGAGTCTTTCAGACAGTCAGCTCTTCAGAGGGACACTTCATGCTGGTATGCACAGATGACATCATGGTTTCAGACGCATGGCTTCACCATGGACAGGTTGCCCCCTTTCCAGTACTCTCTTCAGGCACCCTCGATGTCTCTTACACGGGTGGAGATTACTAGACTCATTCGTCAGGACCTGATCCAGCTGGATACCAAAAGGACATGGATAGAGCCGCCACAGGAGTTGGGAGACGAAGACGGCTTTCTATAGAGAGCATCTTCTCCACCTCACAGGAGATGGGTTTGTGATTCGACCCAGCTACATGGACACACATATGTCATGGTTTGCGGTGTGCCGTTGGTCAAATACGCACATCATCACATCAGCTGGAGATTGAGACGGGTAGATTCAAAGGGATACCAGTAGACAGCAGGATATGCCACTTACCCTAGCTAGAGCGAGAGACAGAGCTACATTACATGTCATTGCACAGTGTACTATGAGATACAGGGCCGTTTCCACTACATTCAGAGAGGATTTCGGTCCTTTCTCTAGGATCATGAGTTATGAGGATCAGAGATATCTTGGGCTATATCTACTTGAGTTACCAAGATATAGAGACACTTTACTGTGGAGAGCTAGAGAGAGACAGTCCCAGAGACAGATTACAGATTTCTTCTCACTAGATTCGGGACAACCACAGGAGCAGCCGTTACTGCAAAGCTCGGCCCACTCATTCGACCACTACCGGCACTCTCATCGATCGATCATTGGAGCTACGGAGATCCGGACGGCCACGATTGAGGAGAGGGGCTACACGGCATCGACGGAGACTTCAGCAGAGGATTCGAGCCATACTCTCTCGACATCTTGAGTGCAGATGAGGAGTAGTAGTATCTTTGTTCTAGTTCTTTTGTTCTTTTGTACCTAGACATGGTATCAGATTCAATATTTTGTAACAGATTGGTCTCATAGGTCATTTTGGCCTTTTGAAGACGTTAATATAACATTTCATTTCATTTCATCTCTCTCTCTCTCTCTCTCTCTCTCTCTCTCTCTCTCTCTCTCTCTCTCTCTCTCTCTCTCTCTCTCTCTCTCTCTCTCTCTCTCTCTCTCTCTCTCTCTCTCTCTCTCTCTCTCTCTCTCTCTCTCTCTCTCTCTCTCTCTCTCTCTCTCTCTCTCTCTCTCTCTCTCTCTCTCTCTCTCTCTCTCTCTCTCTCTCTCTCTATCCATCTATCTATCTATCTATACATATATACACACACACAACAATGCACACATCAGCAGGAGAGTAAAACTGCAGGTTGCGAGGTCGCGCATGGTAGAGCAGTGGTGCAAGTCACGAGGTCGCGCAGGGTAGAGTAGGGGAGAGCGGGCCGTTGGAAACAGCAACGCATTTTGAAGATGCAAAGCAGGGGTGAGCATGCGCGAAGGTTCCATTGGGTAGGGAGTGCACGATGATGAGTAGGTTGCAGCATTAGAGTTCGCGACCTGTCGCGTTTTTCCCAAGGCTGAAAACGCTGATGTATGCTGGCAAAAATGCTAGGCTTCTGCTTCTGGAAAAAATCCTCGAGAGCTTGAGGGTGCTACCGGTCTGCTTGGTGCTTGCCCTCCTTGTGTCTCTGCTTCGTCTGCTATCTACTTGCGCCCCATGGCTTGCTTATATAGATGACAAATGCTGGGTCGAGCGACGAGCCTGTGCAAAAGCGCTGATGGCTGAAATCTGAAAATGCTGGCTGAATCTGATGGCGTTAGTGGATTCCGGCGAGGGATCTGGTACGGGAAAATGGCGGTACAGCGAGGCTAAGGGCTGATTTGAAAACGCTGATCTTTGGGGCTGAAAAACGCTGATCTTGCTAGCGTTTTTTTTAGGCTGAAAACGCTGATGTCTGCTGGCAAAAACGCTAGGCTTCTGCTTTTGGAAAAAACGCTCAAGAGCCTGAGGGTGCTGCCGGTCTGCTGGGTACTTGGCCTCCTTGTGTCTCTGCTTCGTCTGCTGTCTACTGGCGCCCCATGCTTGCTTATATAGATGACAAATGTTGATCGAGCAGTCATCCTCATGCCTCCACGATTGGGTAGACAAGAAGTCATTTATTGATAAATGACTTATAAGAGGTGGTTCATAAGCAATATGAAAAAACTGGGTTCATGTGGTCATAATGCTCATGTTGGGTACTGGATCGTGATGTTAATGCTATGAGAGGCTATGCAGCTACTTTAAGTGCCTAGATATGCACGGCCTGCGTACAAGCTCACAAGGTTTCCAGAACACTACAGCTTGTCCACATGCACTTAGGGTTAGATGTGCACATGACATCCCCCCCTTTTCAAGGTGAGGTACTGAAACCGAGCTATATGGCTTTATTGATTTTATAGTTGATTTGCCAAATACTAGTCGTGGCAATGATGTCATTTGAGTTGTAGTTGATAGACTCAAAAAAATGGTAAAATTTATACCAACGAAGTCGAGAATGAAAGCCATGAGTTGGCAATTTTATTCGTCAATCAATTTTATAAGCTATCTGGCCAGAGGATATTGTCAGTAATCACGATACCAAGTTCACTTGACAAATTTGGCAGGATGTATTTGCTCACCTTCAAAGAAGTTGGGTATGTCTTCTATGTTGACTTGATTCAATCCTTTCTCCCAAATCTCTTTGATGCTCAAAAGTTCACACATAATTATCGGAATTACTCTATCTTTATGTTGTTTCTTTTGAGCAGTATAGGAATATGGTGTATCATTGAGCATCCCCACGCCCTACAAAGGCTCACCCAAGAATCCCATGATAAGTCCTTGAGAAATCTGCACATACAAACCAGTCCGTCCTCTGTAACTGCCTCTCTCCATGAGACAAGTCATGCGCCCTACATAGGATACATGTCTACATGCATCAAAAGAAGCAGAGGTAGCAAGACATAGACCCGAGTCCTATGTGAAGTGAATATAAATGACCAAATTGTCTACAATGTCCGGCATAATGAGGCATGTTGTAACATCAAATAAGAAATGCAAACCCACTGTGGGAACATGCCCATGGGCCAACATAAAATCTCTCCAATGACCAGCTAGATTGTCTCTAAAATCCCCATGATATGCATGGACTGAGGAGTGCGAGTCAAAGAAGGTACATACCATGCATCCACTCCGGAAACCACAAAAATAGATCCCAAACAACTCTGAAGCAATGGATGGTAAGGCAAGTGGTTCATCCACTCTCCTATTCTCCAATGTCTCAACATTATTGAAATCTTTGCCCAGAATCCCAAAACCAAACCTAGCACAAACGGTGGTCAGGACAGACACGCACAAAATGCCCACCAAGGTGTTCTCGATCTTCAAGAAACCCACAAATTCCTGCCAGCGTGATCCCATAGATATGCACACACCTCCACTAGAGTGTTGGTCATCAACTGCAGTCTCCCAAAAAGTGTGGGAAGCACGAGGGAATAGCTAATTGCAATGAGTACAAAGCTCAAGCTCCTGCACAAGAAGATTACCTACATCTCCAAATATGAGCATGCAAGTCTCGTTAAGCAAATTCTTTCAGGGACTACCAACACTGGTGTGCTGCAAATCATTGACATTCCATGAGACAATGTGCAAATCCATAGGAACCAAAAGTAACAGGACACTGAAAAGCCACAAAATCATGCTTATGGATAATGAAGAGTACATTTTAACCCCTGAGAATGGGATTCGACTGACTAATGGCAAAGCGTCAATATCTTGTGGTAATGGCCGCAAGAGCTGGCCTGAGACAAAAGAGCGTGTAGTAGTGAGACAAAAAAAAAATTCATGGTCAATGCAAAGCCTCAATCGCTATCGATTGTGACCACGCATGATTTGAAGGTGCTGCCATCAATCTCTAGCCAGTGGACTACTCTAATACAGTGTGGATACTATTGTGCAAGAAAAAGATGAACAAGGCAGGCCACCCAAGACTGTAGTGCTCTCAAGGTTTGCTATGTCAGATAAATCTCATCACTCCTAGCCATAGGGAGGTGACAGATAAAGTGCCACCAGCCTCAACAAGGGATGGAGGTACAACATCCGAAGAAGAATGGACAGGGCTGCCTACGCAGTCTAACTAGGAATCTATACTGGCACATGGCTGTTCATCGATGCGAGCTGATTAGCAGCAAGATCTATGACCCAACGCTCGAGACCACGTACCTATCCATACTACAGAGGATTGTAATCACCTTTTCCGCTGCCATTTTCACAGCTTCAAAGTTCAAACCACGTTTTTCCTTTCCCTTAAGCCACATATCCAGTGTGACACTCACCTCCTTTTAGGTACATCTACCTTTGAGATTGACTCCCCTTCTTTCGTTGTTGTTCCTCCTGTCATTATGTCTATTTCTGGCCTTTTCCCTCCATGTTGTAATATCGATGCAAGGATTCCCCTTGAGAGAGATACTTTGTTGAACGACCATACATAGATTATTATCACAAAGAAAAGGGGCTGGGAAAATTAATGTGGGCACATATAGGAATGGCCTAAACCAATTATTGCAAAACATCCAGCAATCGACTTATTTCAAGTAATCAATAATGTAGCTAGCATTCTGTATAAAGGGCACCATTTGAATGATGAAATTTAGAAGATAACTGCAGTTTTAGCAAATAAGCAGAAAGTGGGGATCAACAAAGGGCATCCCAAATTTGAGAAGCAAGAATGGCCATTCAATTGAAAGAAAGTAGTACAAATTATAACAAATTGTGGACGGATACTTACATGAAGGCAAGAAAATCAAGTGGCAATGACAGAACTTGAGAAAAAGAAAACTCAGATTCGGCACTTGACGACTCATGAAAACTTAATTTCCTCTGAATCTCGGTGAAATCCTGCACAACGTGATACGATTCTGACAACTGGAACGTGCATGCAGAACTAATACGTAGGCAGCACACACACATACTTTTTTTTTGCAAATCTGTTTTGATTAAAATACAAGTGGGAAGCACGCACACACCCACATAAACGTTTTCTGGAGCGGAGAGCTCTCTCTCTCTCTCTCTCTCTCTCTCTCTCTCTCTCTCTCTCTCTCTCTCTCTCTCTGTGTGTGTGTGTGTGTGTGTGTGTGTGTGTGTGTGTGTGTGTGTGTGAGAGAGAGAGAGAGAGAGAGAGAGAGAGAGAGAGAGAGAATTACCATAGCAAAGAAGGAACGCGTTGCTCAGGGAGTCGCCCATTACTGCCACGTGATCACCTCCTGTTCGGGTATCTGAGTGCTAATGAAGCTGGAAGACGAATCTTGCTGGAGAAGTTGTCTTCTCAAAATGCATCAATTTTCAAAAAAAACTTGGCCACGTATGAAATATTGTCCAACTTGTGATTGGTCCACGAGTGAGACACATGGCAGCAGATTATTGGCTAATTTCATTTTGATTGCTTTAAAATTGACTCAAAAAACTAGGGCCGCTATCACTGATGCTAGCTTTCGTAAACTCGTTGTTGAGAGGCTAAACAACGCTTTTGTAATTGCCATGTTATCAAGGGACAAGCTCGCGCGACCCGCCTATGCCTACGGTCAGTCTCTCTCACTCTTACCAACGGGAAAAATTATTTGTCCATGGCTGTTATAGAATGGCTAGAATTATCTACCCACACCTTGAAGCAACACACTCATGGAGGCTATGTTAGAAGTTGTCTTATTGTCAAAGAAGCCCAGGTTGAGCTTGCTGGCATAGCGGCCTTCGTCCTTGTACAGGTAAATGGGTTGACCTACATGCTTATAGGTTGAAGCAAAGATCGGTTATGTCAACAGGTTGTATGCAAGACACCACATCATGTTGTCCACCACATGCTAGCTCAGACCGCTATCCATCACCACTTGCTTCTCAAAGTCCAACGTGAATGCGATGTTTCCCTTCGAGGTGAATCAATGGTGATGTAGACTATGGTGGTGCCACCTGTCGGCACCACTTGTCACATAGTGTGGCTAGAATGCCTCCCATGTTGTGCACAGCCCATGCACATCACATAGCACACATCGTGGGCTTGCATGCCCAGTTTTCACAGCACCAGGCACAGATTTTGAGAGGGGGATGTTGTTGTCTGTCACTTCCTTGAGAGCCATCTGGAAGCCCTGATGTGCTTAGATGGCGACGGATGACGGGCCTTATCATCTCTCTCTCTCTCTCTCTCTCTCTCTCTCTCTCTCTCTCTCTCTCTCTCTCTCTCTCTCTCTCTCTCTCTCTCTCTCTCTCTCTCTCTCTCTCTCTCTCTCTCTCTCTCTCACACACACACACACACACACACATTCATCTACTCCACGGATCTTCCCCACCCATCTGATTCTGCAAGCACCACAATTCAGCATCCCTTTGTTTGCTCTTGTCCATGCACCCACTATCGACAATCAAGTGCGTCACTGGCCGCCACACTACTTGTGATCCTTCTGTTGCGACTATTGTCGACTCTCCAGCCACGCACCCCCGCCTCGCATGTTTATGTTCTACACTTGTATGACTGCTCCCCAATAGTCCCTATCTCCTAATGAGTTCTCTCATCCATGTTAGCATCATGTGTAAGGCCACAATATGCCTTCAAAGTGAAAGCAAAGGTGACTTCATATCGCTACCAATTTCTTTGTATCTGGTGAAAGAAGCACCCTTAGTTATATGTGCGTGCCCGCATGCTGCAACTCACAGGCAGCCTTTCATTAGCGTTTGGTAAAAGCAGCACAAAGCATTTTCTTTTTGCCATGCAGAGTGAAAGAAGTGGCATTTATTGATTTTAAGAAATGACAGGTAAGAAGTAGTAAGAAATGAGAAGAAGCCAGACATGAGTGGATGACCGACAAGCTGTTGAGAGAGCACAATCAACTCATGGCTCTGAGTAAATAGATAACTACGTCTTTGATCCTACTTCTACATTGCAAACACTATGAGCATAATTTCTCTACCACATCCAACCCTTTGACATATCAGCCCTTTTTCAAGTGCATGTGTGGACGCTTTGAGTGTATTGCAAAGAGGGGCAACAAAGAGAAAAGGTGACCACACTAAGAGCCTTGGGCAATTTGTAGAGAGTATGCCCATGGTGGTGGAGGTTCAATCTAGGCTAGATGAAGTTTCAAATTGGTACTGACCCCTACCTCAAGGATTTTCTAAGGTTGCGGTGGCTAGCACCCTTCATTGGAAAGAGATGTCGTGGACGTTGGGCAAGCCATAGGCTAGCTGTAACATTTAATGCACTAGTAACTTGTGTGTAGCGGAAATTCATAACATAGTGAGCATTTCATTAAGAGCAAGTTCCTAATGAGCATAGAGAGAGTACTTAATTTGAGAAAGCAACATAGCAATTTACACCTAGCTAGTTTAGCATAGACAATACTTGAAAAGAGAGAGAAATAGAACAATTGACAACAGTTGGGGACCGGAATTACATGGATCCGCCCCCCCCCTCCAAAAAGGCTTTGTATTATAGCTTCTCCTATCAAAGGAGACTTTTGTACAATACAATATTTGTGTTCCTTGACAAAACTCATTGGTGCAATGAAGTTGGAAGCTTCATGCACCAAATTATGCTTGAAAAACACACCTAGTGTCCCAGTCCCAAGACCTCACACACCTTCAAAAATGGTGAGAGCTAGCAAGGAATGAGGAAAGATTGAGAGGAAGAAGATGTATCTTACGAGAAAAAAGTATTCTCCTCACATAACTACTCTAATAGCATAGCTTAGCTTAATAATTAGCATGGTAGAGGAGATGAGCATGCCATTGAATCTTGGCTCTTGGTTGGATTTGCATTCCATAGCCAAGAGTTGTTGGTGTAGACCTGTAACATTTAATGGCCTAGTAACTTGTGTGTAGCGAAATATAGCATAGACATAGTGAGTATTTCATTAGAATAGATTCTTAATGAGCATAGCAAGAGTGCTTGGATGGAGAAAGCAACAAAAAGCATAAAACCTAGTTAGATAGGCATGAACAATACTTCAAAAGAGAGAGAAATTAAGCTATTGACAACAGTTGAGGACTAAATATACATGGAGCCGGTCCCCTCTCCAAAAGGCTTTGTATTATAGGTTTTCCCCCATCAAGGGAGACATTTTACAATACAATACTTTGTGTTCCTTCAATAACTTGCCGGTGCGATTAAGATGGAAGCTTCAAGCACCATGCACACACTTATAGAACACAACATCTATTCCCTCACGATCTCAGACCCAAGACCTCACACACCTTCGAAGATGGTGAGAGCTAGCAGGGTATGAGAGTAGATTGTGAGGAAGAAGGAGTAGTCTTACGAGAAAGAAGTATATCTCCTCACATAATCACTCAAAATAGCTTAGCATAGCTTAGTAATTAGCATGGTAGAGGAGGTGAGCATGCATTGAAGCTTGGCTCTTGGTTGGATATGCATCACAAAGCTAAGAGTTGTTGGTGTAGGCCTCCCTTCTCACAAGCTTGGAGTAGATGATGAGCTTTCCATTAAAGCTTGAGAAGGGGAGAGAGAGTCTTCTTGCTTCACACATGTGATTGTGTGAGTGTGTGTGTGTGTGTGTGTGTGTGAGATAATGCCTTGCCAAAATCAGCCCCCTCTCTCTTATGGTCGACCCCTCTTGCAATTGACTCATCCTGGCACGCCATTGGCCCCTGCAAAGCTTAGCCAATCATAATTGAGAAGCATAGGTGATAGCCTTGTGACGTGTGTCCCCTTTCCCCTTTTGTGAGAGATTTAGGTAATTAGATAATGCAATTAAACTCTCATTGAATCCCTTTGTCTTCTGGCCAATAAGAAGCAGGCAAGCCATTGGGCGGTTGAATGCTCATTTGACCCCTTGGGAGACTGTCCAATAGTCTTCTAGAGAGCTTAAGTATTATTGGTTCTTTTATTAAGTGTTTTTAAATGAATTAAACTAGATTTCCTCTAGCCTAATTCTCATTGGTCCACCTTTATGGTCATCCAATAGGATTTGCATGCACCTTGTGGGCAATTGGGCTAGGGAGCTGACATGTGTCCACTATGCCCTTTGTGTAAAGGGGCTTGCATGAGTGTGTGTGTGTGTGTGTGTGTGTGTGTGTGTGTGTGTGTGTGTGTGTGTGTGTGTGTTTCTCTCTCATCCCCTACTAAAAGGGCTCGCCCCCTCCTCTTTAAATACTTTTTGTACACTATCAAGCATCCAATTTTCCTAAGCATTGACCATTGGACTTACCCTTTGAATTTTGGAACCTTAGCTTTTTGGAAGTCTTAATGGGCTGAACCTTAGGTCTTTGAAGCCCATTGCTTGCACATTGCTCTTCTGCAGATGGTCCTCGTTTGGATTCCTACTGTGACTAGTCTGCTAGCCTTACCAATAATCTAGCTTTTTCTCCCCTGGTACTTTCCCATATTAAATGATCAGTTTAACATGAGAAAATCATTTAGGAAAATTATATATTAGATATTAATTATTATGGCAACGCCTCAACTTCTCAATGCTTGGAGAAAGAGATGGAGTTCTTGCTCAACACATAATGTCATAAAAACTAATATCTAATACTCCCAAATGATTTTCTCATGTTAAACGGATCATTTAATATGAGTAAAAGCTAGAATATTGGTAAGGCTGCCAGAACGGTCTCTGTCAGGGATCCAAAGGAGGGAAAATAGGGATCCAAAGAGGGATAGTCTACAAAAGAGAAATGTGCTTCAATGGTGCTCAAAAGACCTAAGGTTCAACCCCATCAAGACTTCCATAGGCTAAAGTTCCTAATTTTAATTATATTGTCCAAAGGCCAAAGTAGGGGAAATATTGGATGGTCATGGGAAGACTAAAAAGTCTTCCCACATCCCTAGGAAGGAGGGGGCGAGCCCTTATTGTAAGGGATGAGAGAGAAACACACACACACATACTCCAAAGCTCCCCCTTTACACAAAGGGAATACTGGACACATGTCAGGCTCCTAGGCTAGTTGCCCCCAAAATCCCCTTAAATCCTATTGGATGGCCATAAGGTGGACCAATGAGAATTAGGCCAGAGTAAAGTTAGTCTAATCAATCTAAAAATTCTTGATAAAAGAAAGAATAGAAATTAAGCTCCCTAGAAGAATATTGGACAGTCTACCAAGGGGTCCAATGAGCATCCAACAGCCCAATGGCTTGCCTGATTCCTATTGGCCAGAAGACTAAGAGGTCCAATGAGAGTTTAATCGAATTATTTAATTACTTAAGATCTCACAAAAGGAGAAAGGGGGACACTTGTCAAAAGGCTATCAATTATGCTTCTAATTTGTGATTGGCTAAGCTTTATAGGAGCCAATGGGAGGCCAACTGAGCATTTAGCAAGAGGTGTCGACCAAGAAGAGAGAGAGGGCTGCATTTTACTCTTACACATTGCCACACACACACACACACACAACTCATGTGTGCAAGAAGAACTCTATCTCCTTCTCCAAGCATTGAGAAGTAGAGGCATACACCAACAACTTTTGGCTATGGAATGAAAATCCAACCAAGAGCCAAGCTTCAATGGCGTGCTCATCTCCTCTACCATGCTAATTACTAAGCTAAGCTATGCTATTAGAGTGATTATGCGAGGAGAATACTTCTTTCTTGTAAGATACATCTTATTCCTCTCAATCTATCCTCATTCTCTGCTAGCTCTGACCATTTTTGAAGGTGTGTGAGGTCTTGGGACTGAGGCTAGGGACACTAGGTGTGTTTTTCAAGCATAATTTGGTGTGTAAAGCTTCCATCTTCATTGTACCACCTAGTTTTTTCAAGGAACACAAAGATTGTATTGTACAAAAGTCTCCTTTGATGGGAGAAGCTATAACACAAAGCCTTAATGGAGGGGGGACCGGCTCCATGTAAATCCGGTCCTCAATTGTTGTCAATTGTTCTATTTCTCTCTCTTTTCAAGTATTGTCAATGCCAAATTAGCTAGGTGTAAATTGCTATGTTGCTTTCTCAAATCAAGTACTCTCTCTATGCTGATTAGGAACTTGTTCTTAATGAAATGCTCACTATGTTATCAATTTCCGCTACACACAAGTTACTAGTGCATTAAATGTTACATTGGTATCAGAGCTCTTGGTTTCTCTTTTCTTGCTCAAGAAGAGATGTCCTCAAGCTTGCTACAAATGGTTGTTGTTATTAATTGCAAAATAGTAAGTAGAATAGGGATTTTTCATCCTTGAAGCACGCCTGCTTTATGCAGTTAACGCGGACACCGTCTAGAGCTATGGTCTTAATAATGGAGTCCTATGGGGCTTGCCTATGGCTAACCATTATTGAGCTATTAGAAGCTTGACAGGAACCGGTGCTGTCTTGGCTCTGTTGAACTCTCTCTTCAATTCCTTGCAATTAATAACATTCGAGCCATGGGTATAGATGCTTGAGTGCTTATCTTTGAAGGTAAAGAGGAGTAGAAAACTAGGGCTTGAAGTGCCAAAGTACAAGTAAAAATTTACACCTAAAATTTGCTGGTATGGTTGACAAGGGAAAAGGGATTGAAATGAATGTTGATAGCTTTGATTTTGCTAATTGAAATGAATGTTGATAGCTTTGATTTTGCTAATGTTGATAGCTTTGATTTTGCTAATGAAAGAGCAACTAATGATGCCCCTATGCTTGTAAATTATCTTGTTTCTAGGCTTCAAGCCCTGGACAATCCATCCCTCCAAGGTGAAGTGCTACAACAATTGTGCACCTATGATATTCTCCAAACTCCCCACCAAGAAGAGAGAGTACCTAGGAAGCCTCCTTGTGAGACTTCCAAAAGAGGACTCTCTTCGATAAGGGAAGAAAAGGAGGATCCGTACGAAGGGCTCAAAAATTTACTACTTGATGATGCATCTTCCTCTCAAAGGAGAACCCAAGTTTCAACGGTAGAGCCCCCACCGAAAGAACGAGAAATAACTGAGTCTCCTACCACCTCGGCGGAGATGGCTCCACGAAGACGGCGGGCAAAACGCTCTCCAACACCCCCTAAACGGAGAATACCATCGCATACTTCTCTACACCATAATTCAAAGAGGGACGAGAGAAAACAAGAGAAGAAAAAGGCGAGAAAGAGGTCACCCTCTTCTCCATCTTCTTCATCCTCTTCCTCTTTTGAAGAAAGTGATGGTGCAGACGAGGAGGAACAAGGGAAGAAAAAGGCGAGAAAGAGGTCACCCTCTTCTCCTTTCTCCTCATACTCTTCCTCTTCTGAAGAAAGTAATGGTGCAGCTCTTGAACCACCTAAAAGAAGAGGCCATAGGAAATTCTATGCCACTTGTAAGAGGTCGTCCAAGCTCAAAACGTTCAAAGAGGGAGGAAAGAACATCTCTTTCCTTACCTATGATGGCACTCTTGGTGCTACGGACAAAGTCTTGGCATTTATCCAGCAATTCGATGCGGCGTTTGGAGACGAGGGCTTCACGGAGTCCTCAAAGCTAGCCAAGCATTTTCAAAAGTCCGCCTGGCAATGGTAGTCTAGCCTACGAGCAAATGGTGAAGCTCCACGAACATGGAAAGCTTTAAGAGCTTCCATCATGAAGCAACTTTTGGCTACCGATGCCAAAGACAAAGTACTCACCGAATGGCGAAGCTTGAAGCTCTCTCCCTACGAATCTATTCACAAATATGTAGACAAGTTTTGGGATTTACACCTCAAAGCCACTGTCTTCAAAAAGATGGATTTTTGAGAGCAAAAACAATAATTTTGTGCGGGTTTAACGGAGGATATGGCGGAGTATGTTAACTCCCAAAGGCCACACACCATATCTGCAGTCATACACCATACTATGGTGGCTTCAAGAATCAATTTCCAACAAGGGGCTAAGAGACATCTTAAGCCCATGGAAAACAAGGACCGTAACGAGCCTAAGGAGAAGGACAACGTCCAAAAGTCTCCCAAAGGCAATGCCAACAACAACAAAGCTAAGGATAAGGGAGTTTATAAAGGCAAAAATAAACTCTCTCCTAAAGAGCTAGAGCGTTGTTGAAAAGATAACCGTTGTTTCAAGTGCGGGGAGTAACTGCATGCCTATCGTGCTTGTCCCCACAAGAGTACACGTAATGAGCCTCCTAGAGCTACCTTGGTCGAAATTCAAGAAGAGGATGCTCATCACAAAGGATCTTCTCTATGCCATGCTTGGGGAAAGGTAAAATAACATGATGCTTTCATTCTCTTTGACCCTGGTTCTACTCACAATTTCATATCCACAGAGTTGGCCACCAAGCTAGGCATCCAAGCCTATGAGATGGGAGATGTCCTACCTGCCGATGGTGCTTTCAAGGGGCAAGAAGCCTCAATCACTACCTTAATTGGGAAATTGAGGCTCCATGTCCAAAGCTATGTGGACAAGGAGGATTTCTTCATCTCTCCTCTGAAGCATGAGGATGTAATCCTAGGGGCACCATGGTTTGATCGCATGGCTGCCAATGTTGAATTCCCTGAAAGACAAATCTACTTTAGGTACAGGGAAAACGATATGTACATAGATGCTAAGGAATTGGGTAGTATCATACCCATTGTACATAAGCAAGCTTTCAATAAGTCAATAAAGAGCTCATTGTTGTGTACATGATTTTTGTTAAAGATTCTCAAAATGAACCTAATGTTTTAGCAAAAGAAGATATACCCAATCAAAAGGAGTTAGAGTTATCCAATTTCCTCAAGGGATTCCAAGATGTTTGTATTGAGGATATCCCTTGTGAGCTACCTTTCAAACGAGGGGATGACGACCATGCAATTGAACTTCTTCTAGGAAGCTCACCGCCTAATAAACCTTCTCATCGAGTTTCCCAAGCTCAACAGAAGGAGATTATGCAGCAAGTGCATGAGTTGGTTGAGAAAGGCATGGTTAGGCCTAGCTCATCTCCATTTTGTTCACGAGTGTTATTAGTGCAAAAGAAAAACGGCACATATCGTATGTGTGTCGACTATCAAGCAATAATAGGTTTCCTGTTCCACGGGTAGAAGACCTATTTGATAAGCTACAGGTGTTGACCTACTTCAATAGGATTGACCTAAAATGTGGCTACCATCAAATAAGGATAGTTGATCAAGACATTGTTAAGATCGCATTTCGCACTACGTTTGGTCTTTACGAGTACATTGTCATGCCTTTTGGCTTGACCAATGCACCAGGCACATTTAACTGCTTGACGGAGAAGCTATTCAAGCGTCATAGAATCTTTACTGGAGTGTTATTTGATGATATAATAGCCTACTCTAATTCATTAGATGAACACAAGCAACACCTCCAAGTAATATTTCAAGTTTTAGGAGAGAATAAACTTTATATTAATCGAAAGAAAAGTGAATTTTTCTTACAAGACATTCAATATTTAGGTCACATTATCTCTCAATATGGCATCCAAATGGATCCATCAAAGTTAGAGGTAATAAAAGGATGACCTAATCAAAGGAATTTGCACGAACTAAGAAGCTTCATAAGTATGTATGCATATTGTAGACGCTACATAGAAAAGTTCTCACAAATTGTAGGACCATTACATGACCTAACTAAGAAAAACGTTAGGTGTATATGGTCCACCAAGGAGAACAATGCTTTCAAAAAGCTTAAAGAGAAGCTTATCTCTCAACCTGTGCTTACACTATCGGATCTCTCAAAGCCATTTGAGGTCCAATGCGACGCTTGTGGTGATTGCCTTGGAAATTTTTTGCTACAAGAAGGGCATGCCATAGCCTATGAAAGTCGAAGGCTTGACCCTCTTGAGCAAGCTCTAGGCATATATGAGAAGGAACTCTTAGCAGTTCTACATGCTCTAGACTCGTGGAAGCACTATTTATTGGCGACTCCTTTCATTCTACAAACATGTCACCAAAGCCTGAAGTACTTCATAATGCAAACCAAGCTCTCCGACAAACAAATGAGGTGGGCAAATATTCTTTCGCAATTTCATTTTCATATTTCCCACATTGCTGGCAAGCATAATCAAGTGGCCAATGCACTCTCAAGACGACCGAGAGTGAATGCGGTATCCATAGCAACTCACAATGATCTATCTTCTATGATATATGAGTACGCTATCGATCCCAATTTTAGAGATGTGATTTCAGCCCTTGCACTAGGGAAGAAGGAAGAACCATTTACCCTACAAGATGGTTATCTTCTCTATGGCAATAGACTATGCATTACTAACTCACTAAATGAGAAAGTAATGTATGAATCTCATGCTCCTCCTTATGCGGGGCATAGAGGGATTCAGTCTACCCTAAAAGGGATAGAAACATACTTCTATTGGCCTGCCATGAAAGCAAACATACAAGAGTATGTTTCTAAATGTGTGGTATGCCAAAAGACGAAGTTTGATAGAGGGAAGCAACCTGGATTGCTTCAACCTTTGCCAATCCCTAATTCACCATGGGAGAGCATATCCATGGATTTTATCTTTGGATTGCCCAAGTCTATCCATGGGAATATAGGAATATGGACAATAGTAGACAACTTTAACAAACAAGCGAATTTCATACCTATCAAAAAGACTATCAAGGACCATCAAATGGCAACTCTCTTTACATCGCAAATCTTCAAATACCATGGCTTTCCAATGTCCATAGTGTCGGATAGAGATCCTAGAATGATCAGTAACTTCTGGAAGGATCTCTTAGAAAATTTAGGTACAAGGCTAAACTTCTCTTCGGCCTATCACCCCAAATGGATAGCCAAAGTGAAATAGCTAACCTAACAATTATTGATCTACTAAAAGCTTATGTCACAAAAGTAGATCAAAAGTCCCAATGGGGGAAGTACTTACCTTTAGTGGAGTATGCTTACAATAACACTGTACATACCTCCACAGGAAAAGCACCTTTCTGAGGTAATTGAGGGAAGATTAAAAAATCCTCTGCTACTCAAGTTACATGGAAAGATCATTGCTGTAGATGAAGTCAAGACCTGCATAAATATTTCCAAAAGATTAAGGATGCTATTTCCATCTCTCAAGAAAGGCAAAAAGCTGTTGCCGATAAGCATAGAAGGGTTTTAGCCTTTAAACAGAATGATTGGGCCTTGCTTAAGTTTCCCAAGGCTCGATTAAGGCACACAACATGCAAGAATCCTACAGGACACCAAAAGTACTATGCTAAGCTAGCAAAAAGGTACTATGGTCCCTTTCAGATTCTTAGGCCAATCAATGAGATGGCCTATCAACTCAAGTTGCCCAGCCATTGGCTAATACACAATGCTTTCCACATGATCCTACTAAAGCCTTACAAAGGAAAGCCACCTCAACACAAAATTATTGAAGATCCGCCGAAGATCGAGGACCAAGAAGAGGTGCTGCAGCCCGAGTCCATTCTCCGACATGAAGACAAGGTATTATGTGGCGGTAAGATTATCCGCCGATATCTTATCAAGTTTAAAAATTATCCTTTTGAAGATGCTAGATGGATGCAAGGCATACAATTAGAGGATAACCTAAACCTTGTTAGTACTTACAATGATTTCCTAGAGTAAGCAAATGTAAATATGTATAAATGAGCAAAAGTTGTGTCTTATAAGACTCTCTTTTTCTTTATTGTGCGCACATGTTGATAGTATGCATGCTTAGGATCACATTTGTGGAGACGAAGTCTCCCAAACACCAAGTAGAGTTTGTCACTCTACTATAGAAGATTGATATGGACTAAAGTGCAGACATGGTTCAGGCAGCAAAGGCTCTCAAGCACCAAATGGACTAGTCATCCATTCTAGAATGCTGTCGTAGGGTAAAATAGGGATCCTCTACCCGCTAGCAAATAGACTAATGACTAGGCTTTATCTTCTCTACCTCATAGTTGAGGACGACTATGATTTCAAGAGAGAGATAATGTCATAAAAACTAATATCTAATACCCCCAAATGATTTTCTCGTGTTAAACTGATCATCTAATATGGGAAATTACCAAGGGAGTAAAAGCTAGAATATTGGTAAGGGTGCCAGCAGACCGATCTTTGGCAGGGATCCAAAGGAGGAAAAATAGGGATCCAAAGAGGGACAATCTGCAAAAGAGCAATGTGCTTCAATGGGGCTCAAAAGACCTAAGGTTCAACCCCATTAAGACTTCCATAGGCTAAAGTTCCTAATTTTAATTATATTGTCCAAAGGCCAAAGTAGGGGAAATATTGGATGGTCATGGGAAGACTAAAAAGTCTTCCCACATCCCTAGGAAGGAGGGGACGAGTCCTTATTGTAGGGGATGAGAGAGAAACACACACACACACACACACACACACACACACTCCAAAACTCCCCATTTACACAAAGGGAATACTGGACACATGTCAAGCTCCTAGGCCAGTTGCCCCCAAACTCCCCTCAAATCCTATTGGATGGCTATAGAGGTGGACCAATGAGAATTAGGCTAGCGTAGAGTTAGTCTTATCAATTTAAAAATTTATAAAAGAACCAATAGAAATCAAGCTCCCTAGAAGACTATTGGACAGTCTACCAAGAGGTCCAATGAGCATCCAACAGCCCAATGGCTTGCCTGATTCCTATTGGCCAGAAGACTAAGAGGTCCAATGAGAGTTTAATTGAATTATTTTATTACCTTAAGCTCTCACAAAAGGGGAAAGGGGGACACTTGTCAAAAGGCTATCAATTATGCTTCTAATTTGTGATTGGCTAAGCTTTACAGGAGCCAATGGGAGGCCAACTGAGCATTTAGCAAGAGGGGTTGACCAAGAAGAGAGAGAGGGCTGCATTTTACTCTTACACATTGCCAAACACACACACACAACTCATGTGCGCAAGAAGAAGTCCATCTCCTTCTCCGAGCATTGAGAAGTAGAGGCCTACACCAACAACTCTTGGCTATGGAATGAAAATCACCAAGAGCCAAGCTTCAATGGCATGCTCATCTCTTCTACCATGCTAATTACTAAGCTAAGCTATGCTATTAGAGTGATTATGTGAGAAGAATACTTCTTTCTCGTAAGATACATCTTCTTCCTTTCAATCTATCCTCATTACCTGCTAGCTCTCACCATTTTTGAAGGTGTGTGAGGTCTTGGGACTGAGGCTAGGGACACTAGTGTGTTTTTCAAGCATAATTTGGTGCATGAAGCTTCCATCTTCAATGTACCAACTAGTTTTGTCAAGGAACACAAAGATTGTATTTTACAAAAGTCTCCTTTGATGGGAGAAGCTATAATACAAAGCCTTAATGGAGGGGGGATCGGCTCCATGTAATTCCGGTCCTCAACTATTGTCAATTGTTCTATTTCTCTCTCTTTTCAAGTATTGTCAATGCCAAATTAGCTAGGTGTAAATTTCTATGTTGCTTTCTCAAATTAAGTACTCTCTCTATGCTCATTAGGAACTTGTTCTTAATGAAATGCTCACTATGTTATCAATTTCCGCTACACACAAGTTACTAGTGCATTAAATGTTACACATAAGTTGTGTGTATGTGCGCGCGCACGCGCGTGTGTGTGTGTAGCAAAGTGAGTCAGACTAAAAATGCCAACCCTCTCTCTACTTGCTCGACCCCTCTTTCTTTGCTCTTGCTTGGCTTCCCATTGGTTCTTGCAGGGCTT
The DNA here is from genome assembly GCF_014529385.1 of Adiantum capillus-veneris. Taxonomy (NCBI): domain Eukaryota; kingdom Viridiplantae; phylum Streptophyta; class Polypodiopsida; order Polypodiales; family Pteridaceae; genus Adiantum; species Adiantum capillus-veneris. The sequence goes on from NC_140935.1 coordinate 5,388,213, forward strand.
AGCCAATAACAAATAAAAAGCATAATTGATAGCCTTGTGAGATGTGTCTCCCTTTCCTCTTTTGTGAGAGCGCGCTTTAGGTAATTAAATAATGAATTTAAACTCTCATTGGACCTTTAAGCCTTCTGGCCAATAGGAATCAAGCACACCATTGGGCTGTTGGATGCTCATTGGACCCCTTGGTAGACTGTCCAATAGTCTTCTAGGGAGCTTAATTTCTATTAATTCTTTTATCAAGCATTTTTAAATTGATTAGACTAATTTTACTCGAGCCTAATTCTCATTGATCCACCTTTATGGCCATCTAATAGGATTTGAGGGGAGATTGGGGACAACTGGGCTAGGAGCTTTCCATGGTCCATTCTTCCCTTTTGGGAGAGCTTGGGAGTGTGTGTTTATGTTTCTCTCTCATCCCCTACCATTAGGGCTCACCCCCTCCTTCCTAGGGTTGTGGGAAGACTTTTTAGTCTTCCCATAACCATCCAATATTTTCCACCTTTGGCCATTGGACTTATTAGTTAATTTCTGGAACCTTAGCCTATGGAAGTCTTAGTGGAGCTGAACCTTAGGTCTTTTAAGCCCCATTGAAGCACATTACTCTTTTGTAGACTGTCTCCTTTTGGATCCCTATTTTCCCTCCTTTGGATCCCTCCTGAGATCAGTCTGGCAGCCTTACCAATATTCTAGCTTTTACTCCCCTGGTACTTCCCCATATTAAATGATCAGTTTAACATGAGAAAATCATTTGGAAGAATTAGATATTAGTTTTTATGACATTACCTCTCTCTTGAAATCATAGTTGTCCTCGACTATGAGGTAGAGAAGATAAAGCCCAGTCATTAGTCCGTTTGCTAGCGGGTAGAGGATCCCTATTTTACCCTACGACACCGTTCCAGAATGGATGACTAGTCCATTTGGCGCTTGAGAGCCTTAGCTGCCACAAGCATGTCTGCACATTAGTCCGTGTATCAATCTTCCATAGTAGAGTGACAAACTCTACTTGGTGTTTGGGAGACGTCGTCTCCACAAACGTGATCCTAAGCATGCATACTTATTAACATGTGCAAACAATAAAGAAAAAGAGAGTCTTATAAGACAAAAACTTTGTTCATGTATACATATTTACATTTTCTTACTCTAGGGAATCATTGTAAGTACTGGCAAGGTTTAAGTTATCCTTTAATTGTATGCCTTGCATCCATCTAGCATCTTCAAAAGGATGATTTTTAAACTTGATAAGATATCGTTGGATAATCTTACCGCCTTGTAATACTTTGTCTTTGTGTAGGAGAATGGACTTGGGCTGCAACACCTCTTCTTGGTCCTCGATCTTCGGTGGGTCTTCAATAATTTCTTATTGAGGTGGCTCTCCTTTGTAAGGCTTAGTAGGCTCACATGGAAAGCATTGTGTATGAGCCAATGGTTGGGCAACTTGAGTTGATAGGCCATCTCATTGATTGGCCTAAGAATCTGAAAGGGAACATAGTACCTTTTTGCTAGCTTAGCATAGTACTTTTGGTGTCCTGTAGGATTCTTGCATGTTGTGTGCCTTAATCGAGCCTTGGGAACTTAAGCAAGACCCAGTCATTCTGTTTAAAGGCTAAAGCCCTTCTATGCTTATCAGCAATAGATTTTTGCCTCTATCACCTCAAAAGGTGCTTTTCTCGTAGAAGTATGTACAGTGTTATTGTAAGCATACTCCACTAGAGGTAAGTACTTCTCCCATTGGGACTTTTGATCTACTTTTGTGACATAAGGTTTTAGTAGATCAATAATTGTTAAGTTAGTTATTTCACTTTGACCATTCGGTTGCGGGTGATAGGCCCAAGAGAAGTTTAGCCTTGTACCTAAATTCTCAAAAAGAGACCCTTCCAGAATTACTAGTCATTCTAGGATCTCTATTTGACACTATGGACATTGGCAAGCCGTGGTACTTGAAGATTTATGATATAAAGAGGGTTGCCATTTGATGGGCCTTAACAATATTTTTGACAGGTATGAAATGTGTTTTTTTGCTAAACCTGTCTACTATTGTCCATATTTTTGTATTCCCATGGATAGACTAAGGCAATCTAGAGATAAAATCCATGGATATGCTCTCCCATGGTGAATTAGGGATCGGCAAAGGTTGAAGCAATCCACGTTGCTTCCCTCTATCAAAATTTGTCTTTTGGCATACCACATTTTTTGAAACATACTCTTGTATGTTTGCTTTCATGGCAGGCCAATAGAAGTATGTTTCTATCCCTTTTAGGGTAGACTGAATCCCTCTATGCCCCGCATAAGGAGGAGCATGAGATCCATACATTACTTTCTCACATAGTGAGTTAGTAATGCATAGTCTATTGCCATAGAGAAGATAACCATCTTGTAGGGTGAATTGTTCTTCCTTCCTCCCTAGTGCAAGGGCTGAAATCACATCTCTGAAATTGGGATCGATAGCGTACTCATCTATCATAGCAGATAGATCATTGTGAGTTGCTATGGATACCGTATTCACTCTTGGTCATCTTGAGAGTGCATTGGCCACTTGATTATGCTTGCCATCAATGTGGGAAATTTGAAAATGAAATTGCGAAATAATATTTTCCCACCTCATTTGTCTGTCATATAGCTTTCTCTGCGTCATGAAGTACTTAAGGCTTTGGTCATCCGTTCGCAGAATGAAAGGAGTCCCCAATAAATAGTTCTTCCACGAGTCTAGAGCATGTAGATTTTCTAAGAGTTCCTTCTCATATATACCTACAGCTTGCTCAACATGGTCGAGCCTTCGACTTTCGTAGGCTATGGTGTGCCCTTGTTTTAGCAAAACAGCTCCAAGGCAATCACCACAAGCGTCGCATTGGACCTCAAATGGCTTTGAGAGATCCGACAGTGTAAGCACAGGTTGAGAGATAAGCTTCTCTTCAAGCCTTTTGAAATCATTGTTCTCCTTGGTGGACCATATATACCTAAGGTTTTTCTTTGTTAGGTCATGTAATGGTGTTGCAATTTGTGAGAACTTTTCTATGAAGCGACTACAGTGTGCACACATACTTATGAAGCTTCTTAGTTCGTGCAAATTCCTTGGATTAGGCCATCCTTTTATTACCTCTAACTTTGATGGATCCATTTGGATGCCATCTTGAGAGATAATGTGACCTAAATACTGAATCTCTTGCAAGAAAAATTCACTTTTCTTTTGATTAATATAAAGTTTATTCTCTCGTAAAATTTGAAATATTACCTAGAGGTGTTGCGTGTGTTCATCTAATGAATTAGAGTAGATGAGTTTACCATCAAAGAACACTCTAGTAAAGGTTCAGTGAGGCCTGAATAGCTTCTCCATCAGGCGGTTAAATGTGGTTGGTGCATTGGTCAAGCCAAAAGGCATGACAATGTACTCGTAAAGACCAAACGTAGTGCAAAATGAGGTCTTTACAATGTCTTGATCAACTATCCTTATTTGATGGTTGCCACTTTTTAGGTCAATCCTAGTGAAGTAGGTCGACCCTCTAGCTTATCAAATAGGTCTTCTACCCATGGAACGGGAAACTATTCTTGATAGTGATCCTATTTAGTGCTCTATAGTCGACACACATACGATATGTGCCGACTTTCTTTTGCACTAATAACACGGGTGAGAAAAATGGAGATGAGCTAGGCCTAACCATGCCCTTCTCAACTAACTCATGTACTTGCCGCATAATCTCCTCTTGTTGAGCTTGAGAAAGTCTGGTTTATTAGGCGGTGAACTTCTTGGAAGAAGTTCAATTGCATGGTCATCATTGCCTCGTTTAGGAGGTAGCTCACAAGGGATGTCATCAATAAAAACATCTTGAAATCCTTAGAGAAAATTGGATAGCTCTAATTCTTTGTGATTGTTTATATTTTCTTTTGCTAAAGCATTAGGTTCATTTTGAGAATCTTTAATAAAAATCATGTACATGGAAATAGTGCTCTTTTTTGACTTATTGAAAGCTTGTGTATGTACAATGGGTATGGTGCTACCCAACTGCTCAGCATCTATGTACATATCTTATTCCCTGAACCTAAGTAGATTTGTCTTTCAGGGAATTTAACATTGGCAGCCATGCGATCAAACCGTGGTGCCCCTAGGATTGCATCCTCATGCCTGAGAGGAGGGATGAAGAAATCCTCCTTGTCCACATAGCTTTGGACATGAAGCCTCAATTTCCCAATTAAGGGAGTGACTGAGGCTTCTTGCCCCGTAGGACATCTCTGATCTCATAGGCTTGGATGCCTAGCTTGGTGGCCAACTCAGTGGATATGAAATTGTGAGTAGAACCAGGGGCAAAGAGAATGAAAGCATCATGTTCTCGTACCTTTCCCCAATCATGGCATAGAGGAGATCCTTTGTGATGAGTATCCTCTTCTTGAATTTCGACCAAGATAGCTCTAGGAGGCTCATTACATGTATTCTTGTGGGGGCAAGCATGATAGGCATGCCCTTGCTCCCCGCACTTGAAACAACGGTTATCTTTTCGATAACTCTCTAGCTCTTCAAGAGAGAGTTTATTTTTGCCTTTATAAACTCCCTTATCCTTAGCTTTGTTGTTGTTGCCGTTGCCTTTGGGAGACTTTTGGATGTTGTCCTTCCCCTTAGGCTCATTACGGTCCTTGTTTTCCATGGGCTTAAGATTTCTCTTAGCCCCTTGTTGGAAGTTGATTCTTGAAGCCACCATGGTATGGTGTATGACCGTAGATATGGTGCGAGGCCTTTGGGAGTTAACATACTCCGCCATATCCTCAGAAAACCCCGCACAAAATTGTTGTTTTTCTCTCCAAAATCCATCTTTTTGTAGACAGTGACTTTGAGATGTAAATACCAAAACCTGTCTACATATTTGTGAATAGATTCATAGGGAGAGAGCTTCAAGATTTGCCATTTGGTGAGTACTTTGTCTTTGGCATTGCTAGTTAAAAACTGCTCCATGATGAAAGCTCTTAAATCTTTCCATGTTCGTGGAGCTTCACAATTTGCTTGTAGGCTAGACTACCATTGCCTGGTAGACTTTTGAAAATGCATAGCTACATGACGTAGCTTAGAGGACTCCTTGAAGCCCTCATCTCCAAACGCCGCATCGAATTGTTGGATAAAGGCCAAGACTTTGTCTGTAGCACCAAAGGTGCCATTGTAGGTAAGGAAAGAGATGTTCTTTCCTCCCTCTTTGAGCTTTTTGAGCTTGGACGACCTTTTCCAGGTGGCATAGGATTTCCTATGGCCTCTTCTCTTGGGCAATTTGAGAGCTGCACCATCACTTTCTTCGGAAGAGGAAGAGGATGAGGAGGATGGAGAAGAGGGTGACCTCTTTCATGCCTTTTTCTTCCCTTGTTCCTCCTTGTGTGCACCATCACTTTCTTCAAAAGAGGAAGAAAATGAAGAAGATGGAGAAGAGGGTGACCTCCTTCTCCCCTTTTTCTTCTCTTTTTTTCTCTCTTCCCTCTTTGAATTATGGTGAAGAGGAGTATGCGATGGTATTCTCCATTTAGGGGGTGTTGGAGAGCGTTTAGGGGTGTTGTGTCCCCGCTAACTGCATAAAGCAGGCATGCTTCAAGGATGAAAAATCCCTATTCTACTTACTCTTTTGCAATTAATAACACCAACCATTTGTAGCAAGCTTGAGGACCTCTCTTCTTGAGCAAGAAAAGAGAAACCAAAAGCTCTGATACCAATGTAACATTTAATGCACTAGTAGCTTGTGTGTAGCGGAAATTGATAACATAGTGAGCATTTCATTAAGAACAAGTTCCTAATGAGCATAGAGAGGGTACTTAATTTGAGAAAGCAACATAGAAATTTACATCTAGCTAGTTTAGCATAGACAATACTTGAAAAGAGAGAGAAATAGAACAATTGACACAACAGTTGAGGACCGGATTTCCGGTCCCCTCTCCAAAAAGGCTTTGTATTATAGCTTCTCCCATCAAAGGAGACTTTTGTACAATACAATCTTTGTGTTCCTTGACAAAACTCGTTGGTACAATGAAGATGGAAGCTTCATGCACCAAATTATGCTTGAAAAACACACCTAGTGTCCCTAGCCTCAGTCCCAAGACCTCACACACCTTCAAAAATGGTGAGAGCTAGCAGGAAATGAGGAAAGATTGAGAGGAAGAAGATGCATCTTATGAGAAAGAAGTATTCTCCTCACATAATCACTCTAATAGCATAGCTTAGCTTAGTAATTAGCATGGTAGAGGAGATGAGCATGCCATTGAAGCTTGGCTCTTGGTTGGGGATTTGCGTTCCATAACCATAAGTTGTTGGTGTAGGCCTCTACTTCTCAATGTTTGGAGAAGGAGATGGAGTTCTTGCTCAACACATAAGTTGTGTGTGTGTGTGTGTGTGTGTGTGTAGCGAAGTGAGTTAGACTAAAACTGCCAACTCTCTCTCTACTTGGTCGACCCCTCTTGCTTGGCTTCCCATTGGTTCCTGCACGGCTTAGCCAATAACAAATAAGAAACATAATTGATAGCCTTGTGACATGTATCTCCCTTTCCCCTTTTGTGAGAGCGCGCTTTAGGTAATTAAATAACTTATTTAAACTCTTATTGGACCTTTTAGTCTTCTAGCCAATAGGAATCAAGCAAGCCATTGGGCTGTTGGATGCTCATTGGACCCCTTGGTAGACTGTCCAATAGTCTTCTAGGGAGCTTAATTTCTATTGGTTCTTTTATCAAGCATTTTTAAATTGATTAGACCTATTTTACTCTAGCCTAATTCTCATAGGTCCACCCCTATGGCCATTCAATAGGATTTGAGGGGAGATTGATAGCAACTGGGCTAGGAGCGTGCCATGTGTCATTTCTTCCCTTTGGGGAGAGCTTGGGAGTGTGTGTGTGTGTGTGTGTTTCTCTCTCATCCCCTACCATTAGGACTCACCCCCTCCTTCCTAGGGATGTGGGAAGACTTTTTAGTCTTCCCATAACCATCCAAGCTTAGCTTAGTAATTAGCATGGTAGAGGAGATGAGCATGCCATTGAAGCTTGGCTCTTGGTTGGGGATTTGCGTTCCATAACCATAAGTTGTTGGTGTAGGCCTCTACTTCTCAATTTTTGGAGAAGGAGATGGAGTTCTTGCTCAACACATAAGTTGTGTGTGTGTGTGTGTGTGTGTGTAGCGAAGTGAGTTAGACTAAAACTGCCAACTCTCTCTCTACTTGGTCGACCCCTCTTGCTTGGCTTCCCATTGGTTCCTGCACGGCTTAGCCAATAACAAATAAGAAACATAATTGATAGCCTTGTGACATGTATCTCCCTTTCCCCTTTTGTGAGAGCGCGCTTTAGGTAATTAAATAACTTATTTAAACTCTTATTGGACCTTTTAGTCTTCTAGCCAATAGGAATCAAGCAAGCCATTGGGCTGTTGGATGCTCATTGGACCCCTTGGTAGACTGTCCAATAGTCTTCTAGGGAGCTTAATTTCTATTGGTTCTTTTATCAAGCATTTTTAAATTGATTAGACCTATTTTACTCTAGCCTAATTCTCATAGGTCCACCTCTATGGCCATTCAATAGGATTTGAGGGGAGATTGATAGCAACTGGGCTAGGAGCGTGCCATGTGTCATTTCTTCCCTTTGGGGAGAGCTTGGGAGTGTGTGTGTGTGTGTGTGTTTCTCTCTCATCCCCTACCATTAGGACTCACCCCCTCCTTCCTAGGGATGTGGGAAGACTTTTTAGTCTTCCCATAACCATCCAATATTTTCCACCTTTGGCCATTTGACTTATTAGTTAATTTTTGGAACCTTAGCCTATGGAAGTCTTAATGGAGCTGAACCTTACGTCTTTAAGCCCCATTGAAGCACATTGCTCTTTTGCAAACTATACCTCTTTGGATCCCTATCTTCCCTCCTTTGGATCCGTGCTGAGACCAGTCTGGCAGCCTTACCAATATTATAGCTTTTACTCCCCTGGTACTTCCCCATATTAAATGATTAGTTTAAGATAAGAAAATCATTTGGGAGAATTAGATATTAGTTTTTATGACACTAGTGATGATGAGATTTTCTCTCACATCTTTGTCACCTATTTCCCCACGCTAATGTGCTTTTTTTTATAATCACAGTGTCGATAGATTAACAGAGGTTCCTTTTGCATGTATTGCAAACCAAATAGTTGGTGCAGCTAGAATGCTACTGACGGACGCAAAGCAGACCCCGAACCCCGACGGCCTCTAAAACGCCGGGGGCCGAATGGCTCGCCTCGAGCCTGCCACGGTAAAGCGAACAGGGGGCACCACCTAGCTTTGAGCGGCTAGGACGCAAAGCCCACGATGATATGAACACCGCAAGCCCACACACACACACACACACACACACACACACACACACACACACACACACACACACACACACACACACACACACACACAGAGAGAGAGAACACTCGCAATTGATAAAAACAACCTCGGGGGTGTGAGGGTGAATTATTTTTGCAATATTTACAAGGTGGCATGCCGTGGTGGTAGAGAGGTAGGGGGAAGAGATGGTGCAATCTACTTGGTGCGTTCTCTAGGGCGACTCAATGACTGCAAATGTTCATTGCCAAGAGCGTGCATACGTGTGTGCATCAACCATTGGAGTCGAGAGATGGGTGTGAGTCCCTTCACATGGTGCAATTTCCAAGGCAAACCCAACACACAAGACCCTAAACCCTCTCCCCGTGATGGTGATGGTGTCAATCCCTCCCACTACACTCTACCCAATGCTTGGTTCCACATAAGTTGCCCCCCCCCCCCCCGATAGTGACCTCTCAGTGCCAATTTATAGGTGTTGGCTGCTTGGATTATGGTAATCCCAGGGTGGTTAGGGTAATCTTAATCGGGGAGACAAAGCAAGTGGTGGGCCAGAAGTGGTTGACCCTTGCTTTGTTTTGGGGATGGTTATTAAAAGATGGGAATCTCTAGGTGGGCCGTTGTTATCCTCACCTAGAGAGAGGATATTTACAAAAGGGAAATTTACAATGGCTTGGGTGAAAAATGAAGATAATGGTAAAATAACCTAAAATTACTGAGATGGCATCGAGGTTGCGTGTTGCCGGCGAATGGCGAGTTGCAGGTGCATTGGTGTCGAGCGTACTTCTTTGTGGAGTCGGCCGGGGCATGCCTTCGGCGCATTTTCTGTTTTTGTCGTTGGTGACGCGTGCTTTGGATCCTTCTTCTTCCGTTTGTCGATGTCATAGGCGTTTATGCATGTGTGTATGTATGTATGTGTGGGAGCATGTGTGTGTGTATATCTTTTTTTGTGTGTGGGTGAGTGCGTATAAGTATATGTATGTGCGCATGCGTGCGTGGGAACACGGGAAAGGGGGGGGTTTATATAATGTGTATATATATATATAATTTATATGTATATTTTTTCTCTTTTTTTCCTGTGGCAGATGGCAGACTGTTTGCGCATGGCAGAAGGAGAGGGGGGAGGAGTGTGGTGGGGTGTGTGTGTGTGTGTGTGTGTGTTTCAACTGCTGCCGAAAGGCGAGTGTGTGTGGCTGTGTGGTATGCTGCGGACTGCGTGCGAGAGAGTGTGTGTGAGTGAGTGGTATGCTACGGACTGCGCATGGGAGAGAGAGGAGAGGTGGGGGGAAGGTGTGGTGGGGTGTGTGTGTGTGTGGGTGAGTGTGTGTGCGTGTGGCTGCTGCCGCAAGGCGAGAGAGAGAGAGAGAGAGATTTGCGCTGGTGGCATCCGGATGAGAAAGAGAGAGAGAGAGTTGGCGTGCTGCCGCAAGGCGTGAGAGGGAGAGGGGGAGGGTGAGGGGTGAGGGGATAAGGGATAGAGAGAGTGTGTGAGGGAGAGAGGGGGTATGGCGGGGCATGGGTTTGTGTCGGTGAGAGGGAGAGGGTGGTGTGTTTTGCATGGGCTTAAGGATGAAGGACAACTAAGTCAATGGGGGGGGAATATATCCGCGGGCCGGGGGGGGAGAGAATGAGGCCGAAGGAGGGTGGGGAAGAGGGAGGGGGGGGGGGGGGGTCGGTGGAGGGAATATTGGCGGGCCGAAGAGGGGGGGGGGGGGGTAGGATAGGGTAGAGGGTAAAGGGTAATGGGAGAGGGGTGAGTGTAAGAGTGAGGGGGGGGGGGGGGGGGGGGGGGGGTGGGGGAGGGGGGGGGAGGGGGGGGGGTTTCTTCCTAATTTCTGCCTGGCCGGGGAGGGTAAATCGAGGGGGGGGGGGGGGGGGGGATGGTATGTAAAGAAAATGGGGGGGAGAGAGTGCGAGAGTTTTATCTGATGCCCGTGGGGCGGGAAGGGAAAGATGAGTTACGGTGGGGGGGTACTGAGAGTGGGGGGGGGTGAAATGAGTTTTTTTCTTTTTTTTTTCCTTTGATTTTCCAAAATCCGGCTATCATTATCCCTCTCTCTTTTGGCTAGAGGCATTCATGCTTCTAGCCCTTCTTCAATTTCTTCAGTTGTAGAGTTAGAGGGTTCTCCCTCTTCTGGAATGTCTAGCATGAATTCTGGGTCAAACCTAAGAAAATACCTCTTCAGTCTCCATCCATTGACTCTAGTCTTGTGAATTCTCCCATCTGCCTCCATCAGCTTATAGCTGCCGTTGTCGTAGCGTTTCTCGATGATGAATGGTCCTTCCCATCTGGGATGAAATTTCTTATCCTTCTTGGTATCAAATCTGTTGTCGTATCGCAACACTAACATGCCTTTTTCCAGTCCTTTCTCTTTAAGCCCTTGATTGAAAGTGAGTCGGCGTCTTTCTGCCTGTGCCGCATAGTGATTGATTGCTTCTTCCCTATCCAGTTGTAGTCTCTCTAGATCCAAGATGTGGTTTCTAAGGTTTATGATTGGACGGTGGGTTTGGCTGGCCAAGACTCGTAAGCTGGCTATTTGTACCTCAATGGGTAGAATTGCCTCCTTTCCATAAACTAGATAGAAAGGGGTGAAACCTAGTGATGTTCGGAACGTTGTTCTGTAGGCCCAAAGAGCTGCCATGAGATGTTTATCCCAATCTCCCGTATGGTTGTTCACCTGTTTGGTGATGATCTTGCAAATCATTCCATTTACTTTCTCTACCAGACCATTGCATTGTGGATAGTATGGTGTGGAATGCCGACGTGTGATGCCTAACTTCTTCATCAGTTCTCCTACCACATCACCTCTGAATCCTGGTCCTCTATCTGATATTATCTCAAGAGGAGTGCCAAAACGGCAAACGATATTCTCAAAAATGAACTTTGCCACCTCTTGGGCTGTAATGCGGGTGCTGGCCGTTGCTTCTGCCCATCGCGTCATGTAGTCTACCCCCACAATGATGTATAGTTTACTTGATTGGGCCTTTGGTAAGGGACCAATTGCATCTATTCCCCATTTCTCAAACGGACCATATGAAATGATAGGGGTTTGTGGCTCGTAGGTTAGCGTGCGATCACTGGCCACTTGACAGGTCTTACATGTTTTACACCAATGGTGTACATCTCTGTTCAAATTAGGCCAAAAGTATCCTGCTTGTAGAATCTTCCTACTGGTGATATCTAGAGCAAAATGACCACCGCAGATGCCGTCATGGCAGCTTGAGATTACCTCGGTGATTTCACTGGAGGTTGGCACCTGCCTGAGAATTTGATCTTTGCCCTTACAATACAAGTGGTCGTCTATAAGGCGGTACCTAGTAGCCTTCCTTACCAGCATTTTTTTTTGCCTTTCGTGTGTCCTGTTGGACATTCCCGTGTATTCAGGAAGCTGATGATATCAGGCATAGCGTCACTGCCTTGAAAGAGGGGTAGCTTTAATTTGATTGCTCCTATGGAAGCATCTTGTATTCTTTCTTTAGCTAGTGCATCTGCCTCTTGATTTTCTGCTCTGGGAATGTGGAAGAGTCTTACCGCTTCAAAATTCTTCAGAAGGTCCTTAACTTGGCGAAGTTGACCAAGTAAAACCTGATTCTTGCACTCCTAGGTGCCATTTATCTGCTTTATCAAAAGTAAAGCGTCGTCGAACACATTCAAGCGCTGAATTTTGTGTGAAATACATTGTTCCAGCCCAAGGATTAGGGCTGCATATTCTGCCTCATTGTTAGAGTGGGAGTGTGATAACTGCCCCATGGAGAATACTCTTTCCTGCTGTTCATTGAAAATGACCATGCGTGCTGCAGACTGATCCATTGTTCTCTTGTATGCTTCGTCAAAGAAAAGAGAGTGAGCTCTATCTAGCTTAGGGCTCTCTTTATCTGGTGTTCCTTCCTTTGCTTCCGTGTTGACCTTCAGTTTCCTCTCGTAGTGGCGATGAGTGAGAATTCCTGCTAGACTAGCCCTGGTGGAGTTTTCTACTTGCATGGTGTAATCAAACTCTTGTAGTCTAATTAACCACTTTGAGATCCTAGATGAGACATCCATGTGTCGCATTACATAAGGAAAAACCTCTTCCATTGTCAGGATTACAAATGGTCTAGGAAAGAGATAGGAGCGGAATTTTGTGGTAGCAAACATCAGTGCCAGAACCATGTGTTCTACTTCGGTGAATCCCTTCTCTGATGGGGTCATGACCCGACTAGAGAAGTAAATAGGGCGCATGAAAGAAGTTTTGGGATCCTTTTGCATTAGTACTGCTCCCAGAGTATTACTTCCCACACTAGGGTTCACATAGAATGGCTCGTCCCACTTGGGGGGTGAAATAGTGGGAAGCTTAGATAGGACTTGCTTTACCTCAGTGAACTGCTGTTCATTCTCTTCACTCCATGAGAAAACATCCCTTTGGGTGAGTTGTTGTAGGGGAAGGACCACTTGAGATAGCAGGTGAATGAACCTGCTTAAATATCTTACCTTCTGAAGGAAAGAAACCAACTGCTTGGCGGTGGTGGGAGATGATAAAGATACTAGAGCCTGAATTTTGCTAGGGTCAGCCTCGATTCCTTTTGCTGAAATTACATGACCAAGGAGAGTGACCTTGCTCTCACCAATGTGACACTTGTCCATGTTGAGTTGGCCACCCAGGGTTTGTAGCCTGGTTAAGCCTCCATAGACTTTGCTTAGATGAAGGGCTCGTGAGCTATAGATGCAAAAATCATCTATGAAAACCCCGTATTGATGTTCCAAAGTAGGGTTGGAAAACAAAGGTCACATAGCGTTGAAATGTGGCTGGGGCGTTGGTGAGGCCAAATGGCATCACTCCATAATAACTATTGATGTTCCAAAGTAGGGTTGGAAAACAAAGGTCACATAGCGTTGAAATGTGGCTGGGGCGTTGGTGAGGCCAAATGGCATCACTCTGTAGGCGAAACATCCCCAAGGTGTGATGAAGGTTGTCTTCTTCTGATCCTCCTCCGCAATGCTAATCTGGAAGTATCCTGAGTAGCCGTCGCATACTGTGTAGCGTTCGTGACCTGCCACTTCATTGAGTATTTCGTCCTGGAATGGGAGGGGGAAATGGTCCCTCTTCGTGGCTGCATTGAGAGGTTTATAATCCATACAGACTCTCCATTTACCATTTTTTTTTGGTGGGACTACTACTGGGGAGACCCATTTTGAGTCTTCGACAAGGTAGATGAAACCTGCTTGTAGCAAACTCCTTACTTCTTTAAGCAATGCCTCTTGTTGAATCACTCCAAGTCTTCTGAGCTTCTGTACTACGGGTTTACTGCCTTCCTTGAGTTTTATGTGGTGCTGCACTACTGTAATTCCTGTGATCTTATCATAGCCATCAATGAACAAAGTAGTGAAGTTGCCTAACATAGAGACATACTCCTTCCTCTCTTCATTGGTTAACTCATTTGAGAGCATTTTTTGTAGCTTACTTGCATCCTCCAATGACTGCTTACCTGATGGTCCCTCTTCGTTTGCTGAGGTTGCTTCAGATTGTGTTAATCTGTTTGGGTCTTTAAGAACGAATCCCATTACTTCGATGCTACTGTCACCCCCGTCGGTGGTGGTTGTGTCTTCTCCTGAGGTAGACGAGGAGTCGCTGGTGGACTCGCCTTCTGAAGCCTCCAAGATCATATTGCACTGCTTCCCAGTCCTCAGGTCGTAGAATATGGACTTCCCTTTAGCATCCTTCATCTGGATCATCCCGGTGCTCCAGTCTTGTTTTGCTTCCATGGCCATAAGCCAAGGCCTTCCAAGAATGATGGGGTAGCCCTCTCCTTTGTGTGGCATGACAAAGATGTCTACCTCCACTTCCGTATTGAATGCTTTTACTTTGACCGCATTTACAATGCCTACGCATTTTACTCTTACATTGTTTGCCATCTTGGCTCAGCAGGGTGCCGGCCTACTTACCTCTAGACCTAGATGGTGCATCATCTTTTCACTCATGACGCATATTTGTGCGCCACCATCTATGTAGACATTTGAAATCCGCTGCCCTTTGATGTGAGCGTCCATGGTTGGCAAGATGTCGTCGAGATCCCTCCCAGAGATAGCCCCAGCTATCCGTGGTTTTGATTTCTTGGTACTTACCATCTTCGTCCATTGCCTCCTCATTCTAGGTGCAAGGTGGAATAATTGGGGCCACGTTATCTTCGGGCCCTGCATTAACACATCCTGAACTAAGTCATAGGGTTGTGCCTCCTCACCTAGTGAGAAGTCCACTATGTCTATCTTCTGCCGCGGTTTATAGCTGCTTGTTTGCTAGACTCGGCTTTCCCTTTCATCTTCTCTTCCTTTTGAGATGCCTCCTCGTGCCTCGCACGTTTCACTCCCATAGCATCCACTTCTTCTACCATCGCTTTTCCTTTGTGCTTCTCTGGAGCTGACTCTTCTACCTTCGCCTTCCCTTTAGCCTCTAAGCTAATGACACTCACCGCTTGGTTCACCGCAGGTGGTGGGAGTAGTGGCGGAATGAGAGGTTGGGGTGGTGGTTGTTGTTGTATAGGTGGTCGCAGGATTTGGATTGCTGGGATTGGTCCTGGCTGTCTTGGTGGTGGTCTTACTCTTGGCGGAGAGATCTGATTCTGTCTCCCCCCTCTATTAAAGTTCTGCCTTCTTGGGTGTGGGAAGTAGTACATTCCATGGCCGTCTTCTCCGCAATTGTAACAGTGGTATTATGGGTTCTGCCTTTGTTGTCCTCTTCCTTGTTCTGGATTTCTGCCAGATGCATGCCCTTGCTGCACCAGATGCACATATAAACTCTCTAGTTGGGTGGTGATGCGACTCAGCAGGTCTTGTTGTTCCTCTGCTGTCTCTTGTGGTTGGACTCTATGGTTGGCTGTTGCAGCCATTGGGGTTGGTCAGGCCGAGCTTGTTTTCTCTGACTCGTTTACTCTTGCTTGCATGCATAGCTTCTTGTCTTTAAGGTGGGCTACTTCGACTGCCAACTCATATGTTGCACGAAACCTTCCCTTCACCTTCTCTCTAAGCGGCGACCATAGACCAGCAATGGAACGGTCCTTCTTTAGGAAATAGGCGCTCCTTCGCCTTCCTCCAGTGTGGCAACCCATCTCTCCCATAGGTCCACAAGCTTTGATTCATAGGTGGCGTACTCCAGCAGGCCTGCCTGCTTTAATTCTGTCAATAGCTTCCATAGCTTCTCCGAGGTTGTGCCTCCACCAAACCTCTTTACAAAAGCAACCCTTAACACATCCCATGCATTCTTGGTAGCCTGGGGCAATGCATTGTACCAGGACTTGGCCTCTACTTTCATCAGTAGAGGAAAAATTCTAAGTCGTGAAGCGTCGTCATCTTTGTTGGAGACGACACAAGCAATGTCAAAATCATCGAAAAAGTCGGTGGTGAGATCTTCTCCCTTCTTTCCATTGAACATGGGGAAAGAAACACTTGCCATGGTGGTGACTTGGGAAATTACAAACCTTTAAAAAAAAAAAAAAAAAACATCAACAGCAACTGCTCATAGGGGTTTCTTTCAGGGGCGAATGGATAGGCTAAAACAGGATAAAAATAGAGACATTAAAGGAATGATGGTAATCTAGTATGGGGAGAATGATGGGGTTCCGGGAATTGAGGATTTCTCCTAGTACTGCCGCACCAAATAGGTAGACGATCTTCTGTTGGTAGAAGACTTTCCTATCCACATAGATGTTTACATGCATATGCTGCAGGAATCTCAACGGGAATGCCGTCGGCCCGTTTTCCATTATGCACAAAGGGTGAAATACCTACTTACACTCTTACCGTGCCAGTGTTGATGAGTCGGCACATCCACAAGAGGTCGTCACCTTTCATGGGTTCTACCCTTCCTTCGTTGCTCAGCACGTACGGGGTGATGGCGACGCGTCTGACCACTCCCAGTCTCTTGGCTAACAGCAATTGTAGGTAATTTCCGTAATCGGCGTGTTGCATGATTTCTACTCCATTCAGCTGCAGCTCATCTCCAGCCCACTGGGTCTCTCCCGTGGTAGAGAGCTTCTTCAGGATAAGTTGTACAGGGAGGGGAGGAAGGTCCTCCACTCGCTTCCCAAAACAGCGAGAGCAGTAGCCGAACCACTCTTCTCTAGGACATGGGAATCTTCTCACCACTTCTTCTTCTGGATTGTCGAAGTGGATTGGTAGCACTCGCATGCGTCGTGCAAATCGGTAGGCGACCTTCCGCTGCTTAGCTTCGGATGACTTCTTCTTTGACAAAGTGGGTACAACCCGGCTCTCTGAGCTTGAAGCACTTGCTTGGCCAGATGCTTCTCCCTTCGGGGTCATGTGTTTCCAGAGCCTATTTTCTCCTTGCCCTTGGCTCGAGCAGCCCCTTTAGGCCACTTCGGGGTTTTATCTTTGACTGCTGTATCTTTAGGGAAAAGAGGCCTTACCGTCTGCTCTCCTTCCTTGACGTGAATGACCTCCTTGCGATGAATGTCAATGTAGAAGACTTCAGCCCTTCTGCTGCCTTCGTTGCTGGCACTCATTGACCGTGTGCCTTGGTTGACAATAGTGATGGCACCTCACCAATCTCCTGCCTGATGCTTTCGATTTATAGTTAGAACCAGCGATACGAGATGGAGAATTTACCTCTTGAATGTTGATGACACTGCAGCCTGGCAACAGCACCTCAATGAAGGCGGCTAGGGCCTCCTTCGTCTCTTCTTCTTCCGTCCTCCAGTTAGAAAATTCCTTTAGCTACTCGTCCATGATTGATAGTGGGCGTCACTTTCAGCATTGTAAACTGAAGGGGTCTTAGAAAAGCCCTCCTCCATGGGGGCACCAAAATGACGGACGCAAAGCAGACCCCGAACCCCGACGGCCTCTAAAACGCCGGGGGCCGAATGGCTCGCCTCGAGCCTGCCACGGTAAAGCGAACAGGGGGCACCACCTAGCTTTGAGCGGCTAGGACGCAAAGCCCACGATGATATGAACACCGCAAGCCTACACACACACACACACACACACACACACACACACACACACACACACACACACACACACACAGAGAGAGAGAGAGAGAGAGAGAGAGAGAGAGAGAGAGAGAGAGAGAGAGAGAGAGAGAGAGAGAGAGAACACTCGCAATTGATAAAAACAACCTCGGGGGTGTGAGGGTGAATTATTTCTGCAATATTTACAAGGTGGCATGCCGTGGTGGTAGAGAGGTAGGGGGAAGAGATGGTGCAATCTACTTGGTGTGTTCTCTAGGGCGACTCAATGACTGCAAATGTTCATTGCCAAGAGCATGCATACGTGTGTGCATCGACCATTGGAGTCGAGAGATGGGTGTGAGTCCCTTCACATGGTGCAATTTCCAAGGCAAACCCAACACACAAGACCCTAAACCCTCTCCCCGTGATGGTGATGGTGTCAATCCCTCCCACTACACTCTACCCAATGCTTGGTTCCACATAAGTTGCCCCCCCCCCCCCCCAATAGTGACCTCTCAGTGCCAATTTATAGGTGTTGGCTGCTTGGATTATGGTAATCCCAGGGTGGTTAGGGTAATCTTAATCGGGGAGACAAAGCAAGTGGTGGGCCCGAAGTGGTTGACCCTTGCTTTGTTTTGGGGATGGTTATTAAAAGATGGGAATCTCTAGGTGGGCCTTTCTTATCCTCACCTAGAGAGAGGATATTTACAAAAGGGAAATTTACAATGGCTTGGGTGAAAAATGAAGATAATGGTAAAATAACCTAAAATTACTGAGATGGCATCGAGGTTGCGTGTTGCCGGTGAATGGCGAGTTGCCGGTGCGTTGGTGTCGAGCGTACTTCTTTGTGGAGTCGGTCGGGGCATGCCTTCGGCGCATTTTCTGTTTTTGTCGTTGGCGACGCGTGCTTTGGATCCTTCTTCTTCCGTTTGTCGATGTCGTAGGCGTTTATGCACGTGTGTATGTATGTATGTGTGGGAGCATGTGTGTGTGTATATCTTTTTTTTGTGTGGGTGAGTGCGTATAAGTATATGTATGTGCGCATGCGTGCGTGGGAACACGGGAAAGGGGGGGGGGGAGTTATATAATGTGTATATATATATATATATATATATATAATTTATATATATATATATATATTTCTCTTTTTTTCCTATGGCGGATGGCGGACTGTTTGCGCATGGCGGAAGGAGAGGGGGGAGGAGTGTGGTGGGGTGTGTGTGTGTGTGTGTGTGTTTCAACTGCCGCGGAAAGGCGAGTGTGTGTGGGTGTGTGGTATGCTGCGGACTGCGCGCGAGAGAGTGTGTGTGAGTGAGTGGTATGCTGCGGACTGCGCATGGGAAAGAGAGGAGAGGTGGGGGGAAGGTGTGGTGGGGTGTGAGTGTGTGGCTGCTGCCGCAAGGCAAGAGAGAGAGAGATTTGCGCTGGCGGCATCCGGATGAGAAAGAGAGAGAGAGAGAGTTGGCGTGCTGCCGCAAGGCGTGAGAGGGAGAGGGGGAGGGTGAGGGGTGAGGGGATAAGGGATAGAGAGAGTGTGTGAGGGAGAGAGGGGGTATGGTGGGGCATGGGTTTGTGTGGGTGAGAGGGAGAGGGGGAGGGTGGTGTGTCTTGCATGGGCTTAAGGACGAAGGACAACTAAGTCAATGGGGGGGGGAATATATCCGCGGGCCGGGGGGGGGAGAGAATGAGGCCGAAGGAGGGTGGGGAAGAGGGAGGGGGGGGGGGGGGGGGGGGAGGGGTAGGATAGGGTAGAGGGTAAAGGGTAATGGGAGAGGGGTGAGTGTAAGAGTGAGGGGGGGGGGTGGTCTCACGCGGCTCACACCGAGGGAGCACGAGAGAGGGGTTGGGGGGTTTCTTCCTAATTTCTGCCTGGCCGGGGAGGGTAAATCGGGGGGGGGGGGGGGGGAAAGAGGGGGAGGATGGTATGTAAAGAAAATGGGGGGAGAGAGTGCGAGAGTTTTATCTGATGCCCGTGGGGCGGGAAGGGAAAGATGAGTTACGGTGGGGGGGTACTGAGAGTGGGGGGGGTGAAATGAGTTTTTTTTCTTTTTTTTTTCTTTGATTTTCCGAAAGCTGGCTATCACTACCTTTAATAGACTCAGCC
Source organism: Adiantum capillus-veneris (assembly GCF_014529385.1). Taxonomy (NCBI): domain Eukaryota; kingdom Viridiplantae; phylum Streptophyta; class Polypodiopsida; order Polypodiales; family Pteridaceae; genus Adiantum; species Adiantum capillus-veneris. The sequence continues at coordinate 5,407,551 of NC_140935.1, forward strand.
AATGGAATGCCATGTGAGCCCAACCGTGGTTCGCCAGCTCTACAGCTGATCCATCCTTTCTGTTGGCCTCTGCCATCACACAATAGTGGTCACACTAATGAATGTGCTCCCACACTAGCTCTCTCTCTCTCTCTCTCTCTCTCTCTCTCGGTTGCCTCTTTTACTACCTTTGCTTGCTTACCTCCCATACCCTCCAAGCTCCCGATAGAGTAGACTCTTGGGTACCCGGACGGCATCCTAGCACACGTCCATGCTTGTCATCTTTCTAGTAATGATAGCACATGTCCATTCCTCGTTCTACTCTATTATGGCAGGTGAAGTTCCTTCCAATCCATGTGGCTGCAATTGAGTACTCGCGAGGAAAATTTTTCGCTAGTCTACGTGGTTGTAAGCAAGTACAGCAAGGTGAAATTTTGGCTAGTCCATGTGACTGCAAGTGGGTACTAGCAAGGTGAAATTCCTGCCAGTCCATGTGGTTATAAGTGGTCACTAGTGAGGTGATGAGCTCCAACTTTCAAGACTTCACAAAAGCATAGGTCTAGGTCGCATGCACCATTTGTTCTACTACTCAAAAGGTCACAAACTAGTAAGTTAAAGAAGAAAATTGCAATCATACCATTTCAAATCGACCAAACATTTGTAAGCGTTTGTTTAAAAATGGTGAGATCTAGAAATATTTTTAGCAACTGTAAACAACCACCCTACTATTTGGATCGACTCTCTTTCATACCCCTTCTCTCGACACATTGAATTTCCATTTTACCTAAGTATTACATGTAATGAAAAATAAGTGACTTGGCAAAGGCACTACAGAGTAGTTGAATGCCTTTTAATCAAGATGATGCACTCAACTCAAACAAGTGAACACTTTCAAATGGAGTGAAACAAAGAAAATGGTTGGAATGATGACATCACTTGGTGCAAAACATTTTAGAATGAAGAAATTTTGGGGGTTGCTAGCGAGGAGGCAATATTAAAGAGCAAAGCATGTACATGGTGTCAATTAGCTTGCCCTAGTCATGAAGCACAAAGCTTAAGTTCTGTCAGTAGCAAGGGCTGAATGGAGCAAGGACTCCCCCTCAAGCTCTACTCTCAATGCCTTTTGTGACATTGTTTGCAACCTATTCATCCATCCTCAAGTAAGTTAGATTAATGCCACCAACCAAGACCCTATCTCTGGTGAAGTGGTCGTGCAACTCAGTGTGATTTGTGCTCATGTGGAATGTTAGGTTCCGCACAAATTGTATGTTACAGTGGTTCTCATAGTTGGGCCTCTGAACCTGTATGCCCAACTTTCCAAAGAGCATCTCTAGCCATGCTACCTCACATGTCACCACCACAACACCCCTGTACTTAGACTACACTCAACCATAGAAACCGTCGTCGATAACACAATTATGGTTTGCTTCTTGCTGGTCAAACAGACTAATGGCCCAATCTATGTTTGTGTAACTAGAGAGCTACACCTCTAGGCTAGCCTCATGAAACATTGCATAATCCTATGCAACACTCACGACAGTAGCACTCACAACAGTAGAATGTGCACCTCATCACATCCAAGTATGGCTTCTTGGGAATCTGCATAAACTAGCTCTCAAGCCCAACCTCATCGCTCAAATCTTGTCGTGAGATTATCAAGTAGATTAAGCTACCCACCACTGTCTTTCTATACACGGTGGCATTCTCTACATCACTCTTGTTAGCTCACACCTTCACTTTCATCTAAAGGAACATCAACAATATTAAAATCATCCATAACATACTTTAACATCATATCCAATTCATATTTCCGTTGGTGACAACCATGCTTGAGCATCCATGCACCCTCTTCCATGTGTATAGTCTCAATGCCCAACAAGTGGTGTAGGTATTCCAAATCCTTCTAGTCAAAATCTTTTTCTAAGAGGCTCCTTACATGCTCAAATTTGGCCTCATGATTGCCATCAACAATCAAATCATTCACATAAATACATATGATCACATCACTTGCCTCATTCTCCTATGCATACAAGTAGTGATCCACTTCAACCATACAAAAACCAACTATAATCAAATGGGTTTTAATCTCCTCATGCGAAGCTCTAGGTTCTTGCTTCATCCCATAAGGTTCTTTCATCAAATTACATACATACTCTGGATGTCTCACGTCCTCATATCTTTGTGGCTACTCCATTACACCTCTTCTTGCAAGTCAATGCATTCTTCACATTCATTTGTTTCAACTACCACAATAATGGTACAGATAGTAGCCACCTTGTCCACGAGGTAGAAATTCTTCTAGTAGTCAATGCCATAAGTATGTGCATAACCCTTTGCTACGAATCCAACTTTGTATGAGTCGTTTGCATTGTATTTCACCATTTGTAAGCCCATTTTCTCACATGGAACATTAGGTTCCGTGAAAATTGTATGTTGCAAAGGTTGTCATAGTTCATGACAATGGTCCTATAAACCTGTATGCCGAACTCTCCAAAGAGCGTCTCCAGCCTTGCTATCTCACATGTTGCTAGGCCACTGCAACACCCCTGTACTTAGCCTTTGTACTCGACAATGCAACTGTGGGTTGCTTCTTGTTGGTCCATGTGATACTTACACTCCCAAGTGAGAACAACTAGCTAGTAGATCACCAATCAGACAAACGATCGGACCAATCTATGTTTGTGTAACCAGAGAGCTACACCTCCAAGCTAGCCTCATAAAATATTGCATAATCCAATGCAGCACTCACAATAGCAGATTCATATTCCACCTTGTAAGCCCATTTTCATCCAATCGTATTCTTTCCTTTTCTCAATAAAATCAAATCCATGCATTCTTAGGATCAAGGGCATACATCTCTTCATCCATAGCCTGATCCTACTTTGGATCTCCAATAGTATTCTCAAAACAAGCGAGCTCTACATCCTTTACATCTTTGCCATCTATGCACAATGGTCAACCATATAACTATCATAAGTCAATCTCTACACAAGATTTCTATCTACATGGTTGAGGATCATTTTTTGCTTGTATCCTTCTCATACTCTATACCAAAATCCTTATCAAGACTTTGCTTTGAGCCACTTGAATCACCATCATCATGACATGCACTCAAATTGGGGATCTTAAGGACATCATCAACTTTTTCTTTCCCATTCCTTGATATATTTGATGAATTTGCAGGATTGACTCTCTCATGAAACTTTCCTCTTCAAGGATTCTCAACATGATTTGAACTTGGTGACCCTTGCAATCTGCTCAAAACTTATGACTACACATATGCATTTTTTGCAACCACATTCTCTTGTACATCAACCCTAAAATATTTTATTACATCAACATACTAGCTCTTTAACTCATTAAAAGCAACATCCATGCTCACCCTCACTTGATGAAGCAGAGGCATAGATATTTGAAAGAAGATGAAAATGTTGAAGAGAAGTGTAAAGAATATACGGTCAACATGCATGATACATGTGATCAGACTTTCTTGTAACATGAGCTAGGTAGTCCAGAGGGTCTTCTACAGGACAAGGACACATAATTTATGTATCATTGCGGTGTGCCTCTACGTTGATGTGATGGGTCATCCAATGCATCATGGTAGCTTCCCAATGTGGTTTTTGCAAAATAAGATTGGTGACTAGCTATTGTAGTATGATTTTGTAACTGGTGCTAGCTGTTACCATATACATGTGGTAGTGATGTGTGTGAACACACTAGGACCGCCGAGGCATTTTTTCCCTCTTTAGGAGGTTTTTTCCCCCGTGCATTGTATATACGCCCATCACTCTAGGGCTATCTATCTTTCCATTGCACACTAAGTAACACACTCTCTATTGTGTGCCTTGAGCTTCCTTCGTCTTTTCCAAGCTGTGTGTGTTTCTCTGTAACCCTAATTCCAACAATTGGTATCAGAGCAGATCACGTCCTCCCGGGCTTAGTCGCTAGCTGCTCCAGCACACGCCTGGTCACTTTCTCCGATTTCAGTGAGCTTCGGTGAGCGTTCGCAGCTCAGAATTTTGATTTGGGCTCATTTCGGCCTCCGTTTCCACTACATGTAGTACTGCATAGGCTATTTCGTCATTTTGTGCAGAATTTCTGTGAGTGTTGTTTTCTGCATAACAGGTGCCTTATAGTCTTCTACGGTTTGTGCTATATAGCACAGGTTGTTCCCACTCCGTTTCTCCTATTTTCAGGCAGTTTTCACATCAGGTGCAGCATTTACCATGGCTGACAACAACAACACAGATGTATTCAAGATGTTTGCTGCTGAGGACAGGTTGGATGGGGACAACTACCCTATGTGGGCTTATATGATGCAACATGTTCTTGTGTCAAAGGGTGTCTGGAACATTGTGCAGGGCATTGATGTACGTCCTGGTTCTGAGGATGTTGGCGATGTTCAGGATGTTGCAGGTCTTGTTGCAAGGATTGCAGCTGTTAGAGTTGTTTTGCCTATGGCAGAACAAGCTCGTTGGGATGTTAAGGATGCGCAGGCTCATGCATTGATTGCGTTGTCTGTGAAGCGCACCATTGTTCCTCACATCCGTTCAACAAAATCTGCAAAACAAGCTTGGGATATTTTAGCAGGTCTTTATGCAAGCCGCAATGAGGCTAAAATTGCTTTGCTGCGTAAAGAGCTGGAGTCGAAGATTATGCATGAGGAAGATGATATGGACACTTTCCTTGCTAGTGTCAAGGATATCAATGAGCAGCTTATTTTTGCGGGTGAAGTCATTTAAGACAGTCCCTTGTGCAGACTGTTCTTGATGCTTTACCAGATTCCTACCAGACTTTTGCTAGTACTTGGAGACTTATGACGCAAGGAAATCGTGAAGTTGTCAAGTTTGATGCATTATGCACATTGCTGTTGCAAGAGTCACTTTCCAGAAAAAACAGGACTAGGCAGCGTGCAGTTGAACATGCTTTTATTGCTTCTCAAAGAAAGGGTGGTAACAGTAATGCAACCACTTCTTATGGTTCTGCTGCGAGTGGCAAAAATTCTATTCCTAATGCTTCTGCTGGTAGCACTTCGTTTGGCAATTTTGGTGATAAGGGCAAAAAGAAGATGCGTTGCCATTATTGTAAAGCCAATGATCACTTGATCAGGTCGTGTCCTAAGTTGAAGGCCAAAGAGGCTAAGAAGAAAGAGGGTGGTTCCACTGCAAATGCTGGTTCCACTACAAACGCAGCCATTGTTGAGTCTTCTGTGAAAGGAGATTGTAATGCTGATGTTGATGCAGAATGGGCTTTTAGCGCAGAGTGCACTTACAATCCTGTTGTCCATGATGCATGCTTGTCAGTTGCTACAGATTCAAATGTGTGGTATTTCGATAGTGGTGTTTACCTCTCTCGAGTCTGTCCCTCATGGGAATTCAGTCACTTGTGCCAACAACGCCTCTTATCCCGTTCAAGGAGTTGGAAAGATTGTGCTCACTGCTGCTAATGGCAGTTCCTTCACACTTGTTGATGCACTTTATGTACCTGGGATCAAGAAGAATCTCTTGTCTGTATCTGCACTTGCTAGACTTGGACTTGTAGTCAAATTTGTGGATGACAGATGTACAATTCATGATCTCAGTTTTGGTGATGAAATTGTTGCATCTGGGCTTTTGTGTCGTGGACTATATAAGATCACTTTGTATGACAAGTGTGGAAAAAATTTTGCAAATGCTGTTGCAGATTCAAGGGCTATTTCAGATGCAAAACTTTGGCATGCACGTTTTGGTCATATGAATTTTTCCAGTTTGCTGCGTTTGCAGAAATCTGATATGGTTGCTTCTTTGCTACCTCTTGAAGCACCTGTCAAACATGTTTGTGAAGGCTGAATTTGGGGTAAGATGCAGCGTTCTAAATTTCCAAAGGATGGTTCAGTTCGGGCCACATGCAGGTTGCAGCTTGTGCATAGTGACATTTGTGGGCCCATGCAAACTCCGTCCTTGGGCAATGACTTGTACTTCGTGACTTTCATTGATGATTACTCTAGGCATGCATGGGTATTTCCGCTTAAAGCGAAGTCCGAAGTTTTTATGTGCTTCAAACAATTTCTGGCTATGGCTGAAAATGTCTCGAAATGTACTATGGGCACCCTTCGTTCCGATCGAGGGGGGAAGTATATGTCTCATGAATTTAATGCATTTCTGGCTAGTCGTGGGATAAAACACCAATGTACATTGCCTTATACACCTCAGCAAAATGGTGTTGCTGAGAGGAAAAACAGGTCACTGACGGAAATGGCACGAGGTATGGTCAAAAGTCAAGCTTTGCCGCATTCTTTTTGGCTTGAGGCCATTATGTGTGCCACTTATGTACTTAACAGGTGTCCTACAAAAGCTTTGCAGTCTATTACTCCATATGAAGCATGGCATGATAGAAAACCTTCTATTGAGCACATGCGTGTTTTTGGCTGTTTGGCATATGCTTTGGTGCCACAAGTGCAGCGCAGGAAATTGGATGATAAGGCTGTCAAATGTATTTTTGTTGGTTATAGTGCTGAATGCAAAGGTTACAGGTTGTATCATCCGCAAACAAAACATATTCTGGTTTCTCGGGATGTAGTGTTGATGGAAGATTCTGTTCAGCCCTTGCTGTCATGTACTAGAGATAGTAATGTAAGCTCACAGGACATTTGTGACACTTTGTTGCCTCTTTTCAGTGGTGGAAATACGAATGTAAGTTCCAATGAGGCAAATGTACAGCCTATGGGGGTTTCTGAAAAATGTTTTAGATCAGCCTATTACTGATGCAGATGTACATGATGTACTTGATGAGGAAAGGGCTGAAAATGAGCAGGCTAGAGGTATGCCAAAATGGCTGGTGCACACTTTGCGTGATAGTAAATTGGATGCACCTTTGTCTAGTCGTACTCGTTCAGGCTCTCGCCATGCATCTTATGCATCAGATTGTTATGCTTTGGCTGTGTCTAGTTTACATGATGTTGAGGAGCCCCTGTCTTTTGATGAAGCACAGAATTCAGAAAATTGGATGGCTGCCATGCAATCAGAATATGATGCACTTATAGAAAATGACACATGGACTTTATGTGATTTGCCTCCTGGCAAAAAGGCCATTGGTACGAAGTGGGTTTACAAGTTGAAACGCAAGCCGGATGGTGAGATCGATCGCCATAAGGCTCGACTTGTTGCAAAAGGTTATGCACAACAAAAAGGCATAGACTATGAAGAGACTTTTGCTCCCACTTGTCGTATGACTACTGTGCATTTTCTATGTGCATTGGCAGCTCATCTTGGTTGGGATATACATCAATCAGACATTGTTACTGATTTCTTGAATGGTGACATATTTGAGGAAGTTTATGTAACGCAGCCTCGCGGTTTTTTCATAAAAGGACAAGAGGACAAAGTGTGCAAATGTAACAAGGCTTTGTATGGGTTGAAGCAATCTCCTCGTGCTTGGTATGAGAAAGCTGACACTCATTTGGTCAAACAAGGCTTTCGTAACAGTCCAACAAAAAGCACATTGTATGTAAAGCGTGAGGGTGATGTACTTCTCATTGTGGTTCTTTATGTTGATGATTTGCTGATCACTGGACCAAATGAGAGACATATTGCTGAATTTAAGGCTGATTCGAATGCTACTTTCAAGATGAAAGATTTGGGGCTGTTGCATCATTATTTGGGTATACAGTTTAAGCAGTGTGATGGTGGTATTGCCTTGTGTCAGAAAAGTTACATAGAGACATTGCTATGTAAGTTTGGACTTGAGGATTGCAAACCTATTGCCACTCCCATGGAAACAGGTTTGAAGTTGAGTCTACATGATGCTGGTGATCCTACTGATCCTGCTGATGTCACTCTTTACCAAACTACTGTTGGTTGCCTCATTTATGTATGCAACACGAGGGTGGATATTCAGTTTGCAGTCTCACAGGTCAGCAGATTTATGCATAGCCCAGGGTCTAAGCATTGGCAGGTTATCAAGAGGATTTTCTGCTACCTTAGTGGCACTTTACATCTTGGCTTGTTTTATCCCAAGGGGGGATCATTGCCGCCAGACTTACATGCTTTTTCGGACTCAGATTGGGCTGGTTGTTTTGACACGCGAGTGTCCACAAGTGGTTTTTGTTTCATGCTTGGCAGTTCATGTATATCATGGTTGAGCAAGAAGCAACCTACTGTGGCCACTTCGAGTTGTGAGGCTGAGTACAGGGCAGTCTTCACAGCTACGGTTGAGTGTGTATGGCTCAGATGCCTTATGGCTGATTTGGGTGTTGGACAGGACACTGCCAACACTATCTACACTGACAGTCAGAGCGCATTGGCAATTGCGAGGAACCCAGTTTTTCATGCTCGCACAAAGCACATTGAGGTGCATTACCACTATGTCAGGGAGAGGATCTCAGCAGGAGAGATCAGGTTGGCTTATCTGCCAACACAGGACAACCTTGCGGATCTTTTCACAAAGGCATTGTCTCGTGAGAAGTTTGAAGCTTTCCGCAAAGCTTTGGGCTTACTCCCCTTTGTGGACTGATCCTGTCCTCAGGGCATGGTACTTCCCTTTACTCCTATGCCAGCTCTCGTTCACCGCATCACTCCAGGGGGGATTTGTTACCATATACATGTGGTAGTGATGTGTGTGAACACACTAGAACCGCCGGGGCATTTTTTCCCTCTTTAGGAGGTTTTTTCCCCCGTGCATTGTATATACGCCCATCACTCTAGGGCTATCTATCTTTCCATTGCACACTAAGTAACACACTCTCTATTGTGTGCCTTGAGCTTCCTTCGTCTTCTCCAAGCTGTGTGTGTTTCTCTGCAACCCTAATTCCAACACTAGCTAAACTGGAAAATTGACGCCAAATGGATGACGCTTTAGACGCATTTTGAGCTACAAAATGAGAAGAGTTTCTAGAAACGTGATTCAAGATGAGGAGGGGGTGATCTTGAGCTTATTGTTAAGTATGGAGCCTGATTTACCCCTTGTGTTAACCCTCACGGCTCACGGACACCCCATCACCTACGACGGACGTGTATTATGTATTTGGTAGAGTCAGGTACCGGGCTTGTCAGACCAATAGGAAAAGGGTAAGAGTGATCGCCGAGGAGAGGCGCACTCTAACTGGGACATTCAAGGGATTAGTTGGCTAAGCATGGGCGCCCAAGTGTGAATGGGGTGAGCTCATATAAAAGCCAACTAAACCTAAAATTAATTCATTCTCTCATTTGTGCAATAGAAGAGTGCTCTTGCTCAATCTCCATCTCCATCTTCTTCTTCTTCACCTCCTTGTGTGCGTGTGTATGTGTGTGTGTGTGTGTGTGTGTGTGTGTGTGTGTGTGTGAGAGAGAGAGAGAGAGAGAGAGAGAGAGAGAGAGAGAGAGAGAGAGAGAGAGAGAGTGATCGAGCATTGCTACGAAGGCACGGCGGTGGCGAAGCGGTTGAGCGTGGCACGACTGCAGCTTCTTCTTCATCGCGGCGAGGAATCCACCACGAAGGCGAGCGTAGAGCGGTGAGTGACACACCCTTTGCTCTCTTGAGCTTGCTAGATTAGTCTTGTTGTGTGCTTGGAGCCATTTGTGGCTCGCACACGGTGTATCGGCAAGTCCCTTGCTTCGACAGTGCGGTAAGGAGCGCACATTTTTGGCGCCACTGTCGGGGAATCGCCTTGCACTAAGCCCAAGAGGCACTTTGTGCTTCTCCTATGAGTTGTTTGTAGTAGGAAAGAAGAGGAAGAGGAAGAGGAATGAGTTGTTTTTCTGCAAGTTGTTAATTTTTGTATTGTCTGCAAGTTCTGTGATTTCTGCATAATGTTGTGTTTTCTGTTTGCACACAGTCTTTGCACAATTAGTAGTCGTTAGCTTGTTTGCAGTGAATGAATAAGTAGAAAGGCAGTTAGCAATTTCTGCTTGCACACAGTCTGTACACAGTTTTCTGTCAAGGTTTGCCTGCACACAGTCTTTGCACAGTAAGGTAGTGAGAGAGGAAGTAGGTGGACAGTTAGCTCACTGTCAGTAAGTAGTTAACAGATTAGTTAGTGGTTAGCAGCACTGTTAGTAAGTAGATAAGGTACTGAGCTGTCTGTGAGCTGTTGACTGGGAGGTTAGGTAGGTGACAGTGTGTGTGGCCAAGAAAGGGTGACCAAAACCGCGTGCGGTCGTCGCCCAAAAAAATAAAAATTCAAGCGTGAGTGACTGGGCTAGAAAATATTTAAGCGTGAGTGACTGGGGGGCTACACTAAAATTTTGATCGGGATCGGGATCCCAAGCCCAAGCCCAGGCCCAGGCCTCAGTCCTCAGTCTTATGATATATACTAGACTCACTCTTATATATATACCCTACCCCCTCAAGAGGGAATGAGAGCATGTGGGGCAAGTCCTCCACTCTCCTCCCTTCTCTTCCCACTTGCACCCTTAGACTTTCTAATTTGGGCCTAGTTCCCTACTAGAAATTGACGGTTTTAGGGATTTCGAGGGCATAAAGTGACAAAACGGAGGGCTGTAAAGCACGGCACGTCCCTCTGGCCGAGACCCTCATTTTGAGCTATCATACGTTCTATTCTATAGCTGGGTCAGAAAAAAAGGACCAAAAAAAAAAAAAAAAGAAAAAAAAAAAGACTTGGGTTGCAAAACACCCAAAAATACTAGGTGAGCAGCCTTCACGGGCACTCACTGACACTTCTAGGGGATTCAAGTCATATGAACCTACACTCTGGACGAGTGTTAGAGCACGAGCATATTGGTAGTGCCTCCATTTACGTGGGCACCCATTATTCCTCCACCCTAGGTTGTGGACCTTCGGCCAGGACTCAAGGTAGCGCGACCCAAGATCCTCATATCGCGTCTAGTGATTCTTCCTCTGACTACGAAGTCATGGAGGGGTATCCTACACCAAACCCTGATTGTTCAAGTCAAGACATGCATGCCATGGGCCCACGGCCCGGGTCCAGCGTGTTTAGCTGCTTAAAAGAGACCCTTAGTAGAGCTACTCGCTCCGAACATGCGGTTAATGAAATAAATGAAGGGAGTGGGGAAGTAAATTCGTCATTCATACCTAAAATAGACCCTATGCTTCTTGAGAGTGTGCATGTGAATGTTCCATCCACTGCACCTCCTGATCCTTTAGGACTATCTCCCTCTGAGGTTTTACTACCCGATGGTAGGAGTCTTGCCGAAGTACAAGAGATCGAACGCTATATGCAAGCAACAAGGGAGAGGGAAATTGAGAACCTACGAAGGCTAGAACAAAGTCGAACCCTGAAAGCAAAGGCTCCTATGACAACAATCATGCCAGCCGAGCAACCAAGTGCTCCCAAGGTAGCAGTCATGGAGGGGCAAGCGATGGGGAGCAATAATGCTTCCACCTTGAGGGAAACCTCTAGCACGCGAGGCCTAGATGGGATATTCCTAAACGAAAATTGGGAGTATGACCTACAAGCAGAAGCTTTAACTGATCGGTACACAGGACACACCTATCATGTGGGTTGGTTAGATGTTCTACAATCCACATCGGGTGCTACTAGCATAGATGAGCAACAACAGAAAGTCTGTGATGTCCTCCATAGGATTGTCGAGTTAGAAAGACAGAACACAGGGATCAACATGCCTTCAACAGGCCTAATGAGATTCTTGGATACGGGAAAGGCCAACCAACCAACCCTTTCACAAATGGAGACTCCCTCAGTGAGCCCCATTGATCCTCCATATGTTGTTTCGCCAGGAGCCTCATTACAATCTGAGCCCACAACTGGCAACTTTACCTTCCCAGATCTAGCTCATCTTTCTCTTAATGACACTACGGCTACCATGCATATCCCAGTGGTGAGCATGACAAGAAGTACACCATGGAGTTCATTTGTTAACACTGCGCCGATTCCTAGTAGCACAGTGCCCCCAACTATACCTACATGTATGTATCAATCATGTGCACCTGTCGTACCTCAGCCTCATGTAGCTCCTACACCTCCGATTATTCCAAGAGCTTACAATACACAATGGAATTATCCAAGCTCTTATACAAGTGGAGCCATGCCATTTAATAATAACATGCCATATCAGGCACCCCCTATGCCTAGGGCCACGCCTGTAAACTTTGGACCACCGTCTGGTACACCACCATACGAAATTTGGGACCCAAGAGCCGCGCGTATGCCAAGGCCAAGGCCAACTCCCATCTCACATGTGGTTCCAAGAGCACATACACCCATTATACCTGCTCAAATAGGAGATTTGGCAGCATTTGCTCAAACTATCGGTCGCTCTATTGCGGAAAACATGCGTAGTGCACCTGATAGAGAGCCTAGGAGCAAGGCAGTTCAAGTAGCTAAGCTCACACATAAATTCAGTGGAGACGGAGATGCTAGAAAGCATATGGAAGTCTTTGAACATGTGTGCGATTCCTTGGAAGAGCACAATGAGCTACATAAGTGTAAGGCTTTGAGTTTGACCCTAAGCGGAAAGGCTGGAGATTGGTATAGAACCTTAAGAGTAGAAGAGAAAACGATCTACTCTACTCTTAGGAGATTGTTCTTAAAAGAATACATACGAGAGGGAGTACTTTGGGGTGTAGCCTCTTAGCTCCAGAAAGCCCAACGAGAAGAAGGTGAATCCGTGAGAGACTTCATTAGTCGCCTAAAGAATTTGAATTCTCGATGCAATCCAAACGAGCGATTCAACAACAACCAATTGCTCGATAGATTCATTAGGGGATTACGACATGAAAGTATTTATAATGGCCTAGTCATTAGAGGTATCACTACTTGGGAAGCAGTCACCATGAATGCAATCCAATTGGAGGATAATTTAATGATTGCAGGAGAAAGAGTGTCTGCTGAGCCGAAGTCTAGTAGCTTGCAAGCATCAGGGCATGAGCCAATGAAGATAAAGCCAATCGTGAAAGAGCAAACGATATCTGAGATGACTTTGGCAGATCTCACAAAGGCCATCCAAGAAAGCCTTAGGGGTAATCGTGCTCCACAAAACACTCATATGTATCCAAGAAGGGAGCAACAATGGTGCTCAATTTGCTTGGGCCCACATACTACGAGTGAATGCCATACTTTCAGAGTAAAGTTTAACAGGACTTGTAACGCGTGTGGTAGGTATGGCCATCAAGCGAAGGATTGCCTAATGCTTAAACGCATCATGGAAAATAGACCGCCTATAGCTTGGGCAGACTCACCTCGAGTTCCTGCATTGATGCCTACCCCACCCATGGAGCAACAGTTGCCATTATAGCACATGGTCCCTAGAACCCAAAATGTGGTCCAAACCACACCGTTGCCACCTCCAGTGCTAGGACCGCAACCCCCTCATCCAAGAGTTACACCTATGAACCAAATAGGTTGCGAGTCATCTAGTACTTATGTAGATTGCGAAGAAGACATAGACTCTAGTATCACCTATGGAGTCGACATGCTTGAGGAGTGTCCCATATACTATATGGAAGACCATTGGGGATAGATCAAACCGGTATATCAAGCTACTGCGCTAGCAGCAAGAGGCCAAAACATTAATAGTTTTGCCAGGAGACCACCTCTTCAGTGCTACGAATGTGGTGGACGACATCGAGTAGCTGAGTGCCCCATTAGAATGCAAAAGAATGCTGCACTAATGCAAACAAGTCAAGGGAGTGCATTGGCAATGCCAATACTCACTTGTAATCGTTGTGGCACAGATCATTTGATTGCACAGTGTCCTAACAATCCAAACACCGAAAATCACACCATTGAACATAATAGAGATTGTTGATGGGACACCACCAACTATAAACATAGCACCAGTGAATGCACTCACACGGTCGATGCTCCAAAAGCAAAATTACATCCTCGAAGAGAGAAATGCTGCATCCATTGGCCGAGCGAGAAAGAAGAAAACACGAAGAAAGAAATCCCTTAATGCTTCTAGCTCAAAACCTAGTTCAAAGACTAACATAGGGACAGGAGAGGATCCCGTGTATATGAATGACCCTGAGGATGACTCAGATTCGATAGAGACCACGGAGACCAAAACTATTACTACAAAGGAAAAAGCCAGTGAGGAGGATCACGAGAGGGAATTACGACAAACACCAAAAGAGTATTCAAAGTTAAACTACCCAGTTGCGAACCCCCAAGATAAGCCACGAGAGACAAAAAATGAGGATTGCAAGAGAAAGATTGGAACCTATCCAAATCCAACAGTGGAAATTGAACGAGTCCAACAACTGAGGGGTTTGGTGGAAGAAACTCAACGAACATTAGAACCTGAACCCAAACATATCTAGATGTCGGACAGAGTGTTTCCCACACAAGTTCAACCTCACAAGAACTACAGGCCGTTAGCTATACCCAGTATCATTCGGGAAGAGAGTGAGGGTAGGACATGTGAAAGTGGACACACACCTTTCCTACTAGAGAGAATGTTTGGTGAGGGAATACCCGACCCCCTTGAGGAAGTGGAGATTCCATCTTCACCATACTCTTGTCAGGGTCCTACGTCCCACAAGATGCCATTAAATGTTGCCAAATTGATGGATTTCATGTCTTCAGAAGTTAGAACCACCATCATGTCCAAACTATATAAAGACCCCGAGCTAGTCTCAGCTCTTCAAGCCTTCCTCAATGGAGAATTACAGGCCGGATTACCACAGTTTGCACATATGAACAAACCTGACTCGGTAATGAATGATGAGGAACATTTAGCACCACCATCTGACCTAGCGGGACATGAATCTGTAATTGAAGTACCCGTTAACAAGTTGGGGCAATACTTTGAAGGTGATGAATCTAATGCTACTCTACCAATCACTACTAAAGGATTAACTGTAAAGGGGGTCCTTGACGGTGGTGCGGAAGTCAGCATGGTGACAAAGAGTTGTTGGGAGTCTATGGGGCGACCTCACCTTGAAGCCACAAGCGTAGTGGTAAAAATGGCTAATGGATCTATTGTTACGCCTATTGGAATGCTAAAGGATCTCAGAATCAAGGTCTTAGGACACAAGGTAAGGCAAACTTTCATTGTTATGGATTTTTCCAAGCATCCTATGTCATTTGAGATGATCTTAGGGTGTCCATTCATGAGGGAAGCAAAAATGGTGCATGACTGGTGCAAAAACCACGTCTACTTACAGTTCCAAGACTCTGTCATTCGAGTTGATCTTTTAAGTGGTCGAACGCATCCTCTAGGAAATAAATTCATCATTGATAATCGATCAGACACAACAATTCACTCAGCTCCATTACAGTATTGTTACACGTTGAAGGCGAGCTTTTTGAAATGGGGCCTCTAAACCCAAACCAATGGGCCTACCCTCACAAAATGTTCGTAAAGAGGTACGCACACTACTTGGGGCACCACCTTCTTTTGGGAGTGGAGAAGGAAACCAATCAAAATAACACTTGCACTCACCCACTCAAGCAACACACTTTGAAAACCCCCTTACTCTATATACACTTTGGACACTTGAACACCATCAACGATTATGCAACCCAATGCCGTGTATCAAAATGAAATATGCAATTTGTGGAATAACATTCACCTTCTCCCCATAAGAATACCCATAATACATCCAAAATCTTCCTCTCTCAAGCACTCATAAAAAAATCATGCGCACAAGACTTGCCTCTCAAACACACAAGAGAATCACTTACATCAAACTAACACACTTTGCATAGAGGGCTCATCTCCATCTATGCAATGCCGTGACACAAATAAAATCACCATGAGAGGTAGCCACATGCATATGTAATGAAGCAAAAGAGAGTTGGAGTGAGAAATTTCTTTAGACCAATGGAATAAGTGTGGAGAAACAAACCAATGGTAAATTGAGAATAGAACACTTACTTGATTTCTCGCACACCTTTTAAGGGGAGGACAGACGTTGGCTAACCATCATGAATTGCGACACTTGAAAGTTTTGAAGATGATTTCATGATCATTAACATAACCATGAGAGAGATCATGATGTATTTACAAGTTATTGAGGTGCTACAAATGATTTATTGGGTTGATGGAGTAAGAGATTGTAGAATGGAAAGAGTGGAGAATAGAGTTTTCACTTCCTCCAAAGAGGAGGGTTAGGAGGGAGGATGTGAAAGAGGGAGAGTTGGGGTTTTCTCTACTATTGATCAAGAAACAACATGAAGTTGAAAATATAGGTGTGTGTCCTTGAGTCTCTCCAAGAGGGGCTATTTATAGTTGTGTAGGAGTGGGATTATGCTACACTTAATTAGAGTAAGTGATTAGACCTAATTAAGTGTCCTTTGACCACTCATTGAATATTGGTCATAAAAGGGACTATTTATTCACCAAAAATATCATTTTAGACCGTGAAGGCTCCATAGGGGTGCATAATGTAGGTGGGCCCCACCATGAGGCCCTACGGGTGGCTCCTGCGGGGTATCTCAACTTGTCTGTCTTGACATTTAGAAAGCATCTTTAGGTTGGTTCCATCACATGCAAGTGACCTTGAACACTCATTGCTCTTCTAGAAGATGAGTAGGGGAAAAATAAGATCTCACCCTCTTGATTTACTTGATTTACAGTTCCCTTTTGCTGCGAATCTGACAGATTTACACTATTTTGACCATAACTTTTTACCTGTAGCTCGGAATGACATGCTTCAAAAGGCAAAATTGACCTTCTCAACATGTTTGATATGAATTTGGACTATTCTTCACGCCCATGCACCAAGGAATTCGGTTTGGAAGGTCCACACTAGGCTAGGGAACCTTTTGCTTCCAAGTCTTCTTGTATGGGCCCTTTGCTTGTATGCATCGAAGGGGAATCATGCTTTTTCAAAAGGCTATGATGCTTAAACAAATAGAGGAGGGCCCAATATTATTTTCTTGTGAAAAGAATATAAAATTGGAGTCTTTTGAAAAGGAGAGAAACTATATGTATATTCTTAAGAGATATTGGGCCACCTATGTAGGGGGCATAGAAGACTTGTAGAGAGGGACCATAATCTTTGGTAAAGACAAGTGGAGAGTTGATTTCCATGGGAATTTATCTATATGGGGTGGAAGATGGATATATTATTTTTCTACTACTAATTCACAAGAGGTAAGAAAGTTTGGGGGTATATAGTTGGTTATTGTATGCTTATTCTATTTACAAAGCAAAAAAGAAAAGGGTGGTAATATAAATATATGACTAAGGTGACATTTTTGGGAAGAGTATAATGTATGTGTCGCCACAAAGGTTAAACGAAGAGGGGGAATTTACTCTAGATAACTTAATAGCATAGAAAAATATATACACATATGAGGAAGAGGACGTTGAGTAGGCTGACAAATGTTGCAAAAAGATGGTTACCATTTTATGCCACTCATATTAGCCCCCCCCCAAGCCTAGAGATATTCATATCTTTAGGAGGACGGTGTTGCTTCTTTTTCTTCTTTTTTTTGTCATTTTTCCTTTTCCACTTTTTTTTTTTTCAATAGGATGAGTGTCATGCACTCTTTTACTCCATTAGACCTGCTTTTCATTACCTCAATCCCATAAATCGGAGATGGGAGGGTTGCCTTGGGTATGTTCAGATTCCAAGGCTGGTTCTTCTTTGCACATCAAAGCTTTAAAAATAGGTGGAGCATTTGCCAAGCCGAAGGGAGCCATGTCAATTTGGAGCTTAGACGATGTAGGTAGATGACTGCCTATCAACGGATTGATACGTTGAAAGTAGGGCTTTAATCTCCATCCATTGACTCTGGTCTTGTGGAGTTTTCCTGATAAATCTGCTAATCTGTAACTACCATTCCCAAACTTTGTTTTTATCATGAAAGGTCCCTCCCATCTTTGCAAAAACTTTTTGTCAAGTCGAGTATCAAGTCGGTTATCATAGCGAAGAACCAACATACCTTCCTTCAATCCTTTCCCCTTGAGCTATTTGTTGATTTTATCCCTTTGGCTTGTCGCTTTGGTGATGTAGTGATCAATGGACTCTTCTCTATCTAGCTCAAGTCGTTGGAGATCTAAGATCCTTTCATGTAGAACCTCTTTTAGTTTTTTTTCCACTCTTGCAAGAACGCGCAAGCTTGAGAGCTCTACCTCAATGGGGAGAAGTGCCTCCTATCCATAAACTAGATGAAAAGGGGTGAATTGCGTAGATACCTTGAAAGATGTCCTATACGCTCAAAGAGCAGTTGTCAAATGGAGATCCCAATCATTAGGCCGGTCCACAACCTTCTTAGAAATGATCTTACATATCATTCCATTCACTTTTTCCACCAATCCATTGCATTGAGGATAGTAGGGTGTGGAATGCAGGTGTTTCACTTTTAACCTCCTCAAGAGATCATTCAGAAGGTCAGCCCTAAAACCCGGGCCTCGATTTGATAAAATTTCTAGGGGTGTTCCAAACCTACTACAAATATGATCAAAAACAAACTTTGATACCTCTTCAGCTGTGATTTGGGTTGTGCTTGTTGCTTCCGCCCATCGTGTCATGTAGTCAACACCCATGATGATGAAAACCTTCCTTGTAGAAGTACGAGGTAGGGGACCTATTGCATCCACACCCCACTTTTCAAAAGGGCCATTAGATATTATTGGGACTCGAGGCTCATATGTTAGTCGTCTATCACCAGCAATTTGGCATGGCTTACATGCCTTACACCAATATTGGACATCACGATGTAAGCTCGGCCAAATAAACCCTGCTTGTAAAATCTTCCTACTTGTAATATCTTGAGAAAAGTGACCACCACAGACATCATCATGACATGAAAGAAGAATTTTCTCTATCTCTTGCACACCTGGTACTCCCCTCAAGACCAAATCTTTCCCTTTGTGATATAAATCATCCCCGATCAAATGGTAAGGTGTGGCCTTCTTAACTAGTTTATGTCTTTGCACCTTGTCTAAGTGTTTGGGACACTCACCTGCTTGTAGAAAGAAGATAATGTCTTTTAGCTCCTCTTGACCTTGATATTTGGGTTCATATAGTTTCACACCTCCTACCGCCATTTGAAGCTTTTCATTTGCGAGTAAGTCTGCTTCCTTGTTATGAGTTCTCACAATGTGTTGTACCTGTGTTGCTTTAAAACCCTTCATCAAAGCTCTTACACTACTAAGCCACTCAAACAATGTACGATTCTTGCACCTCCAAGTCCCTTGGATTTGCCTGACCACTAGCAAAGAATCACCTTTTATAATAAGTCTTTGTATGCCTAATTCTTTGCATTCTTCTAACCCAAGGGTTAGAGCAGCATACTCAGCCTCATTGTTAGAGTGAACACTGGGTAGAGTGATACCTTTTCTAACCATTACCTCCTTTTGTGGGTTCAAAATGATGATTCCCCCTGCTGCTTTGTCTTGTTGGCGTTGATAAGCTCCGTCAAAGCATAAAGTATGGGCATTATCAATCTCCTTCACTTTGAACTGTTTTGAGCCTTCCTCTCTTTGTAGTCGTGATCCTTCCCTTTCTCTCACTTTGTAGGTGAGAATGTCTGCAAGTCCTGCTATTGTGCTATCTTCTACAAGGAAAGTGTATTCAAATTCTTGGAGTTCAAGCACCCACTTTGCTATTCTAGATGAGAGGCTCATGTGTTGTACTACATATGGTAGATTGTGCTCTAAGGTGAGAAAAACAAATGGCACAGGGAGAAGATACGATCGAAACTTCCTTACCGCAAACAAGATTGCAAAGACCACTTTCTCCATTTCAGTGTATCCCTTCTCGGCCGGAGTCATCACCTTGCTTGCAAAATAGATCGGCCTCATGTATGATTTTTTAGGATCTTTTTGCATCAAAACAACACCAATTGCTTCGAAACCTACACTTGGAGTGACATAGTAGGTCTCCTTTGGATCTGGTGGCATTAGGATTGGGAGAGAGCTAAGAATGCCCTTCACTTCCTCAAAACATTTTGCATGTTCCCTCCCCCATTCAAATGTAGATTGGCTTGCCAACCTATGCAAAGGGGCGATGGCTTCTGCTAGGAGATGGATGAAGCGAGACATGTACCTCACTTTGTGGTTGAAGGTCATTAGCTCCTTAGTTGTTGTTGGTGGAGATAATGACAAAAGGGCCTCTACTTTAGAGGGATCCACTTGAATTCCTTGTGAAGAAACCACATGGCCTAGCAAAACCACCTGAGATTCACCGATATGACACTTCTCTGGGTTGAGTTGTCCCCCAAATTGATGGAGCCTCTTAAGCCCCTCTTCAACCTTTTGGCAATGAAGTGATCTACAACTATAAATACAGAAATCATCCATAAAGACTCTTATAGATTTTCCAAAGAATGGTTGAAATACAAATATTGTGAATCTCATGAAGGTGCTAGGAGCATTGGTGAGCCCAAAAGGCATTACTCTGAATGCAAAACATCCCCAAGGTGTGATGAAGGTGGTTTTTGGTTGGTCCTCTTCTGCTATTCTAATTTGAAAATATCCTGAATACCCATCACACACAGTGTAGCATTCATGACCTGCTACTTCATTCAAAATTTCATCTTGTAAAGGGAGAGGGAAGTGGTCCCTCTTTGTCACAGCGTTGAGGGGTTTGTAATCCACGCAGACCCTCCACTTACCATTCTTCTTGGGAGTGACTACAATAGGTGATACCCATTCGGAGTTGGATACTGGATAGATGAAGCCAACCTTCAAGAGTCAATTCACTTCTTGTAGGAGAGCCTTTTGTTGCACAGATCCTAGTCGCCTTAACTTTTGAGCCACGGGTTTGGTCCCTGGTTTCAATTCAATTCGATGCTCTATTACATCTACACCTCTTATTTGTGAGTAGTCAGTGATAAACAAATTGGGATACCTCCTTAACATGTTGATGTAGGACCTCTTCTCCTCACAAGTAAGATCTTTTGCAAGCATCTTTTTAAATCCTTCTTCAAGGTGGTGGCATCTTTCATCCCCTCGTGTGTGATTGTCTATTGGCTTTTCTTCTACAGGAACATCTTGAGTGTTGGCGTTGAATACAATTCCCATTACCTCCAAAGAAGACTCCTCTTCACTGGTTGATGCATTGGTTGATGCTTCCTCATCACTTGAGTAAGGACTCTCCTCCTCGCTCTCTTCATCTGCCGTGGTTTCATAGTTGATATCTAGTTGCTTTCCTTCTCGCCAATCATACACCAACGGTTGACCCTTCTTAAGAATCAAACGACCACTTCCCCATTTTTGATCTGCATTCACAGCAATGAGCCAAGGCCTCCCTAGGATGATGGGATAGCCCTCCCCCTTAGCTGGCATGACATACATATCCACTCGTGCATCTATGTTACATACAAAGACTTTTACATTTTCAATGATCCCCAAACACTTCACACTTGAGTTGTTGGCTAGCCTAGCTTGACAATTAGAGGACTTTGTAATTTCAAGCCCTAACCTGTTCATTGATTTTTCTGTGATCACACACATTTGAGCTCCACCATCAACATATACATTAGACACCTTTTTACCCCTTATGTAAGCATCCACAATGGGTTGCACATCTTTTTGTAGCTTTGAGGCCACAACCTTAATGGAAAGATTTGCTTTCTTTTTTGGAATTCTTGTACTTACCAACTTTGGCCATTGCCTTTTTACTTTGGCTGATAGGTGTAGAAGTTGAGGCCATGAAATGTTTGGCTTTTGGGTTTGTAAATCCTCCAGGATGTTGTAGGGCTCTAGCTCCTTTACCAATGGGAAGTCATTGATACCAATTTCCCTTTGCCTTGATCTTTTCTTCCTGCTACTTTCAGCTTCTTCCATCTTTGACTTCTTCTTCTTGTCCCTTTTGGCTGAATTTGTTCCTTCACTTCTCATGTCTTCATCCTTATCATGTGCTCTTGTGCGTTTTTCTGTCGGCATAACATCAAAGTTTAGAGTATGCTCATCTATTACCTCTTCTAGCTTGATGATGTTGACTCCTCTTTCTTCCTCCTCATGTGGGACGGGAGGTATATTTGCTGGTGGTGGTGGTCGACGAAGGATTTGTGGGCCTTGAGCTTGTTCTTGCTGCACAGTGAGAGGAGGCGGTCTGGGGGGATATATGTCTCCCGGAAGTCGCCTTGGATGTGGACAATTGTACATGCCATGGCCCATTTCATTGCAATTCCAACATCGCAACTCTTGAGCTTGTCTTTGTTGATTGCGATTTCCTTCTCTTGGTTGTCGTTGTTGAGGTAGGCCTTGTACTAGATTCAGAGTGAGGTTCTCAAGCTGTTGAGTTAGCCTTTGTAAAACCTCTTGTTGAGAGTTATCTCCTATTTGTGAAGATTGTGCAATAGGGGCCCTAATTGGTGCTTCCATGGTTTGTGAAGACTCCCTCTCACTCACTTCATTCAAACCCCTTGCTCTATGTGCTTGGAAGTGTAGTTTTCTAAACTTGATGATGGCTACCTCACGTGCTTCTTCGAAGGTGGATGGGAATTTTAGCTCTACTTTAGCCTTTAAAAGTGGATACAAGCCAACCATGAATCTCTCTTTTTTTAGAAAGTTAGGTGCACCACCATGATTTTCTAATGTAGCCTCCCACCTACCCCATAGATTGACAAAGGTTGCTTCATAAGAGGGATAGTCTTCAAGTGATACCTGCTTATGTCCAATAAGACATTTCCATAGTCCTTCAGAAGTATCACCTTGCCCGAACTTGGAGAGGAAGCTTGCTCGCAGTCTCTCCCAATTAGACTTGATTTGGGGTTGCAAGGTCTCATACCATGCTTTAGCTTCTGCTTTTAGAACCAACGGGAAGGCTCGTAGCTTTACTTCCTCTTCATCTCTCCCGGATATGAGATGTGCCATCTCCAAGTTGTCAAGAAACTCTTGCGCATCTTCCCCACTTCTTGCATAGAACGTGGGAAAAGAACTTGACATTTTGTTTAGAATTTTTGAAATTTCTTTTTTTTAAAGAAACTTTTCTCTTACGGGCCGCACAAGATTGTTGACACTATAAATCTAATTACATTAAAATGAAGATGTACACATCCATTGTTAATTCGTACTTTATCATAGGTAGAATAAATGGATTAATTGAAGCATTGATTTCATTGAGGAGAGTGGATCCAAATATCCTCCTTATGATAGATTGAAACCTAAACTTAGTTGCAATGATTATATGAATGGATTGCCGAGCAATAGGCCTAAAAGGTTCATTGTTTTGATCGTGATTCATGTGCTACTCCTCGTTGTCGGTTTGAAGACCTCGTTCCTTCATATGGCCCTTGAGCATCCCTTCACCACTCTTTGTTCCTGCCTTTAAAACAAAATGAAAACGTGAACATCAAAAGAAGTTTCATAATTGATGATTGGAAGTATAATTGGATTGGGTGATGCCAGTATTTCTCTAAGTCTTTCTGCACCAAACATAAAAACAATGCGTTGCTGGAAAAAGACTTTTCTATCTATGTGAACATTTACTCTAATGTGTTGTGCAAAATGAAATGGATAGATGGGAACTCCATTGTTCATCACTAAAAAATTTGAAGGTAACTTGGAAATATGTTCCTCAGTGGGGGCACCACTTTATGAGGGCGAGCTTTTTGAAATGGGGCCTCTAAACCCAAACCAATGGGCCTACCCTCACAAAATGTTCGTAAATAGGTACGCACACTACTTGGGGCACCACCTTCTTTTGGGAGTGGAGAAGGAAACCAATCAAAATAACACTTGCACTCACCCACTCAAGCAACACACTTTGAAAACCCCCTTACTCTATATACACTTTGGACACTTGAACACCATCAACGATTATGCAACCCAATGCCGTGCATCAAAATGAAATATGCAATTTGTGGAATAGCATTCACCTTCTCCCCATAAGAATACCCATAATACATCCAAAATCTTCCTCTCTCAAGCACTCATAAAAAAATCATGCGCACAAGACTTGCCTCTCAAACACACAAGAGAATCACTTACATCAAACTAACACACTTTGCATAGAGAGCTCATCTCCATCTATGCAATGCCGTGACACAAATAAAATCACCATGAGAGGTAGCCACATGCATATGTAATGAAGCAAAAGAGAGTTTGAGTGAGAAATTTCTTTAGACCAATTGAATAAGTGTGGAGAAACAAACCAATGGTAAATTGAGAATAGAAAACTTACTTGATTTCTTGCACACCTTTTAAGGGGAGGACAGACGTTGGCTAACCATCACGAATTGCGACACTTGAAAGTTTTGAAGATGATTTCATGATCATTAACATAACCATGAGAGAGATCATGATGTATTTGTCATCAATCTTATGAGTTATTAAAGAAGGCCCTAACAAGTGCTCCAATCCTGCGAACACCTGATTGGAATGTACGTTTTCATGTGCATATTGATGCATCAAATTTTGCTATTGGGTGTGTTCTAACTCAACCAGGAGAACATAAATTGGACTACCCTATTAGCTTTGCAAGTCGCCAATTAAATGATGCCGAGATGAACTACAACACTACAGAGCGCAAAGGTCTAGCTATGATTTACGCAGTAAAGAAATTTCGGTATTACCTTCTTGCTACAAAGTTTGTGTTTTATGTTGATCATCAAGCATTGCTATATTTGGTAAACAAGCCGTGTTCCACAGGTCGAATTACACCATGGTTGTTAATTCTTCTTGAGTTTGACTTCACCGTTGTTGTGAGGCCTGGGAGAAAACATGTCATGGCGGATCATTTATCTCGTATCCCTAATGGCGAAGCTCCTACGGGGGTTGATGATGAATTGCCTGATAGTCCTTTGTTCATTGTTGAGACAATGCCTGAATGGAGTGAAAAGATTGTTAACTTCTTAGTTAATGGTTTTCCACCCAAAGAACTGCGAAAAGATATAGCTCGAAAATCAATCAAGGAATGCGAACCCTATCGCTTACTGGCTGGAACTCTCTATAAGAGAGGAAAAGATGATGTTCTTAGACGCTGTGCCCGCGAGGATGAGTATTTATATATTCTACAAGAGGCACACATGGGCGTAGCTGGTGGTCACTTTTCAGGAAAGTTGACTGTCCGAAAGATCTTACAGTCAGGCTATTGGTGGCCCACTCTGTTTAAGGATGCATCACTTTTTGCAAAGGGATGTGATGAATGACAACGCTTCAAGAAGCCACAAAGAAGTGATAGGATGCCTCTACATCCCATCAAGGTAACCCAACCATTTGAAAAGTGGGGCTTAGACTTTGTAGGACCGATTAGTCCGGCTGCACGTAACACGCAATCATGATATATCATTGTGGCTATCGACTATGTAACCAAATGGGCTGAAGCAAAAGCAACACGAAAGGCGGATGCAAAAACAACAGCTAAGTTCCTCTTTGAGAACATTATCACACGTTTTGGATGCCCCTTTGAACTTGTGTGTGACAATGGAACTCATTTTATAAATGAAGTAATAAAAGAACTCACATCAAACTTCATGATATCTCACCACAAGTCTACACCCTATTATCCCCAAGAAAATGGCCAAGCTAAGAGTACCAACAAAACTCTCATCTCCATTTTGACAAAGACAGTCGAGGCTCATCGCACTGATTGGGACCTAAAGCTTACATAAGCTTTATGGGCTTATCGTACTGCGTATAAAGTTGCTATTAATTGCACACTGTTTAAGATGGTGTATGGCCAAGAAGCAGTTATTCCATGGGAGTTTGTCATTCCTAGTCTTCGAGTAGCTTCTCAAGAAGGTTGGGATGGTAACCCCTTAGTGGAGCGATTATATATCCTGGAAAGGCTAGATGAAGAGAGGCAATTAGCTGTGCGAAATGCTCTAGTGGAGAAGGATAGGAGAAAGAAGTGGTTTGATAGCCATTTAAAGGATAAAGACATCAAGGTTGGTGATAAAGTTATTATGTACGGGGTACGTAATGAAAAGAAGAAATTGAAATACGCTGGTAAGGGACCATATCGAGTGTGTGAAATTACCCCGCAAGGTACCATTCGTGTGGAGACTCTAGATGGAGTTGAAACCATTGGATTCCTTAATGGGAGTAAATTCAAAAGATATTATGATCCTCTAAGCCAGGAAGAGTTGCAAGCCATCCATCAAAAGAAGGCTGCCAAGGAACAAGCAGAGCTTAAAAAATCCAAGCAAGAGTTGAGGCTCGAGAACGATAACAACGTCTTAGACGCCAATGAGAGGCTAATCTGGGAATCACGCAAGCATTTTTCGAGGACACAGATGACGACTCATTAGAATCTGAGCCACCCCTACGACACCCAATTGAGCTAAATAGCCCCTATGGGAAAGTACTATACAATGCCTTATTAGATACGGGAGCTAAACACAATTTGTTATCCTATGGAGTTTGGTGTCAATTAGGGAAACCGACCCTATCCCCGAGTACGATGCAAGTCAAGGGCATTAATAAAAAGTAAACTACTATTCTTGGAGTCCTTCAAACCCCTGTTGTCTATGACAATGGAAGCATAGTGCAGAGGTTTCTAGTCATGCCCGCGGGAGCTATGGAAGGCAACGTAAACCTGGGACGCACGTGGATGTTGGCAACCAAATGCACTATTGATTGGGATACTGGTAGTGTCACGACGCGACCACCGACTCTTACCCCTATCATTCAAGCAAAGTCACCTACGTTGCAAACTCTAGCAAAGTTGAACGATAGCCAACATTCACAAGCCAAGGTGGTTAACTCGTCTTTGCCAGCTACCCATGAACCTAGCACTTCAACACTTGTAGTTGCAGCAAGCAGTAATATTGCAAGTACTCAACCTGCACGACCTAAGAGTACATATCAATGGGTCCCCAAGGCCTTACTTCCAACTACCTCAACCCTCCCATCCATTCCAAGAAAAAATTTCCCCGAAAAACCAAGAGCGCGCCCTAGGAGAGTCAAGACCAAATCACGATGGATTCCAAAACAACTATTAGAAGCCCAAGGCTACTATGATGAAAATGAGCAAATTTGGGTACCTAAACGTAAAATGTGTCCTTCCCTATCGACAACAAACCCATATGAGTCAAACAGTGTAACGCTAAAGCCAATGGCAGACCGTGGGAAGGAAAAGATCATAGAATGCTACACACCTAGTCCAGAGCTAGTTTGGGCTCCAAGGCAAAACCAATTTATTCCACCTAGCTCAGGAAGGGGGGAGTTCCATGAAGCTTCTAGCTCCTCATGTAATACATCCATAGAGGTAAAAGCTTCTACACAGCCTCCATCTATAGTAGTGGACCTCCATGAAGCTACAAAAGAATCCACACCTCCCAATGTTCAAGAATCACCTGATGAACCACTTCACGTTCGATCCTGGGAGAGTACCTTACCACCCTTGCAACTTGACGAGGCACCTAGGGTAATAGAAAACTACTAGAAAAAATACTCACCTATTACCAAATGGAACAATTGGTTTCAAAGGGTGACGACATCGTTTCAAACGGTATGATCTACCCAAGGAAGGGGGGAGAGTTTGTGGACATCCATCATTCACTTGCTTCCCTCTCAACCTTTCTCCCTGACCTCTTAATCTCCAATCTTAGGGAATGTATATATAAAGCCTTATACTCACAAAAACAAGATAAAAAAGTAAAAGAGCAAGAGCCATAACACAAATCATAAAAACAAATTATGCACAAGAACACGACCCTTGTAATATTTGCACTCTGACCATCATCTATTTGCGTGTACAGATATGGCTAGTATGCTAGAGTCATCCACTCCTGCCTTGGGTGAGAGGTACCCTCGTTACTTTTCACAAATATTTCACATGGTCTTTCCAGTGCTTGCATGTGAATGGGATTTGATAGGTACGCTAGCATGTGAGAGGAATTTTGAGGAGTTAGAATGGCTGATACGTCTCTTGACCACGTCTGATCCATACTTAGTAGAGAGCGTTTCTCCCATTGCACAAGCCTACCCTTTTGACCAAGATGACTATAAGCATCTAGTGACCTTGTTAGTAAACATGGACACCTACGATGAAGAAGAAAATTTACACGACTACACGGATGGCACATATGGTCTCATGGATGATGACTTTGTTTATCTCGACGACGAGGATAGGGGTTTAGCCTTAAGGTTTCCCCCCAACCTCTACAATATCCTATTCCCTTGACTCTCTAGGGGGAGTGCACATAATTAGGTTAATGTTACTTATGTTTTTTATTGTGTTCAATAAGTGTTGGTACCTATTCCCACTAATGTGCCTCCTGGAGGTATTCCTTTTGTTTCCTAGTGTGTACAGGAGCGTGTTGCTATTGATAGGATTTGGACCTTCATGGAATCTTTATCTCGACTCACTCTTCAAATCAAGCGTGACCATCGACACAAACAGGTGTTTCTTGTCCATTAGCATTGCCCCTTATCTTTTTTGCATCTATGATTGTCTGCTTTGATTGTGATTGGTAGCCTAATATTCACCGCATTTGCTTAGTATCAAACATTTAATTCAATGTAATTTTTTTTCATAATCACTTGTCTAGGTTTAAAAATCAATCAGTCTGACTAAGCTAGTTTGACCAAGTTAGGTGTTAGAAATCTTCTCTTAATACAATGGGGAATGCCTTCCTAATAATCAATGGTTACTTAGGTTCTTAATCCGATTTAGGCAGCATTGTGTGAAATGTACTAGGGCTTTCTAGTGGGCTTGAACCTATTGACCTTTCGCGTATGGTAGCTTAACTACAAGGTCTTCTAGATATAGCCTCTAGTCAGCCCTCGAACATGAATACTTGGCTCTCGCGATTAAACAACTTAATTGACCACAAAAAATTAAGAAGCTTACCCATTGTATTAATATTCGATCTCTAGTGCCTTTCGACCGTCAAATTAGTAACCCCAGACTTGTTTAATTTTTTATCTTTACATCTGTTTATGCATTTGATTACATTGCAGTTTAATGTTCTTTGCTGACAAATTGTTTGAAATTCTTTTACCAATTAATTTGTCTACCTAAAACTGCATATGCTTTTTGATCACTTATGAGAATGCAATTATTGTGCCAATGTTGTTTGATTTTGCAGTGACTGAAGAAGGCTAAGGACATTCATCTCAAATGCTCTTCCACCTCGACGAACGAGCTTCAACTCAATAGCTTTCGAGGATGGAATCTTTATCAGGAAGGGGGGCATGTTAACCCTCACTGCTCACGGACACCCCATCACCTACGGATGTCGTGAAAATTTTGGCAAAACCTTGTTTGTTTTATCAATCTTTTTTCAAAAAAAACTTTCTTTACCTAATGACCATTTCTTAATTGGAGATTATCACGAAGCCCTTTGCCAAGTATTGATACCTCTTATGTTTGATATTTCGCAAAAGAAAAAAACTGATAAGGAGAGAAAATAAACTTCGAACACTATACTCAAGGTTTAGAGTTCACCTGGTTGTTACTTGAAGTAGACATCTGTGGTTCTCCTTTTGCTAGTTGAGGTTTAAGGTAGTGTACTCCTTGAAATTGTCACCTTCATTTGTCAAAGAATTGTGTATAGACATTAGTCTCATTAACATAACGATTAACTGTGCTTATGCCTGCTATGTCATACGCTTGAGTATGAAAACATAAAAGTGTGGACTATTAATACATGATTCTTGTGACTACTTTCGTGTCACGAATATGCTGTGAAGCTATTCGTTCAGAACTGTAAGCATTATGTTCATGTATGCATAACAAGTTTATGATACACCAGAGGTCTCTCCCGTAGGCAATTCCTAGTTGAATGAGTTTCTTGCTTATGAGACTGTACGGCTCATGTTTCACCTACGACGGACGTCTTGCTCCATCTTCATCTCCATCTCCATCTTCTTCTTCTTCACCTCCTTGTGTGCGTGTGTATGTGTGTGTGTGTGTGTGTGTGTGTGTGTGTGTGTGAGAGAGAGAGAGAGAGAGAGAGATCGAGCATTGCTACGAAGGCACGGCGGCGGTGAAGCGGTTGAGCGCGGCACGACTGCAGCTTCTTCTTTATCGCGGCGAGGAATCCACCACGAAGGCGAGCGTAGAGCGGTGAGTGACACACCCTTTGCTCTCTTGAGCTTGCTAGATTAGTCTTGTTGTGTGCTTGGAGCCATTTGTGGCTCGCACACGGTGTATCAGCAAGTCCCTTGCTTCGACAATGCGGCAAGGAGCGCACACCTTGTAATTTTCTGTGGTAAAAGTGCACATTTGTAAGGCTCCCATTATGAGGAGAAGCCATTGTGCGTGAAGGAAAATCACTCATCGGAAACCAAAATTTTCACGGCCAAAAATTAGGGGCAACTTTTTTCCCTTCGCCGGAATATTCCTTTTCGCCGGAATATTATGGTTGGACGGTGGCCGGAAAGTGGTCGGAAAACAACCGGTCGAAAAGGAATATTATGGTCGGATGGTGGCCGGAAAGTGGTCGGAAAACAACCGGTCGGTTGACCGGTGGCCGGTAGTCAATGGCCGGTGGCTGGTGGTCGAATTCAATGGCCGGTGGTCGAATTCAAAAGCGGACTTGTCTTCTCAAGGGCGGCCACACATGGGCGGATTGGAGGGTCTGATTTGGACTTATCTACACAAGGGCGGCTACACAT
This sequence comes from Adiantum capillus-veneris, assembly GCF_014529385.1. NCBI lineage: Eukaryota > Viridiplantae > Streptophyta > Polypodiopsida > Polypodiales > Pteridaceae > Adiantum > Adiantum capillus-veneris. The sequence continues at coordinate 5,437,898 of NC_140935.1, forward strand.
GGCTGCCTCTCATGAGAGAGGGCAGCCCTTTTGGCCTATAAAAGGAGGCCATTTCTACACACATTTCATAGTGTGAAGTTGATGCAACAAGGTGAGTGTGAGGTGGTGAGAGTGAAGCAAGACGGGAGCTCCATTAAGGGTATAATCCCTTTGTAAACTACTTCTTGTTTTGAAGTACTAAAGCCATTGAGTGACTGCTTTTCCGTGGACGTAGCCCACATTGGGTGAACCACGTATATCGTGTGTACTCTCTCTCTCTCTCTCTACTCTATAATCTCTTGTGTGTGAAATCTATCTCTCTCCATTAAGTAATTTACTCAAATATCTATTCAGCTACGTCATATTTCCTAACACTTATGTGGTTATTAGATGACATTCTAGAAGATTTTGTGTAGTAAGCTAGAGTGTTTCATGATGTTTCCTAAAAATCAAACAAAGAGATATATTCCATGGAGTTAGGTTGTCTATGGATGCAGAGGGGGTGCACCTACGTCACTAGTGTTTCTACCAATGTTGGAGGGCAAGTAGAAATGGACACTAGGTAGAGGAAATGTGTGCATTTTTGTTTGTGATGATGGGACAAAAAAGTGTATGTCTTGTGGATCAAAACCCTTTCAATAGGTTGTGAAGGGGATGAGGAAGTACTTATGATGCCATTTGATTCAGATGATACAAAGGATTTTTTAGAGTAGGGTTTGCATGGATAAATGATGTCCTTTGTAAATGTGATATGCTTGCCGCATGTTGATTTGATGTTGTATGATCCATGTGGATGCCATGATTCTTATAACCTATGACAACTTACATGCCTTTTGATCTAGGGAATTGTCTAATAACAAGATGCTTTGTCAAGTTTATACAAAGTTTTTAGCCACCCATATAAACTTGGTGGAGAACATGATTACTTTATCAAGAGATTGGGTGTTTATGGATAGTATGGATGAAAAATTAAGTGTGGTTCTCACATGCTAGAGGATGTGTAGGTTAGAAGAGGTGGATGTCTCATGTTGCTTGCTATCTACAAAGAGGATTTTTTTTGGTTGATATGTATGTTCAATGTGGTGTCCCTATGAAAGCCCAAAATTTCTTCATGAGCTTCTTGCTCATCCTTTTTTGGTGTAATGCACTAATTTTGGGAAATTCCCCTCATGGACAAGGCATGGATGAACTTTCTCATTGTTTAAAGGCATAAAGTGAGGGTCCCCCCTCCACAAATATTGTTGCACTTTGAGGGCCACTGGTATTCCCATGTATATGGTAGTGACGTGTGTGACCATACTTAGGACCGTTGTGCACTTTTTTCCCTCTAGGAGGGTTTCCCCCCTCATGCTTTGTTACTCTAGGGTTATCTTATCTTGTATTTGCACACCAAGTAATACATTCTTTGTTGTGTTCCTTGAGCTTCCCGTCCATCTCCAAGATGTGTGTGCATTTTTGCAACCTTAACTCCAATTGGTATCATAGCAAGTTGCATCCTCCACAGGCATAGTCGCCAACACACTCCCTGCCCCCACTTTCTTTGAATTTGGTGAGCTTTGCAAAAGGTCAATAAATAGTATGGACTCATAGAGCTAGAAATGCTTAGAACTTGTTTTGGGCTCGTTTTGGCCTCTGCTTCCACTACTACCAGTATTGCACAAGCAATTTTCTCCTTTTGTGTAGAATCTCTTCTACTGCAAGTTTTTGCATAATAGGTTTTTTGTAAGGTCCCCAACCCGCCTATACCAAGATCGGGATGGGATCCTTGACAGGTCTCTAGGTCTGATAAAAATCAGAGTCTCTCAATAAGAAAAATCCAAGGAATAGACCTTTACCATTGACGATAGCTTGGGTCCATAGCCTTAGAAGAAGACCTAGTCCTGTCTCGCAGCGGAAACGGGACAACGTATTAAAAGTCCAAAAAACTATTTCGGCCCTATAACTGCCACAATTGGGCTAAGGTATCCTCAACCAACGATTTTCCCCCCCTAAAGATGTGAGGGCACAGCCGCTGGTGGACTCCTCTTCCAAATGAAGTAGTTTTCTAAACGTTTTAGTGCGCAAGGATGGATAGTTACCTGACTAATTAGGTCCACCCGTCCATGATTGACAACCTTAGTCAATCCCCACTTACCACCCCACACTCACACATGATTCTTTTATTATTATTATCACATTGTTTTAACATTTAAAATAATGGTTTCTTTTAACGTTCCATCACAGTAATTCCTTGAAGACAGCATTGAAAGCATTCTTTTAGAAAACAGACATCTTTGAACTTAAGATAGGGTACTTTCAATCAAAACATTGTCCATAATAACCATGACCGGTACTCTTCTTGTCTCAAGACCACCTAAGGGTGAAAAAAACGGCACCCATTCCTTATTCACAATCCGGAGTGGATAAACCCCCACCCAAGGTTCCGGGTGCCCATACACCAAACCAGTTGCCCATACAACCGGGCGGCTCCCCTAGGATAAAAAACGGTATCCTAACTTATGTAGAAACATTAAGACATGACACGGAGTAGAAACTCATCGTTCATGGGGGTAACCGACTTATCCGTGGCTAGAAAGCCAATCATTATCATCAATTTATACTAAGGAGTCGGAGGTGTTTTGAGACAAGCTGTTTTAAGGATGATCAATCATATCTTTCTTAATTCAACTAGTTTTAACCCAGACAATTCTTTCCTACATTAAAAACAATGCACGTTGGAAGTTACCCTCCGTGTTTGGTCAATTATTTCTTTTCTTATTCGTCCTCACTCCTTACGTATGCAATGCTAACTTAAAAATGAACTTTAAAAGATTTAATTGAACAAAATAGAAATCCACCTGGGACTGCTCGGCCATCTGCTGCTGGACTGGAGCCCGTAGACTTTCCTCCGTCGGCCTATGGCTAAGCCCAGCCTCATGGTCATTAGTAGCTTTATTTATTTTGTTGCTAACATCCTCTTCCTCGGTAAGAGGATTTTCCCTAGTTCTCTGTGGAGCCATGTCGGCAGCCTTATAAAAAGACTTAAGCGATTAGAAGTTTAATTGAATAATCTTCTTTTTCCTTTTTTAAAAAAACCCAAAATTAAGGGTTTTTGGAGTAAGTAGGTATCCTTGATAGTCAATTTGATGAGATATTTCTCCTGTAACTTATTTATGCTATAGGTAATTTCCCATAATTACCTTTTAATTTGGGTAGCCATTTAACTAGGTTTATCCTTGGTCTATATTTCATTTTAGCCTTAGTAAATTATAAATTTCTATCGGCTAATGGATTACTCACCCTAAATTGTAATTGAATATGTTTTGTCTTTAGGAATTTTCACAAATTTGATTTATAACCTTTTCCTCTTATACTTATGGTGTAATTTAGGTAGAATTTTACTGATAGTAACTTGTTATACCATTCTTTTATGCCGAGTAATTTTTCTACCCTTCAATAGTGATCTTGGACCTCAGGATTTATTTGTTAATTAGATAAATTCATTTACTAATTTCCCTTGTCTATTTTATACACAAAATCGGTTATTTTTATTGAAGATAATGCATAAACTATTTATCTGAAGTTGGGTTATTTATGAGGGATTCCTCAAGGTGTGTTCTACCTTTGATATTTATATCAAAGGTTTCTGGATTACTTTACTATATTCCTCCTTTTATTTTTCCCTAAGAATAATGTAATTTTACTAGGATAATTAGGTAAACTAATTATCTGAGGGTAACATAATTATCACAGGTTCCTTAAGATATCATTAACCTCTAATAAATAACTCAAGACATTTTGAATAAATTTGCTAATCTCCCCCTTTTAATTTGTCCTAAAAGTAGAGTAATTCTGCTAAAGTAATTAGGTAAATTAATTACTTGAGCTTGAAATAGCTATCATGGGTTTCTTAACATGTAGTTAACCATTGATAAATAACTCAAAGCAATTGGAATCAATTTACTAATTTCCCCCTTTTAATTTGTCCTAAAAATAGGGTATTTCTGCTAAAGTAATTAGGTAAATTAATTATCTGAGATTTAAATAATCACCACAATTTTTAAATATGTAATTAACCTTTGATAAACAGCTCAAAGCAATTGGAATCAATTTATCAAATTCCCCCTTTTAATTTGTCCTTAAAACAGAGTATGTTTGCTAAAGTAATTAGGTGAATTAATTATCTCAGCTTGAAATAATTGTCATGGGTTTCCTTATATGTAATCAACCTCTGATAAATAACTCAAATCATTTTAAATCAATTTACTAATTTTACCTATTTAATTTGTCCTAAAAATAGAGTATTTCTACTAAAGTAATTAGGTAAATTAATTATCTGAGCTTGACATAATTATCATGGGGTTTTTAACATGTAATTAACCTCTAATAAATAACTCAAAGCATTTTGAATAAATTTACTAGTTTCCCCTGTTTAATTTATCTTAAAAATAGAGTATTTCTACTAAAGTAATTAGGTAATTTAATTATCCGAGCTTGAAATAATTATCATGGATTTTTTAACATATAATTAACCACTCATAAATAGCTCAAAGCATTTTGAATCAATTTGATTATTTTCCCCTTTAATTTTCTCTAAAAAACAATGTATTTCTGCCTAATTAATTAGGAAAATTAGTCAGAAAATTATAAGATAATTTTCCTAGCTTAATGACTGTGTAATGCAGCTTTGATAATTACCTCACCTTAATCTAAGCTTAATTAATATATTTCCTATTAATTTATGGTTAATTTGGCTTATTTCAGCCCTAATATGATAGGATAATTAATTAGCTTAACATTTCCAAGCTTAATTAAAAAAATCAGGAGAGAATATTTAATTAAGAGAGGCTTTACGAGTATACATAGGCCTAATCTTTAATTTATTAACAAAATAGATTAATCTAGCCTTGCTAATTAAGAGGGATTAGGCTAATTACCGTTTAGGTTAATCAACTAGAGCTTAATCTCTAGTGATTTCTACGTAGAGTTCTCTCTAAATGAGAGTGTGCGTGTCAAGGCTCCGAGTCCCTCAAATTATGAAGCAAGGGGTCCTATTTATAGTTTTTTGGCACTCACAATCTCTTCACAGGCAGGAAAAAGCAGTTGCTTGCATCTCAAGCAACCCTACAGCTCCAGATGGCACCCTTTGCTGCTAAATGAGTCCCTAGAAGGTCAGTGATGACCCTCCCATTACATGCCAGCTTTTAAAATGTCAATTCTGCTATAATTTGACCTATTTTTGCTTAATTGGTAAATATCTTGTAAATATCTGGGAGACCCTTAAAAAAGTCTATGCTTAAATGATTACTGTAACCCTTCAATTTTTGTAAATAATTTATTTTACATTGAATCTTTCGGAAGGACTAGCGAGGTCAAATTTTGTCCGAATTTAAATCTGAAAATTTCTAGCCCGGGGTTTGCTGTGCTTAAGATTCCAAAAATACCAATATTTGCCATGGTCGGACAATTCTACATTGATTTTTCAATAATCATATGTACTTTCCCTTTAGTTTCTACTTAGTTTGGGCATGTTCTACATCAAGTTCAATCTTTCACTGTGGAAGAGAGCAATGACATTTTTAAGATGTTTATAGTTGATGACAAATTGGATGGAAAAAACTATCCATTGTGGGATTACATGATGTAGCACGTCCTTGTTTGCAAGGGTGTATGGAACATTGTTAAAGGTTTTGATGGATGCCCAAGTTTATGTGGAGGATGTTGTAGGTTTCAGTATTTCTTAGTGCTGGTGTTGTTTTACCTTTGAATGAACAAGGTCATTGGGATAGTAGATATGCATACGTGCATGTGTTGATTGCATTGTCTCTCAAGCTCACCATTGCTCCTCACATTCATTCAATTAAAATACTAAAAGAGGCTTGGAATATTTTAGTTGCATTGTATGCAGGTCGCAAGGAGGCAAAAGTATTATTTCTACGCAAACACTCAGAATCAAAAGTCATGCATGAAGAAGATGAAATTGATATTTTTCTTGCTAAAATCAATGATATCAATGAGAAACTCATTGCTACAAGTGAAGTCATTCCCAACCATTCACTCACGTAGGCTGACCTAGATGCATTACCAGATTTGTATTAGACTTTTGCTTCTACTTTGAGGTTCATTGCATAAGGAAATGATAATGCTGTTAAGTTTGATAGGTTGGTCACTTTTCTATTACAAGAGGCCATGTCAAGGAAAAATAGGGCATAATAAACCTGCTATTGATTAGGCTTTTGTTGCTCCACAAAGAAGAGGTAGCATAACGATGCTGCTACTTCCAATGTTCCTTCTTTGAGTAGCAACCGTTTGTGACAAATGCCTCCCACAACAGTAATGCATTTGGTAAACCTATTGAAAAGAAATAAATAGTTGTGTTGTAGCTATTGTGGATCTGCCGATCATCTAATAAAGCAAATATTAGTAGATGAAACATTTAATGGCCTAATAACTTTTGTGTAGCAGAAATCAGCATGAACATAGTGGGCATTTCATTAGAATAGCTTCCTAATGAGAATTACAAGAGTGCTTGGGTGGAGAGAGCAACAAAAAACATAACACCTAGTTAGATAGCATCGACAATACTTTCAAAAGAGAGAGCAATTAAGCTATTGACAACAGTTGAGGACCGGATTTGCATGGAGCCGGTCCCCCCTCCAAAAGGCTTTGTATTATGGTTTCTCCCATCAAGAGAGACATTGTACAATACAATTCTTTGTGTTCCTTCAAGACTAGCTAGTGCGATGAAGATGGAAGCTTCATACACCAAGCAAAACACTTAATCAAACACAACTTGAATTATCCCCATTCTCAGACCCAAGACCTCACACACCTTCGAAGATGGTGAGAGCTAGCAGGGTATGAGAGTAGATTGAGAGGAAGAAGGAGTATCTTACGAGAAAGATGTACGTCTCCTCACATAATCACTCATATTAGCATAGCTTAGCTTAGTAATTAGCTTGGTAGAGGAGATGAGCATGCATTGAAGCTTGGCTCTTGGTTGGATTTGCATCCACATGCCAAGAGAGTGTTGATGTAGGCTTCTATCTCACAAGCTTGGAGTAGGTGATGAGCTCTCCATTAAAGCTTGGGAGGAGATAGAGTATTCTTCCTTCACACATGGTCAAGTGTGAGTGTGTGTGTGTCAATGCCCAGCAAAAATCAGCCCTCTCTCTCTCTTGGGCGAGCCCTAGCTGCTAATTAGGTCTGGCTTTTGCCTCATTGGACCTCCCCAGGTCAAGCCAATAGGAATTAAGCAGCATAAGTGATAGCCTTCTGACATGTGTCCCCCTTTCCCCTTTTGTGAGAGCTTTAGGTAATTAAATAATTAAACAAAACTCTCATTGGACCCCTTTGTCTCCTGGCCAATAGGAATCAGGCAAGCCATGAGGCTTCTGAATGCTCATTGGACCCTTTGGGAGACTGCCCAATAGTCTTCTAGGAGACTTAATTCTCATTGGTTTCTTTTATTAAATGTTTTTAAATTAATTAAACTACATTTACTCTAGCTTAATTCTCATTGGTCCACTTCAAGGGTCTTCCAATAGGAATTGGGCACACCTTGTGGGCATCTGGCTTAGGGAGCTGACATGTGTCCCTCATTCCCTTTGTGTAAAGGGAGCCTGTGTGTGTGTGTGTGTGTGTGGATTTCTCTCTCATCCCCTACCTTTGGGGCTCGCCCCCTCCCATGTAGGGATGTGCAAAGACTTTTAGGGCACACACAAAGCATCCAATTTTCCCTAGGGTTGACCTTTGGACACAACCTTTGAATTTTGGAACCTTAGCATTTTGGAAGTCTTAATGGGCTGAACCTTAGGGTCTTTTTAGCCCATTGTTTCACATGGCTCTTTTGCAGATGGCCCCCCCTTTGGATCCCTATTTTCCCTCCTTTGGATCCCTACTGTGGCCGGTCTGCTAGCTTAACCAACATTCTAGCTTTTTCTCCCTTGGCACTTCCCCACATTAAATGATCACTTTAATATGAGAAAATCATTTAGGAGAATTAGATATTGATTATTATGACATTACCTCTCTCTTGAAATCATAGTCGTCCTCGACTATGGTGTAGAGAAGATAAAGCATATGCATGAGTCCTTTTCTTAGCGGGTAGAGGATCCCTATGTTACCCTACGACATCATTCCATAATGGATGACTAGTCCATTTGGCGCTTGAGAGCCTGAGGCTGCCGCAAGCATGTCTGCACATTAGTCCTATCAGTCTTCCATAGTAGAGTGACAAGCTCTACTTGGTGTTTGGGAGACGTTGTCTCCGCAAACTTGATCTAAGCATGCATACTACTTTATTTTTGTGCACAAATAAAGAAAAAGAGAGTCTTATAAGACAAAAATTTTGTTCATTTTTAACATTTTGTACATTTGCTTACTCTTGGGAAGCATTGTAAGCATTGACAAGGTTTAGGTTATCCTTTAATTGTATGCCTTGCATCCATCTAGCATCTTCGAAAGGATAATTCTTAAACTTAATAAGATATCGTCGGATAGTCTTACCGCCTCTTAATACCTTGTCTTCATGTCGAAGAATGGACTCGGGCTGCAGCACCTCCTCGTGGTCTTCGATCTCCGGTGGGTCTTCAATAGTTGGTTCTTGAGGTGGCTCTCCTTTGTAAGGCTTTAATAGGCTCACATGAAAAGCATTGTGTATGAGCCAATGATTGGGCAACTTAAGTTGATAGGCCATCTCATTGATTGGCCTAAGAATCTGGAAGGGACCATAATACCTTTTTGCTAGTTTAGCATAGTACTTTTGGTGGCCCGTAGGATTCTTGCCCGTCGTGTGCCTTAATCGAGCCTTGGGAAACTTTAACAAGACCCAATCGTTTTCTTTAAAGGCTTGGGCTCTTCTGTGCTTGTCAGCAGCAGCCTTTTGCCTTTGCTGTGAGATAGAGATAACATCCTTAATCTTTTGGAAAGATTCTTGTAGGTCTCGGCTATACTCATCTGCAGCGAAGATCTTCCCATGTACCTTAAGTAGCAAGGGACTTTTTGATCTTCCCTCAATTACCTCGAAAGGTGCTTTTCCTGTGGAAGTATGTACAGTGTTATTGTAAGCATACTCTACTAAGGGTAAGTATTTCTCCCATTGGGATCTTTGATCTACTTCCGTTACATAGGCTTTTAGTAGATCAAGAATGGTTAGGTTAGCTATTTCACTTTGGCCATCAGTTTGTGGATGATAGGCCGAAGAGAAGTTTAGCCTTGTTCCTAAATTCTCAAAGAGACCCTTCCAGAAATTACTGGTCATTCTAGGATCTCTATCCGACACTATGGACATTGGCAAGCCATGGTACTTGAAAATTTGTGAAATGAAGAGGGTTGCCATTTGATGGGCTTTGATAGTCTTTTTGACAGGTATAAAATGAGCTTGTTTACTGAACCTGTCTACTATCGTCCATATTCCCGTATTCCCATGGATAGACTTAGGCAATCCAAAGATAAAATCCATGGATATGCTCTCCCAAGGTGAATTAGGGATTGGCAAGGGTTGAAGCAATCCAAGTTGCTTCCCTCTATCAAATTTTGTCTTTTGACATACCACACATTTGGAAACATACTCGTGTATGTTCACTTTCATGGTAGGCCAATAGAAATATGTTTCAATTCCCTTTAGGGTAGACTGAATCCCTCTATGCCCCGCATATGGGGGAGCATGAGATTCATACATTACTTTCTCACGTAGTGAGTTAGTAACGCATAGTCTATTGCCATAGAGAAGATAACCATCTTGTAAAGTAAATGGTTCTTCTTTCTTCCCTAGTGCAAGGGATGAAATCACATCTCTAAAATCGGGATCAATAGCATACTCATCTATCATTGAAGATAGATCATTGTGAGTTGCTATGGAAACCGCATTCACTCTCGGTCGTCTTGAGAGTGCATCGGCTACTTGATTATGCTTGCCAGCAATGTGAGCAATATGAAAATGAAATTGCGAAAGGAAATTTGCCCACCTCATTTGTTTGTCGGAAAGCTTGGTCTGCGTCATGAAGTACTTAAGACTTTGGTGATCCGTTCGCAGAATGAAAGGAGTCCCCAATAAATAGTGCTTCCATGAGTCTAAGGCATGTAGAACTGCAAGGAGTTCTTTTTCGTATATGCCTAGAGCTTGCTCAACAGGGTCGAGCCTTCGACTCTCATAGCCTATGGCGTGCCCTTCTTGGAGCAGAACAGCCCCAAGGCAATCACCACAAGCATCACATTGGACCTCAAATGGTTTTGAGAGATCCGGTAGTGTAAGCACAGGTTGAGAGATAAGCTTTTCTTTAAGCTTTTCGAAAGCATTGTTCTCCTTAGCAGACCACGTATACCTAACATTTTTCTTTGTTAGGTCATGTAATGGTCCCGCAATTCGTGAGAACTTTTCTATGAAGCGTCTATAGTATGCACACATACCTATAAAGCTTCTTAGTTCATGAAGATTCCTTGGTTTAGGCCATCCTTTTATTACCTCTAACTTGGATGGATCCATTTGGATTCCATCTTGAGAGATAATGTGACCTAAATATTGAATCTCTTGCAAGAAAAATTCACTTTTCTTTCGATTAACATAAAGTTTATTCTCTTTTAAAACTTGAAATATTACCTGGAGGTGTTGCTTGTGTTCCTCCAATGAATTAGAGTAGATGATAATATCATCAAAGAACACTCCAGTGAAGGTTCGATGAGGCCTGAACAGCTTCTCCATCAAACGGTTGAATGTGGCTGGTGCATTGGTCAAGCTAAAAGGCATGACAATGTATTCGTAAAGACCAAATGTAGTACGAAATGCGGTCTTTACAATGTCTTGATCAACTATCCTTATTTGATGATAGCCACTTTTTAGGTCAATCCTACTGAAGTAGGTCGATCCTTGTAGCTTATCAAATAGGTCTTCTACCCGTGGAACGGGAAACCTATTCTTGATAGTGATCCTATTTAGTGCTCTATAGTCGACACACATACGATATGTGCCGTCTTTCTTTTGTACTAATAGCACAGGTGAGAAAAATGGAGATGAGCTAGGCCTAACCATGCCCTTCTCAACTAACTCATGCACTTGCCGCATAATCTCCTCTTGTTGAGCTTGAGAAACTCTATAAGGAGGTTTGTTAGGCGGTGAACTTCTTGGAAGAAGTTCAATTGCATGGTCGTCATTACCTCGTTTAGGAGGTAGCTCACAAGGGATGTCGTCAATAAAAACATCTTGAAACCCCTTGAGAAAATTGGATAACTCTAATTCCTTTTGGTTGCTTTTATTTTCTTTTGCTAAAGCATTAGGTTCATTTTGAGAATCTTTAACAAAAATCATGTACGCGGAAATAGAGCTCTTTATTGACTTGTTGAAAGCTGGTGTATGTACAATGGGGATGGTGTTACCCATCTCCTTAGCATCTATATACATGTCCTTTTCCCTGAACTTAAAGGAGATTCTCCTTTCAGGAAATTTAACATCGGCAGCCAGGCGGTCAAACCATGGTGCCCCTAGGATTACATCCTCATGCTTGAGAGGAGAGATAAAGAAGTCCTCTTTGTCCACATAGCCTTGGACATGAAGCCTCAATTTCCCGATTAAGGGAGTAACTGAAGCTTCTTGCCCTTTGAAGGCACTGTCTGCGGGTAGGATATCTCCCATCTCGTAGGATTGTATGCCTAGCTTGGTGGCTAACTCCATAGATATGAAATTGTGAGTAGAACCAGGGTCAAAGAGAATAAAAGCATCATGTTCTCTTACCTTTCCCCAAGCATGGCATAGAGGAGATCCTTTGTGGTGAGTTTGGTGAATCTCCCCCTCTTGGATTTCAACCAAAGAAGCTCTAGGAGGATCTTGGCGGTTGTTCTTTTGGGGACAAGCGCGGTACGCATGCCCTTGTTCGCCGCACTTGAAACACCGGTTATCCTTACGATAACGCTCAAGCTCTTCAGGAGAGAGTTTATTCTTTCCTTTGTAAACTCCCTTCTCTTTAGCTTTGTTGGAATTGCCCTTAGGAGACTTTTGGACATTGTCCTTCCCCTTAGGCTCATTGGAACCCTTGTTTTCCGGGGGCTTATTATTTCTTTTACCCCCCGTTTGGAAATTGATTCGCGAGGCCACCATAGTATGGTGTATTACCGCCGATATGGTACGTGGCCTTTGGGAGTTGACATACTCCGCCATTTCTTCGGTTAAGCCCGCACAAAATTGTTGCTTTTGCTCTCCAAAATCCAACTTTTTGAAGACAGTGGCTTTGAGTTGTAGGTCCCAAAACTTGTCTACATATTTGTGGATGGATTCATTGGGAGAGAGCTTTAAGCTTCGCCATTCGGTGAGTACTTTGTCTTTGGCATCGGTGGCCAAAAACTGCTTCATAATGGAAGCTCTTAAGGCCTTCCATGTTCGTGGAGCTTCACCGTTGGCTCGTAGGCTAGACCACCATTGTCTGGCGGACTTTTGAAAGTGCATAGCTACATGACGTAGCTTAGAGGACTCCGTGAAGCCCTCATCTCCAAACGCCGCATCGAATTGCTGGATAAAGGCCAAAACTTTGTCTGTAGCACCGAAGGTGCCATCATAGGTAAGGAAAGAGATGCTCTTCCCTCCCTCTTTGAATTTCTTCAGCTTGGACGACCTCTTCCATGCGGCATAGGATTTCCTATGGCCTCTTCTTTTTGATGGTTCAAAAGTTGCACCATCACTTTCTTCAGAAGGTGAATAATTTGAAGAAGGTGGAGAAGAGGGTGACCTCTTTCTCGCCTTTTTCTTGTCTTGATCTTTGTCGTCTTCACCATAGCTTTCATAAGAGGAAGAGGATGAAGAAGATGGAGAAGAGGGTGTCCTCTTTCTCGCCTTTTTCTTCTCTTGCTTTTTATCATCCCTCTTTGAATTGTGGTGAGGAGAAGAATATGATGGTCTTCTCCGCTTTGGTGGTGATGGAGAGCGTTTAGCCCGCCGTCTTCGTGGAGTCATCTCCGCCGAGGTGGCGGGAGACTCGCTTCTTTCTTGTTCCTTCGGTGGAGGCTCTTGAGTTCTCCTTTGGGAAGGAGATGCATCATCAAGAAGTAAATTCTTGAGCCCTTCATATGGATTCTCTTCTTCTTCCCGAATCGGAGAGAGACCTCTTTTGGTAGTCTCACAAGGAGGCTTCCTAGGTGTTCTCTCGTCATGGTGATGAACTTGGAGAATCCCGTGAGCACGGAGCTGCCGTTGCACTTCACTTTGGAGAGATGGATTGCCCATGGCTTGTTGAAGCCTAGAGACAAGATAGTTAACAAGCATTGAAGCATCATTAGTAGCTTGCTCATGAGCAAAATCAAAGTTATCAACATTAATTTCACTCTCTTTACTATTGTCAGCCATTCTAACAACTTTTAGGTGTAAAATTTTTTTAGGTGTACCTTGGCACTTCAAGCCCTAGTTGCTACTCCTCTTTACCCCTTTAGAAAAAGCACTCAAGCTACTGTACCCGCGGCTCGAATACCATTAATTGCAAGGAATAGAAGAGAGGGTCTTTCGACACCAAGACAGCACCGGCTCCTGTCAAGCTTCTAATATCTCAATAGTGGTTAAGCCGTAGGCAAGCCCCGTAGGACTCCACTATTAAGACCATAGTTCTCGACGGTGATGCCCCGTTAACTGCACAAAGGCAGGCGCACTGCAAGGCTGAAAAATCCCTATTCTACTTACTCACAGGCAATTAATAATACCAACCATTTGTAGCTAGCTTGAGGACCTCCCTTCTTGAGCAAGAAAAGAGAAACCTTGAGCTCTGATACCAATGTAACATTTAATGGCCTAATAACTTTTGTGTAGCGGAAATCAGCATGAACATAGTGGGCATTTCATTAGAATAGCTTCCTAATGAGAATTACAAGAGTGCTTGGGTGGAGAGAGCAACAAAAAACATAACACCTAGTTAGATAGCATCGACAATACTTTCAAAAGAGAGAGCAATTAAGCTATTGACAACAGTTGAGGACCGGATTTGCATGGAGCCGGTCCCCCCTCCAAAAGGCTTTGTATTATGGTTTCTCCCATCAAGAGAGACATTGTACAATACAATTCTTTGTGTTCCTTCAAGACTAGCTAGTGCGATGAAGATGGAAGCTTCATACACCAAGCAAAACACTTAATCAAACACAACTTGAATTATCCCCGTTCTCAGACCCAAGACCTCACACACCTTCGAAGATGGTGAGAGCTAGCAGGGTATGAGAGTAGATTGAGAGGAAGAAGGAGTATCTTACGAGAAAGATGTACGTCTCCTCACATAATCACTCATATTAGCATAGCTTAGCTTAGTAATTAGCTTGGTAGAGGAGATGAGCATGCATTGAAGCTTGGCTCTTGGTTGGATTTGCATCCACATGCCAAGAGAGTGTTGATGTAGGCTTCTATCTCACAAGCTTGGAGTAGGTGATGAGCTCTCCATTAAAGCTTGGGAGGAGATAGAGTATTCTTCCTTCACACATGGTCAAGTGTGAGTGTGTGTGTGTCAATGCCCAGCAAAAATCAGCCCTCTCTCTCTCTTGGGCGAGCCCTAGCTGCTAATTAGGTCTGGCTTTTGCCTCATTGGACCTCCCCAGGTCAAGCCAATAGGAATTAAGCAGCATAAGTGATAGCCTTCTGACATGTGTCCCCCTTTCCCCTTTTGTGAGAGCTTTAGGTAATTAAATAATTAAACAAAACTCTCATTGGACCCCTTTGTCTCCTGGCCAATAGGAATCAGGCAAGCCATGAGGCTTCTGAATGCTCATTGGACCCTTTGGGAGACTGCCCAATAGTCTTCTAGGAGACTTAATTCTCATTGGTTTCTTTTATTAAATGTTTTTAAATTAATTAAACTACATTTACTCTAGCTTAATTCTCATTGGTCCACTTCAAGGGTCTTCCAATAGGAATTGGGCACACCTTGTGGGCATCTGGCTTAGGGAGCTGACATGTGTCCCTCATTCCCTTTGTGTAAAGGGAGCCTGTGTGTGTGTGTGTGTGTGTGTGTGGATTTCTCTCTCATCCCCTACCTTTGGGGCTCGCCCCCTCCCATGTAGGGATGTGCAAAGACTTTTAGGGCACACACAAAGCATCCAATTTTCCCTAGGGTTGACCTTTGGACACAACCTTTGAATTTTGGAACCTTAGCATTTTGGAAGTCTTAATGGGCTGAACCTTAGGGTCTTTTTAGCCCATTGTTTCACATGGCTCTTTTGCAGATGGCCCCCCCTTTGGATCCCTATTTTCCCTCCTTTGGATCCCTACTGTGGCCGGTCTGCTAGCTTAACCAACATTCTAGCTTTTTCTCCCTTGGCACTTCCCCACATTAAATGATCACTTTAATATGAGAAAATCATTTAGGAGAATTAGATATTGATTATTATGACAGTAGATCACCACGAGGACAAATGTCTATAACATGCCTTTTTGTCACTAACACACTGTATGCTAATAATTTGGGAAACAACCGAGTTGGGGCAAGGAGACACATTGACTTTGTCAACCCCAATGGAGCTATTGTGACTATGGGAACACTCTAGAGGAATCATGGAATCAACTTAGATAGTCTACTACTCCTACCTAGACTCAATCCTCACTCTTGTTAACAAATTAATGATTTCTTCCTCCAAATGATCTCGGAATACCATGAAACTAGCAACCAGCTAGGAACCTCCTCCTTGGGTGACCCACCCAAGAGGAGGATGCACTCGATTGTCCAAGGGCAAGAGCCCTAGCAACATGAACACTAGGTGAGCACAAGGTGTCATTCTAGAGGTGACTCAACGGGGGATTTGAAACCACAACCCGTAGGTTGAGAGGCCAAAGCCTTTCTTCTCCAGCACAAAGAATCCTTCTTTAACCACCATGGATCAATCCAAGAACCTTTGACCAACTTGTAAGAGATTATAATATAGCAATAAAAAGAAAATCTTCTTTTACACAATAAATTCATAATAGATATGGGAGAAATGACAAAGGAAAGCGGAATCTAGATCAGCCTATTAGCCAAGTCCATGGATTTAAAAAAAGGGTCCTCAGACCATGCTAGGGCCCTAGGGACGCTCAACAAGAGTGGCCACAAGGGCGCACAAAACTACCAAATAGGAACCCTATCTGACCAGATGGCACTCCCTTATGACCCCTCTTGTTGAGGGCCCCTAGGGCCTTAACACATCCCTAGGGCCCTCTTTTTCTTCTTTAGCACAAATAATTCTTCTTTAAACACCATTAATCAATTCAAGAACCATTCACCAACTTGTAAGAGATTACAATATTGCAACAAGAATAAAATCTTCTTTTACACAATAAATTCATGATAGACATGGGAGCCAAATCCATGGCTTACAAAAAAGGGGTCGTAAGGCCATGCTAGGACCCTAGGGATCCTCAATAAGAGTGGCCACAAGGGTACGCAAAACTGCCAAACATGAACCCTTGTCTGGCAAGATGGTGCTCCCTTGTGGCCCCTCTTGTTGAGGGGCCCCTAGGGCCCTTTTCTTCTAAAATTTATGGACAAAACCAATGAACACTTTAAGACAGAGTCATGCTTATGGAGACCATTTGAAAATAATACCTCAAGAAGTCTATGCTAGAAGAGCTTGAAAATGCAACATACACAAGATGATTAGGATACTTCAAGGCGCCTCTAAGGTCTTTGGAGACACCCAAAATTGATAAATTTAGGGCTTACTTATCAAAATATTGAATCTTACATTATCAAAGCAGAAGTTGTTGCTTTCTTGTTTTCAAAGAGTACATAATTGGGTAGAGCCTCACCTCAAGGTTACTTTTGAAAATATTAGTTCATTAAAGCTTCTATTTCATTTTATATGCCGATGTGCCAAATCTTAATTCCATTAGAGTCCACCAGCTTGTAAGAGACTACAATATATAGACCAACTTGTAGATCTCTCTCTCAATCTCTCTCTCTCTCTCTCCCTTGCTCTCTAAGAAGGAATCAAGTACTGACACAAGGATTTTCTTCTTTAACTCAATGAAAATCTCCTTGATCTGTTATCAAGCAACACAAATATATTAACAAGATGTTAAGTTTTGATGGCATAAGTACACGGTGGAAATTATATCAATATTTTATTCCTTAGATATCATTTAGAGATTGGCCTCTACTTTATTATACCTTTTTATGTACAAAACAGCCAAAGCAAGAAGCAATTTACACTTAAAATGTTACAAATTTAATTTAAGTTATCGACAAACTCAAAGTATGTTAGAGATAGCGTGGTCTTGCACAACAACAAAAAAACAATAGAGTCCAACTTGCTTTTTATTAATCTTAATCAAGATATGACCATGAAGAGTATACAAAGGGCAATGTATTCATACTTATTGTATCAATTCCATGACATAGTGTACTCATGGTAACCCATTACATAAAATTATCTTTGGTGGGTTTGGTCCATGTTAGGAAAGAATGTCTTACTCATGGAAATATTTTTTATTTCCCTACTAAGGATCCCTCCATGTTAGTATAACGGTTGTTGTCGTGGGAGATGCATTAAATTATACAATGAAATTTCTTGAGAAGAGCTTTGTGCCACCATAAGGGGGTCATGTTATGCCAACAGCTTGAGCCATCGTTGCAAAGAACCACACTCAACTAACATAGTAAAAGGTCACATTGTACCATGATGGTTTAGGGACCTACTCAAACCAAAAAACACACGAGTTAAACATTTGCAAGTTGTATAATAAACACACTTGCTAAGTTTATGCTATACAAATTTGCAAATATTTTCATCTAACTTGAACTAAACAATGCTGAAATATACATTATGATGAGATTACCCACCTCTAATAAGCATGGATTTGAAGAACCTACTTGCAAGATATAACAAAGAAGGTTGTTTTAGAGGAAAAGTGGTGTTTAAGCTCTATTATGTCAAAGATTAGAAGGTTATGCAAGCTCTACAATGAAAGACAAGGTGATGAGTGCATGCATGTGTGTTTGTGTGTTGGGTATACACATATGCACATAGAGGAGATTTTTGTGAAAACTGGTTCAAAATTCAAATTAAACATTTGAAAAGGAATAAAGACAATAGAAAATAAATTAGAGTGTATAAACTATCGCTTACATTATCCCAATAGACATGCCTTCCCTCTTCCAACATATTGAAGAAACACCGAGCGACTTCTTAAAGTAGGATGGGAGTGGCGGTCGCATGGCTACAAATGCCATCCACTCAATGGTCGACATTGGTGTCAACATGCAGCATGACATTGTTGTGATGATCTTTGGCCCCACGTGTATGACTTTTTACACAAACTCTATGGGCAAGTGAAAAAATACACACTTGTGGTGTGCAAGGTACATGGTTTGTGATATTGTTGAGCACTATGGCTACTAAACTTAAGGATGCAAAGGAGGAAGGCAATGGAAGGTAGAAGAGAGAGGTAGGGGAGAGCGAGGGGAAGAGGAGAGGGAGAGAGTTAGGGGAGAGGAGGGGAAAGGGAGATGGTGTGAGCACTCGATTTGAGATATTTAACATCTCTAATTAGGTTGATCAAGTTGGTTCTTAATCTTGTGATTAGTGTATATGCCCTATTGTTTGTTTGTGTGTGGATGGGTTTTATGAAACTCTAGTACCATTCACCTTGTGTGTGTAGCTTTTGATAAAGTGCCTTGATTGGCATGTGGTGATTGGAGAGGCCAACACCAATGCAGTTAGTGTGTGCTTGTCATGAGTGTGCTTTGGGATTCTAGTCTAAGGTAAGTCGGACTTCGGTGGGCTTAATGTGTGTAGGCGATGCTTGATTGATGATGCGATTAGAGTTAGTGATTCATGGCTAATCTCTATTGCGTGGATGAGCACTCTCTTGAATCCTCTCATTCGATACATCCGATGCTCGTGCTTCCATGCCCTATCCGGGTTGCTGATCCTAGGACTGATAACTTTGTTGGTATTGGGTTGATTAAGCTATGCTACGATTGCCCCCAACATTTGGCGCCGTTGCCAGGGATCGATAACCTAAGCTAGTGAGTATAAAATGTTTAGAATAGAGTAATTTCACTACTAATTTCATTGGTTTTTGAGTGTGTGTAACTCAATTTTGGTTTGATTTGATGATGTTGTGCAAATAATTGAAGCTAATTTTTGAGTTATGAATACGCCAAACCCCCAATTTCACTAATTTCATACTAACCCTTACTAATTTCGCTCCATGCTAAAAAATATACGAAGTTATAAGCTTCTTGTAGGTTGTATGACTTTCTGCACTGATTTCCTCTAGCATCTAGAATTCTACTTGGGTTTCATTGCCTTTCTCATTGAGCCTCTTATTGTCTGCATATGCCTCTTGGAGGTCCTTTGCCATCCTGTCTTTTTCCTTTCCATTAAATCTAAAGTTCTTTTACTTGATCTTTTAGGCAACTTTTCTCTACTATCCTCTCTTTATAAGTTGTCATGTAGGCTTTGAGTTCCTTTATTGTGTGTCGATCACACTGCAATGGCACATGAACTAATATTGCATTTGCTCCATTGTTTCATCTATGTTGAACTCCTTGATTAGATTTAGCTCTTTCTCAAATAGTCTTTCCTCCAAATCATTTATCTCTGCTAGGTGAATGTAGTTGAAGGTCGTGCACGCTTTGATGTAGTGGTCTCTTTGCTTTTAGCTGGCCCTTGCTGCCAAAAGATAGCCCTTGCTGGGTATCTTTTGGCAGAGGTGTGCCTTGTTCCTTTGGAGGTGCATCCTTAGGTACGATAGAATCTTTGATCTTTGCTTTCTGGATACCTTCTTTCTTTTCAGATGGGGAGTTGGGTTTATCTTCTTCAAATTTGTCTTTCAGTTTCCCTTGGATGGTTTGTTGATCCTTTGGGTGGTCAAGTGTAGCTGTTGTATCTTTTGGAGCTTCAATGTGCTCTTTGGAAGTTTGCTCCATGGTGGTATCTTTAGGTTGGCCTTTAGGATTCTCCTTCTCTTTGGTCGTATCAGTTTCTTGTATACGTGAGAGGGTTGGTCTGTCGAGGATATCTGCTTCATCTACCTTCTATTTCTTTGCAGCTTCATCCCATGATTTGGTTTATCTTCTTCAAATTTGTCTTTGACTTTCCCTTGGCTGGTTTGTTGATCCTTTCGGTGGTCAAGTGTAGCTGTAGTATCTTTTGGAGCTTCAATGGTAGCGGTGTGCTCTTTGGAAGTTTGCTCCATGGTGGTATCTTTAGGTTGGCCTTTAGGATTATCCTTCTCTTTGGTTGTATCAGTTTCTTGTATACATGAGAGGGTTGGTCTGTCGAGGATATCTGCTTCATCTACCTTCTATGTCTTTGTAGCTTCATCCCATGATTTTGCTTTCCTCCTCAAATCCTTCCCAATCCTTTCTCTTTGTGTGTTCATCTGATCAACCTCCTCTTATATTTGCAATCTCCTTTCCTCTTATTCCTTTTTGTATATGGTGGCTAATCTAGAAAAATCTTATTTGTTATCTTCATCCGTTGGTTTCCTCTAAGATTTCTTTTGTGTTGTGTCTTCTTTCCTCTTTTCTACTCTCTTGAGAGCAGCCATCCTTTGCATGGCTTCAGTTTGTGCTATGTCTTGTACCTCATGTAACTTTTCTTCATCCTTTGACTTGTGGCCTTAGCTCTCTAGGAGTTTTGATGGGGTTCCACTTTGAGGCCCTTCATTTGATTCTTCCTCAAAAGGTTAGCTCTTTGTCATCATTAGCAAGAGCTTGAGAGATGGATCCTTGAATTATCTTTTTGGTAGGGGTGGTGTCCAATTCTTTTAGTCCTTTAGCATGGTGCTTGGTATTTTGAATGAGATATAATTGAGTGGGTGCTAGTGGTTAGCTCTTTGTCATCATCTGCAAGAGCTTGAGAGATGGATCCTCGAGTGATTTTTTTGGTAGGGTTGGTGTCCAATTCTTTCATTGCTTTATGGATCCTCGAGTGACTTTTTTTGGTAGTGTTGGTGTCCAATTCTTTCATTGCTTTAGCATGGTGCTTGGTATTTTGGACAAGATCTAATTGAGTGGGTGCCTGATACTCCACTCTAGTAAGCATCAGTTGGTGTTCATGTAGGACTAGTACTTTTTGCTACTCTTCATCTCCGCTTTTGAGATGATGGAACGCCTCATGGGCCCTCAATCTATATAACTAAAGGGCAATTTAGGAGAGAACGGGATTGTCAAAAGGGTAAGGAGCGGCCCACTGAGCAATCACTAAGAACTTTGGTGGGCAAGTACGGTAAGTTTGAGGGGCCTCAGAATATCAAAAAGATGTTTCAGGTTAGCCTTATTCCTAACCAGGGGTCTAAAGCTACAAAGACGTTTTGCCTTCGAGGTGTAGCTGAGGCCTATGACCAGTTTGACCGCCCTAACCTCAAAGCGCTCGAAATAATCCAACAGGCCCAGATCCTTGAGAGGTCCTTCGTCACCCCAATGATCTTTTCGATCACAAGTAGCATTGAGGGGGACCAAGAGGTCACGATCTTACGATATGTAAAAATACCAGAGATAGAAAGGAGGGCACGGCAACGGGATCCTAAGCGGCACGGGAAGATCGTGCCCATCCATTTCTTAGCCGCCTATTGCATGGGATTTCATTAACCGGGCACAAAATGGGTGGAGGGAGGTAACTAATGGTTGATAGAACAGAGGGGAGCCCATTGGCACTTTGATCCCCCCATATTTTTTAGAGTTTGAGTTGATCAGTGCCCTTTTGAACTGTGGGTGCCACCTGTTTTTCTAGAAGGTAAAAAAACGTCTCCCATCAGATAAAGAATGGAGGGTTCTTAGAGAAGATTTAGTGGGATACTGTGCAATAAGGGCTCCACATCCCAGAGGATCTATAGGGTTGGAGGTGGGTTCGCTCCCTCACAGAATCGACCTTATAGATGTGGATGACCCCTTTGTTGCGTGCGCAATTAGAAACTACCTTGGGGATGACAGTCCCTTTATACAAGAAAGGACTCCCTCAGGTGGCCTTCATCTTTGGGGGCGAGGGATTCCGCTCTCGGAGAAACCTATAAAGGGCGGTTTGTGTGCAACAGGCGCCCGTGTGGAGTATTTTTCCAGTGGGAGAATAACCATCTTGGGAGAGGGCCGTGAGGTATATAAGAGAACCCCCCTGGCCGGGTTGAGCTGTTACAGTGTGCTCTCTGGCCCGCCTAAGAGGGCTGCATAGCTGAGGTTAGAGCGCCTATTATTAAGGGTACCCGGTGGAACACTCTTTACGGGCAGGTGATGGGTAACCGGGGCATGCAAAAGGAGACCCTCCTCTTTCAAGCTTGCTATATCTAGGACCCCCCTTTTGAAAAGGAAAAGGAGCTCAACCTATTAAGGATCCTTGAAAACCGAGTAGAAGAACAGGTGGGTGAAGAGATAAGAGGAATGGCCGAGTTGGACCTTGAGCTGGACGCCCACATAGGGGCGTTACTGGCCGATCGGTTTAAGGACAACTGCGCTTACCTGCTTCCAGACGAGCAGTGGTATGAGTATAAAAATCAAAGGTGGAATAGCCCGCCCGGATGGGATTTGAGATGCTCAATAAGATAGAGGAGGAGATGAAGGGGATGGGGGCCGTGTTCACACGACCTCAAAGGAAGAGAATGAGCTCCCAACATCTTCTTAAATCAGTAGAGGAGCACCTGTGCTGGCTCCTTAAGCGGGCTAGGATAGTTGATGCATGAATTCACTTTCTCAACGGAGTCCTCGTCCCTCATGAATCAGGGATGTTGTTACACCCGCCCAGCCCCTTGTGCGTCTGCACAAGATATGCGGGTATTGAGCTGGATCTGTGTACACGAATGACCCCTATTCAGAAAAGCTTCCTCCTTACCCTAATGGATGGAGACATCCTAAAGCTAAACTTGTTGAGAGCCTTCCTGAGGCTAGTCTTTACATTAGATACCCGGAAGCAGTCCAGTCTCTTTCTGTGGGGGCCCGGGGCCACAGGAAGTTGACCCTAATAGAGCTCTTAAAGTACATCCTAGGTGAAAGGTGCGAGAGCCTAGACGTGAGCCGGATAGCCAATCGATTTGAGCTGACACTTGTAGAAGGAAAGAACTTGTTGCTGTTCCCACATGTTACTTGACAGCCGAGTAATGTGGCCGCCAGCATATTAAAAAAAATTTCTCTCCAACGAGAGGGTAATAGTAGAGGCTAAAGGGAGGCCCGCTATGTCGGTTAAGCCCGACGCCCACTCCTTATTTACGGCCAACTGGAGGTGGCCCAATGTGGATCGATCTAGCAGGGGGAGGAGACACTTCCTCTTTATACAGACACCCAGAACGGTGACACGCTGCAATCCCTTTCTTATTGAAATGCTCAAGGGGGGCACCAACAGGCTAGGTACCTGGGCCTTGGGAATGCCGTACGACAAGACTCGGATAGGTCATAGTGTAGAAGCCCTTGAGGAGTTAATCGAAGGTGGGGCGGAGTGCTCAGGGCTGATAGAGTGGGTAAAAAAAAAATGAGGTATACCCGGGGGCCGAAATCCCACTAGGAGCAAAGAAGGTGCCAATCCCCGGGTCTCTCTACGAGGATTATATCCTCTATGTGGATGCGAATGGGATAGAACTGATCCCATCTAACCAATTTGGGGATGCATTAGATGACATTATGAAGTCACAGGGATATCACGACGTTGTTATTAGGAGGAGATCTACAGCGAGAGTAGTGCAAGGGCTAAGGCTTGGTTATGGGGAACCCATAAGGAAGAAAAAAATAATTGGTTCGATGCGGTACCCGATGAAAATCGATCCTTGGCCTGGGTTTAAGGAGGACAAGGAAGGATGAGAACAAGGAGGCTACGAGACAGTCAATCACGTTGAAGGTGTGGACGGTGTTGATAGTGTCAATATTTTATCCAACAGGGAATACGTGGAGGGAAAGGATGATGAGCCCGAAATGGGAGGGTGCCTTCTATCCAACGCAGGGGGGGTGATCCTGGAAGAAGAACCGGCCATGGGAGTGAATGAGGGTGAGCCTCTGGATCAACTAACCTGTTGGGGTATAAAGCCCAATGTGGTCGCCTAGGTAAGTGGGCGGGCCGCCAGGTATATACACATATTCTTGTGTTAAAACCTAATAAGAACTCACTATGCTCTACAAATTACAGTAGAGCGAGTTCACCATATC
Organism: Adiantum capillus-veneris; assembly: GCF_014529385.1. Classification (NCBI taxonomy): domain Eukaryota; kingdom Viridiplantae; phylum Streptophyta; class Polypodiopsida; order Polypodiales; family Pteridaceae; genus Adiantum; species Adiantum capillus-veneris. The sequence continues at coordinate 5,461,918 of NC_140935.1, forward strand.
GTCGTGCTCTTCTTCTCTCACTCTCTCTCGCGTCGCAGTTCCGCTCGTACTCCTTCAAATGGTATCAGAGCTCAGATCGAGGCTCGGGGCAGCACTGTAGGAGGCTAGAGTCACCAGCTCAGATTGGAGTGAAATTCGACAGGCGAAGACACGGCCCCAAATCCTGAGGTCATCTCGGCCACCGTTCGGCTTCGACAAAGGTCTGCACAGGCCATTTTCGACTACGTGGTCTCGGCGGGTGCAGATCCGACTCTGCAAATTTGGGGTTTTCGGCCTACGACTGCAGGTGCTGAGGATATCGACACTCCCAGAGTGTTGATTTGTGGCTGTCTACACATCGAAGGACGGCTCACAGTTCTTGGAGGCGTGTCACATACGACACGGGCACATCTACACACAGACTGTAGGCGACATCCACTAGTTCATCAGGTAGCTTGTGTTTGCTGCTTGATATTCCAGATTTCATCCTGACATTGCAGGTACTTCCACATGGGATGTATTGTCAGAGATGATGTATGTTTGTTGAGGGTTTGTTGGCTGTGAGTCACGCAGCAAACAACCGCCGCAGCGGTTACAACATATAGTGGGAAATTTGTGGATGTATGACTTTGTGGGAAGTCTATGTACTGTCAGATTTACTGCAGCCTTTGTTGAGGGTCGAGTGAGGTTTTATTGAGCTGGGGGATTCTCGAATGTTGAGATCCTTTCGGTGATACAGGTCTTGGAGCGATCCCTCGAGCACCCTTAGATAGGCAGCTAGGATGTATTGAATGTGAGTTAGACAGTTGGGATTGCATCTTTGCTTTACTGCCGTTGAGGCATTGTCACAGTCTATGCTTATAGAACAGTGACAGAACAGTGAGAGACAGTACAGGTGCAGGACAGGTTTACCCGCAGCTTACAGTGTCAGAGAGACAGTGTTTTTTGAGCTGTTTTTTGTTCTGTTTTTGAGTACACCAGAGCCATTTTACAAAGGAGACTCTGCCAAAATTTATGGAGAATCTGAAGCTTTCTTGGTTCATTTGACAGGTTGATATTGGTTCAGAGGTCAGTTTACAAGGGGAAACTCTGCCGAATTTTTCCTAGGAAAGTAAACCACTGTGAAGCGTAGCTATGGCTGGATCACAGGACACTGCTCTTTACAATATCAAGAAGCTGGATGGAACCAATTTCCCATTGTGGAAGAAGCAGATTTGGCACGTGTTGGTACAAAAAAAGCAGATAAAACCTATAAAGCTCAAGGGGATAAAACCAGAAGATATGGACGAAGATGAATGGAGCGAAATGGATGAATTCGCACTTTCTACCATTATGCTGACTTTGGCAGAAAGCGTTTACTTCAATGTAGCAGACGAGATGTCGGCTTATCAAGCATGGTTAAAGCTGAGTGATCTTTATGAGAAGCAGAGTGCAGCTTCACAGGTATACTGGCTTAAGAAGCTTGTTGACTTGAAGATGAAAGAAGCGACACCTATGTCCAATCATCTGAATGAATTCAACACAATCTACAGTCAGTTTTCAGCTCAAGGTGTCAAGTTTGATGAACCTGTTAGAGCTATGTTCCTGTTGATCACATTGCCGGAAAGTTGGGACACTTTTCGCACAGCTTTGAGTAATTCTGCACCTCTAGATGGTTTGAACATAGCAGGTGTAGAAGGAAGTCTGCTTACTGAAGAAACCAATAGAAAGACAATGGACAAAGGCAAAGGAACAGCCTTAGTTGTCAGGGGAAGGACCAAAGAAAAGTACAAAGGTGGAAAGAGGAATCAGTCTCGTAGCAAGTCCCGCAGTGCTAAAGGCAAGAGTGACATAGAATGCTACCATTGTGGCAAGAAGGGTCACATGAAAAGAGACTGCAGAGAATGGAAAGCAGAAAAAGGCAAAGAGAAAGCTGAAGACCATGGTGAGAAGAACAAGTCCTCAGTGAAGATTCAAGAAATAAATGTGACAAACACTGTTGCAGAGGATGACAGTCTAGTGTCAGGAGACATCTACTTCTTGAAGAATATAATGGACTCAGCTCTTCTTACAACATCTGATGGAAATGCACTGAGTGACTGGATTATAGACTCAGGGGCATCACTTCATGTGTCTCCAAACAAGGAGTGGTTTACCTCTTATGTGACCACTAAAGATCATGTTCGGCTAGGCAATGGGCAGACATGTGAGATCTTAGGTGTTGGAGATGTTCAATTGAAGTTTCAGAATGGCTCTTCTTTCCCGCTGAAGAATGTGAGACATGTTCCCGCAATTACAAAGAGCTTGATCAGCACAGGTTTACTTGATGATGCTGGCTACGTCACCACTTTTGGACAGAACATGTGGAAGATATCCAAGGGTTCTATGACAGTAGCACATGGAGTAAAGTCTGGAGGACTTTACATGATTTATGTATCAAATGTCTCTAAAAATGTAATCAATGTAACCGAGCAGCCGAACGTTTCTTTGTGGCATAGCCGGTTAGGACATATGTCCAAGAAGGGAATGGAAATCTTGTCTCGTTCTGGTTATTTGCCTGGCTTTTCATTTAATGATTTTGAATTCTGTGAACATTGTCTGTATGGTAAGCAAACACAGCAGCCACATAAGCATAGAAGCAGTAGAAGAGATACACAGTTGGCACTTGTTCATAGTGATTTGTGTGGACCTATGCCTAACCTATCTCTAGGGGGAGCTTCTTACTTTATGACATTTATAGATGATTACTCGAGGAAACTATGGGTTTACTTTCTCAAGCACAAAGATGAAGCGTTTAGTGTTTTCAAAACGTTTGTGACACTTGTGGAGAATCAGAGTGGCAAGAACCTTAAATGCTTACGCACTGACAATGGTGGAGAGTATGTTTCAAAGGCCTTTCAGGACTTTTGTGAGTCAAAAGGTATAAAATGTGAACTTACTGCTCCTTACAATCCTCCTCAAAATGGTGTTGCTGAGAGGATGAATAGGACCATACAAGAGAAGGTCAGAAGTATGTTGTCTAATGCACAGCTGCCAAATGGGTTTTGGGCTGAAGTTGTATCAATAGCTGTTCATCTTGTAAATAGATCTCCTAGCAAGGTTTTGCAGAAGGATTCAGTGCCAGAGATGGTATGGTCAGGCAAGGTGCCCTCATACAAGCATCTCAGAGTCTTTGGCTGTGAGGCATATACTCATGTTGCAAAGGAATTTAGGAACAAACTTGAGCCAAAGAGTAGAAAGTGCATCTTTCTAGGCTATGGTAATTCTGGTGAGATGGGGTACAGACTTTGGGATCCCGAATCCAGAAAGGTTATCCGCAACAATGATGTTCACTTTAATGAAGCCAAATATCATTCTAAACCAGAGAATGTTGAGGAGATTAAAAGAGTTGTCTTCCAAGAAGATGGACCTGCACATGCAAGACAAAATGTCAGGGCTCAAGAGGAGCAAGGACAAGATAGATTGGAACCACAGGTTGTGGCTGAGCCTGAGCCACCTATTGTGCGTAGATTTGGACGTGTCACGCGACCTCCTGATAGGTTTGTTCCATCTATGAACTATGTCATGTTGACTGATTGCAATGAGCCTTCATGTTACAAGGAAGCAGTGCAAATGAAGGACTTCGGGAATTGGCAATTGGCCATGCAGTCAGAGATGATATCTCTGCATAAAAACCAGACATGGAAGCTAGTTAAATTACCACGGGGCAAAAAGGCTCTACCCTGTAAATGGGTTTACAGGTATAAGATCACCGCTCATGATAGTTAGCCAAAGTACAAAGCAAGGCTTGTTGCCAAGGGCTTTAAGCAAGAACAAGGCATTGACTTTGATGAAGTCTTCTCTCCGGTGGTCAAAATGACTACATTGAGATGCTTTCTTGCATTGGTTGCCATATTAGATTTGGTGTTGCACCAAATGGATGTCAAGACAACGTTCTTGCATGGTGATTTAGATGTGGAAATTTACATGCCGCAGCCAGAAGGGTTTGTTGAGAAAGGCAAGGAAGATTGGGTATGCCAGTTGTTAAAGAGTCTTTATGGCTTAAAACAATCACCGAGGGCATGGTACCATAAATTCCACAAGTTTATGCTTTCTCAAGGCTACAAACGTAGTGAGTTCGATCACTGTCTATATACAAAGAAGGCTAAGGATGGTAGTTGGTTGATCCTTATTTTGTATGTGGATGACATGTTGATTGCTGGCAAGCACTTGGAAGAAATTTCAGCTTTGAAGTCAAAGATGGCAAAATCGTTTGACATGAAAGACATGGGTGAGGCAAGTCATATACTTGGTATGCGCATTGAGAGAGACAGATCAAAGAAGTTGATTTGGTTATCTCAAACAGAGTATATTCACAAGGTTTTGCAACGTTGCAATATGGAGAAGGGAAAGGCATTGAGTGTTCCATTGCCACCATATGTGAAACTTAGCAAACAAGATTGTCCTCTGTCTGAGGAAGAACAGGCTGAAATGGATAAGATTCCATATGCGTATGCAGTGGGTAGTTTGATGTATGCAATGATTGCTACTCGCCCAGACATTGCATTTGCAGTGGGAGTAGTAAGTCGATACATGTCAAACCCAGGCAAGAAACATTGGGAGGCAGTGAAAGGAATATTGAGATACCTGAAAGCTACAAAGAGTATGCGTATATGCTATTGGAGTCAGGAGCTAAGTGTAAAGGGTTTTACAGACTCAGATTATGCAGGTGACTTAGACAACCGAAGGTCTACGTTAGGGTATGTCTTTACATTGGCTGGTAGAGCAGTATCATGGCGTTCTAGATTACAAGATTGTGTTACTCAGTCTACTACAGAGGCTGAATATGTTGCAGCATCAGAGGCATGCAAAGAATCAATTTGGCTTAATCGACTAGTAACAGATTTGGGAATCAAAGAAGAGATGCCTGTGTTATATTGTGATAGTCAAAGTGCTATACAATTGGCTCACAATCCAGTTTATCACTCAAAGACAAAGCATGTGGATGTGAAGTATCATTTCATTAGGGAAATGCTCGAGGATAAGAAACTTCAGCTTCTCAAAGTTCACACCACAGAAAATCCTGTTGATCTACTTACAAAAGGACTTCCCTTAGAGAGCTTTGCGCATTTTTGCAAGCAATTAGGTGTAGGGTAGTACATCACTTCTCTACATCTCTTGTATATTAGCTTGTATAGTAGCTTCTCTCACACTTAAAGTACCACATTGGACTTTAAGTGGGAGGTTGTTGGGGTATAAAGCCCAATGTGGTCGCCCAGGTAAGTGGGCGGGCCGCCAGGTATGTACACATATTCTTTTGTTAAAACCTAATAAGAACTCACTATGCTCTACACATTACAGTAGAGTGAGTTCACCATATCGTCGTGCTCTTCTTCTCGCACTCTCTCTCGCGTCGCACTTCCGCTCGTACTCCTTCATAACCCCCCCCAAAGTAGAGAGGACCCTAGAGTTCTTAAAGCAGTATCCAGAGCTTGAGAAGGCCTATTCCAGGATGGAGGTATGGACGGAGGACTATATGCTTCAGTGGGCAGTGTCTCGCATCAAGGTAAGGGAGGGCCTAAAGGAACAGGTGGGGGGGCTCTATTTCCAGGCGGAGAAGGGCCCTGCACAAATAGGTTATGGGCTGCCACCCTTATTGCCTAGTACTACCTTGGCCAGCTTGCCTTATCCTCTACTGGGCCAGTTGGGCTTTGCGTTATCGAGGTTGGCTGCCACCCCTTGGCTGCCACCCCCTCTCGATACGAAGAGATCGTTAATCTTCTCAATGAGGAGATCAAGGCTATAACCATCACATGTTACCTATTCTTTTGCTTATTTAGCCCCGAAGATAGCCCATATTTCAATCGTAGATGCCCCGTACAACACCTCTTCGCCACCTCATATGCAGAGCTTTCCAGTAACTCGCGACTCGTGCCAAAGAATGGCTTTGGTGCAGCCACCCTAGCCAACCTAAGATGCAACATTAAGAGGGTCATTTGGTGGGTAATTGACTAGATAGTTCTCCCCAACGGCTTACCTTGGAGGAGATCGACATGGTGGCGTGCCACACTGGCATCTATGATGGCCTCATGGGCTAGACTAAGGCACCCAATACGTGGGAGGCCTACCAGTCTAGGTCCTTCTGGTCCTTTGTTATGGACAAGTGGGGAGACGAGTGCCCCAAGCCCCTCCTGAAACGTATCCTCTACTTTGGCCTAAATGGGGCCAGCTTGACTAGTCAGATGGGTTCCATCTCATTGAGCATTAAGGAGGCACACTAGACATCCCCATCCACTGACCTCATTGGATTTTAGAGGAAGGTATTGGGGCACCCAATATTACAAGAACTTGCCCTTTTTCACAATATGGTGGGCTCAAGGAGCCCGGTCTATCTTCCCTCCCAGACAAAGCCGTACTACAGAAGGCCAAAAGAGGAGTCTCTGTTGAGAAAACCATGCACCCTATACCACAATAGGTTGCTTACCTCTCATATACTCGCGTCCCATGAAGTTGTTCTTCTCATGCATCTCGTTTTTACGTAGAAGATTCTTGCTTGGGGATCCCAGTGCGCCTACAGAACGACGGGTTGGTCTACCTTACTCGATGTTCCAGTTGTCTTTCTACCCTCCATTCACTAGACTCTTTGCTCAGACAAACTAGCTTTCGCTTTCTAGGGCTTGAAATCCCATTAGAACGCAAAGCCTGACTCACCCCCCCCTAAAAATCTATTGAAATGCTTAAGGCTATTGACACTATCGGCACTATCGACACTATAACCCCCCCTCTTTAACAACCTTATCTTTACCTTTTGTGTGGGCTTAGAGTACCAGGTGGGATACCACCTTCTCTCCTTGTTCTTGGCTTTCTCTTCTATTTGTACCTCATCCAGAACTTCAATAATGTGCTCAAGTAGATACACATCGAAATCACATCGTACCACTCTGTGCTCCGAGAGCCATATTGCCATGACCACTACAATGTGTCTTAGTAGCTAAGTGTTTCTTGGTAGCTTGGGGATCTAAGAATCCTCAAATATGAGCCATAGAGTCATCTCAGTCTTGGAAACAACAAGTTCCTGTAGGTGAAATCTTGTCCCTTTAGCCATACCAATGCTCTACCATTGTTGGCATTCGTGGTATTTGTGAGAAATTTGTGACTCCCTACAAGTATCTGTAGTGCCTATATGATAGTTTTTGCTATATTATTCACCAAAACTCTTGCCCCATCCATGTCGGTAGTTAAGGTGGCTTCTCTGTTGTATTGAATGGTACTCATGAGCTCATGTGCTCTCTTGAAGTAAGTCCCCCATGGCGGTGGTGTAGCCAAAGCTGGTCGATGCTACACTGAGTGCAATGTCGGGGTATGTATGCTCTCAAGGGAATGCCAAAGTGATTGAGAAGCTGTGTAGATCAAGAGATGGCAAGATGCAATGTTTATGTACGCTTTATGTGGTTTTTAGGGCCATAATTCCTTTCAATGATGCCTATTAGAGGTGGATGGGGCCTGAAGTGCTCATCTTACATTGCCTCTTGGTGTCTTTGGATTGGCAATCGGAGTTCAAAAGACCAAGATATGATTGGTTGAGGTTTCATTGAGGGCTAGTTATGTGCCAGATCGGTTGCCTTGATAGGTGTGCCATCTAGAGTTTTTTCATCCTCGCTAAGGTTTGTATGGAAGATATGAGGTATGTGAAGGCCATAGGAAGTTGCAGCACATCAATCAAAGCTTGGATCAACAAGATACGAAAGTTTGAAGTTGGGGAGCAATTGTAGTGAAGTGACGGCAGATGATTTTTTTGCCACTTTTGGATGCATCGTTTAAGAGTTTCAAAGCTAGCATGGAGGGATTTCACTTGGGTTTTGTGGCTTGGAGACTGGGCTTGTGGAGTAGGGAACTAGAGAGGATCCAAAAGGCCCAACAAAGGGATTCTTTTTAATTAATTGTGAATGTTTTTTTGGGAGCTTGAAGGGTGACTCACCATGGAAGTGCCACGTGGCTCGCTTTAACACTAGACTAGTAACAAGACACGTTTATGTCCTTGGACATTTTATGTCCCGTTGATTAACTGTTTTTCTTAAATTATTAAAAGAGTTTGAAAATGAATATCTAGGTGCTATATATCCACAAAGTTGCCTTACGAGCTGAAAAAAACATGACATTTTTTTGAAATATTGATCTCACCATTAACCTTACTCTTGAACAACATTTGTGAACCTAAATGTGTTAAAAAACGGGTCCTATTTTTGCCTTTTTTTTTTTTTTCAAAGTTTTGCAACTATACCACCCTAGAATTCTTGTTTGTGAGGTTTAGATTGCTAGGGGATTAGCCTTAATAGTTCTAAACATGTTCCGATGCTTTGAGATAGAATTAAGTGTTAAAGTACAAGAATTGTCTAATCCTGTTTTTGGCCAAATATAGCACTTTTATGATTTTTTTGGTGGCTTTCTTGTTATCCAAAATGCAATTTTGATTGTGTAAGTGGCATGTGTAACATAAAGATAATCTTGCTTGAGTTTTTGGGCACCTAATACCCTCTTTAGCATAGTATATGATGATGGTTGATTTTTTCAATTGCAGAAGAATACGAGACATTCTAGTGTAGCAAGTATAGCTTTCTCAATATTGCTAGTCTCTTCGGCCAATTGTGTCTATTTTGTAGGTAGTAACCATATCTAATCATAAAATACAAATTTGGCTAGATATTGAGTAGTTTCTATGGGATTCCAGAGCTCATAATGGTAAACCTAGTTTTTTCATATTTGTTGTATTTAACATTTCATCATTGTCCTCAAGGTTCCACTTGGTAAGAGATCCAATATTCTTTTGACATGCTCCATGGCTCTTTATGAATCCAAAGGCCCAAAGGGAACTAAGAAAACATGTATATAGTATATGTATTGAACGTGACTACAGAAACTTTGATGATAGGTCCGTAGAATGACAAAAATGCAACTTTTTTGTACCGAAATTTTTTGCCAAAAAAGAAATGCTGAGGCAAAAGCAACCATTAGTTTTGATCACAACACATTGAAGTTACTAGGGAATTTTATCTCGTGTCCTACAAAAATCCCTAGTCTCATTTACTTACAATCAATTGTAACAAATGGCTGTTTGGGGAAAAATGGATTGGTCAAAAATGGATTGGTCCATCAACTTTGGAGGCTTGTTGTGACCAAGAGATGATAAATTTTACAACTTTCTCCTTTTTTCCATATGTAGTAGTCCTTGAACTAATTTTCCAAAATGAGTGGATCTACTATGGTTAAGGATTTGTTTTTTTCAAAACCCTGAAGGGACACTTTTATGTCCTGTAAGGGTACTAAACTAGTGTTAATCCCACATGCGGGTGTGGTAGTAAGAAGTCCGATGCATATATACGGGGCCGCGTGCCTTAGAAGGTCAAAAAAAGGGAGAGAGGGGAGCTCCCCCCTCGTCTAGGTATGGCATCCGATCTCATGGGCATTGATGGCAGATTTTGGCATTGATGGCGTGCGTGAGGCGACACCGGTGGTGTCTTTCATTGTCAACGTGGTGCAGATGCTGATCGATGCTATGGGTCAGACAACGTAGTGATGATGTGGAAATCTGGCAGGGAGCGAGTTCACATGGCCCTTGGGGGTCCAAAATTTTTCATTGAGGGCAAAGGCCTCCCACTAGCGCTAGGGTGGGGGACCTGTCCTGCAAGCACATAGAGAGAGAGAGAGAGAGAGAGAGAGAGAGAGAGAGAGAGAGAGAGAGAGAGAGAGAGAGAGAGAGAGAGAGAGAGAGAGAGAGAGAGAGAGAGAGAGAGAGAGAGAGAGAGAGAGGAGGGAAGTCGACATGAACTAATGAGAAGATAATTCCCATGCGAAGTTGCCAAAAGAAGGCGAAGGAGTGTTCGAAGCTCGAACAGTTGCTAAAAATGGACCGATAGCTCTTATAAAACAACCTTTTGTGATAAATTTTGGGCCTTTTTGCACAGGGGAGGTTTGTGAGAGCCAAGCGTGGAGCTCAAGGGGCTGTTTTAGTTGAAGCTTGCCATTTTAGCATTGTGATGGTTGTAGAAACATCCTACTAAGCAACACCAAGCCATTCTCTCACTTTTTGGTGTCGTTTTTTCCCCTCCCCCCTCTTTTCTCTTGCTCTTTGTGAGTGTGTCGGTGTCGGTGGTATGTGTGTATTAGCGGACCATTATGTGGTGCAAAGAGTGTGAAATTGAGATTCAGTGTGTTTTGGAAGTGGGGGAATAAGGTGTTGTGGTGAATTGAGTTGAATGATTGTCTTGCCAAGTGGATGTGTGTTGAGTTGTGTAATGTAAAGTGCATATTTTGAAGGTATTTTTGAGAGGATAGGGGTACTGTGAATACCCTTGGCTATAGAGAAAATTTTTATGCGTGCTATGTGTTTTCCCTATTCCCCTTCTCCATCTTCTAGTGCCCCCATGGAGAAACATCCAATTGCTCATGTTTGAAGTTGAAGTGGTGCAATTATTGAAGAGCAAGTGCTACTAGAGAGGATGTGGTCAAGTTTTCCTATATTCACTGGGGTTGAAGATGCATAAACCTAGATCCAAGATTATGGTATGTTTCTATGGGAGAGTAGCTTTTCTAAAGATGAAGGTGTGATGCAAGTTTTCCCACTCTTGGTTTGTGGAAAAGCAAGACGATGGTACGATGGTTTGCGTGAAGAAGAGATAATTGATTGTGAAGCCTTAGAAGTGGATTTTTGAAGTAATTTTTTGGTGGATGCATAGCTAGACTAGGTGAAGTGAAAGCTGGACGGGTTAAAGCAAAAGCTTGGGAGGTGATTTCAAGCATTTGAGTGGGAGTTTGAAGCCATTTTGGGATGGCTAGTCAAGGTAATTGCTGCCGAGTATGTTGGTGTTAAGTTGAGCAAATTCATGGATTTCCTCCATGAGGAGGTTTGAGACAAGGTGGAGATAGATAGACCTATGTCATATGATGAGGCGGTGGCTTTCGCAAGAGGACGGATGAAGAAGATTTTGAAGAAGTGGCAAGATAAACAGGGTTTGTCAAATCCAATGGTGCCTAAGTAGGTCGATGTGGTGGAAGTGAACCCAAAGTTGGTGCAAAGAGATGTGCCGATGCAAGAGGAACCGAGGGTTCTATGGCTACAAAGGGATGGAGTGGTTTTTATACCCAAGATGCTAATTAGGGAAGTTCCAAATGTGGAAGGAGTGCAAGTGGTTCCAGATCGGGTAGAAGATGTACGAACAAGTTCAGATATGACTGGTCAAGCTCCATTGATGTGTGCTAGAGATCAAAAAGTGAGGTTTGTAGATGAGGTTGAAGTAGTGAAGGTAGAGGAAATCCCTGATCTTTAGACGGAAGAGGAGATAGAAACAAGCAATAACAGTCTCATGGATACGGATATGACCTGGGAAATGGACTCATCCCACCTAAGGTATGAGGAATTTTATCCTTTGCATGTGGCTAAAGATGTGAAAGATGTATTTGGAGAGCAAGAAGAGGTGCATAACAAAGGATAAAAGCCAAATACAGAAGCCCAAGCATACAAGGGTGGACATTTAGGTGAAGGTTCTATGTGGTGTGGGCTATGCTTGTGAAAGTTACAAAGGAATGTGCTACAGTGGTGCAACAGGTACAGATTTTTGCTCTGAAAAATAGAGCAGTCTTGACTATGGAGTGAGTCTCTCTCTTCTTTGACTGAGGATGAAATGGAAGAGTAGGCTGGTGAAGTCGACAAGGCGAAGGTGCTGATTGACCTTGATGGGCTAGTTGAGGAGGAAGGGTTTGATAATATTGGGTGTTACAGATATGGGGGCAAGCATGGAGCCAAAGGTGGATGTTTGGTGGAGCAGATATGTTCCATGGTGGGTGAAGGAGATTCCTAGGTTGGGATTACATCCAAGCTTTCAAAGGAGGTGCGTGAATCATTGTTGAAAGGTATGCTTGTGAGTGTAGTGGTGCAATGGGTGATCTTCCAGATACGAGATTATTTTGAGAGGGACTCCACTTTACATGGTTGAGAGGGAGGGTCAAATGTGTATATGGAATAGGATGATGTGCACATTGGTTATCAGTTTGAAGCAAAATGGAGGTAGAGTGATGCTCAGAGTGGTGTAAGAGTGCTATGGGCTTATTGTGTGCATGCATGGCTACGTGGTTGGGTACAATATTAGTGGAGGTTGATGCATATGGATGCACTCAAAGCGAGGTTTTTGATCCAAGCCATCCAACTATGCAGGGGGTTGGGCAACCCACTTGAGGATTGGTGGCAGGAATTAGGATCCCCAACTTTGTACACATGATAGCAGTTCTTTTTGGTTTGCTCATAGTGTTTGCTTAGTAGAGATTTTTTGTGGCTGAACATGAATGTTCAAAAAGGGGGTTGGGCAAGGATGGTGCAGCTAAAGCTGGTCGATGCTGCAAGGAGTGTAACGTTGAGGTATGTATGCTCTCAAGGGCATGCCAAAGTGGTTGAGCAACTATAAAGATTAAGAGCAGGAAAGATGAAGCACTTATGTATGCTTTATGTGGTTTTCAGGGCCAAAACTCCTTGCCATGATACCTATCAAAGTGGATGATTGAGGTGAAAAAAGTGCAAGAATTGGAGTGCTGAAGGTGGCCCTCAGTGTGGTCTATAAACTGGTATAGACGATTCCTCAATTAGAGCTACGATGTAAAAGTTATGGTGGCTCAAAGATTAAAGTGGTTTGCAAAACTTTGTCGGGTTGGGTAGTAGTACATAGATAGTTAGAGCTAAAGTGAATGCATAGGCATGAAGTGCTCATCTTATGATGCATGCTGGTCTTTTTGGATTGGCAATTGGAGTTCAAACAACCAAGGTATGCTTGGTTGAAGTTTCATCAGCGTGGGCTAGATATGTGCCAGTTGGGTTGCCTTGGTAGGTGTGCCATATGGAGTTTTTTCAGCCTCTCCAGGACTTGTATGGAAGATATCATTATGTGAAGGCCATAGGAAGTTGTGGCACATCAATCAAATCTTGGATTAGCAAGATATGAAAGTTTAGATTTGGGGAGCAGTTGCGGCAGATGATTTTTTTCCAGCTTTGGACGCGTCATTCAAGGCCTTGGCAGAGTTGAGAGGCAGCGTGGTTCTTGAGTTTCAAAGTCGGCATGGAGGGTTTTCACTTGGGTTTTGCGGCTGTTGAAATTATTTTCAGGAGAAAATGCTATGTTTATATCCCCACATCATTCCACCACTGCATGCATTTTTATCTGCACATGAATTGCAATTCTGCCTTATTGCACTTGTTTACATCCATTTGATCATTGTGCACATTAAAAACTGATACTCTTAACCCTTGGACAAGAAAGCTTGGGTTATTTTGTAGTTCATGAAGTGCTAGAGATATTTGAAGTCGATGATGCGGTCAAACGTGACACAAACAATTTGATTATCCCACCTGTGCCAGGCATTTTTGCAGAAAATTATCCTTGCAATTTATATTTATGCTAACCTTTTGGTAGTTGCTAAGGTCCAAAGGTCTATGGTTCAAGTTTTTTAAAGATGAAGAAGGTTAAACTAAAAAAAATGAAAGGGTGTACTGGAGAGATGCCTGCTCGTGGAAGAGAAGAGAGGGAGAGGTGTCTCTTTGCTTCTTTGCCGACTGCTGAGAAAGAGCATGTTATTAGTTTTTAATTGCATTTGTGAGCATTACTGCATTGAGAGCATCTGTGTATTCCATTGTGTCCGTGTGGTGTGTACTCCGAGAGAGAGAGAGAGAGAGAGAGAGAGAGAGAGAGAGAGAGAGAGAGAGAGAGAGAGAGAGAGAGAGAGAGAGAGAGAGAGAGAGAGAGAGAGAGAGAGAGAGAGAGAGAGAGAGAGAGAGAGAGAGAGAGAGAGAGAGAGAGAGAGAGAGAGAGAGAGAGAGAGAGAGAGAGAGAGAGAGAGAGAGAGAGAGAGAGAGAGAGATTGTATTCTTGTCCATGAAGGTCAAATGTGACCTATGGGACCAAAAGACAAGACATTACAAACGTGGGGGAATATTGGGATACATCTCAGTTAAGGACTGAGGGTCCAAAAAGAAGGTGAGATAAAATAAGATGAATAAAATCTATGCAGAGGGGGGTGAGGAGGGAGCCGGTTTGGGAGTTCGAAACTCTTGAATAATGGCTTTACCTCCTCGATAGACTGCCCTGCTCTGCTCCCCTGCTCTGCTTGAATCGGCCCTGCGCGGCTTGGTCTTGGCTTCCTGCACGACCTCGTCTTGTGTGGTCGCCTGTGACCCTGCCCGACTTCTCCCTCGTCAACCTGCTCGGTGATGCCCTGCCCGATTTCTCCCTCGCCAATCTGTGATGTTTTTTACCTCTTACCTTACGACCAGTAGAACTACCTTAACTCCGACCTAAGGGTTTCACTGAAGGTGATTCTTGCCCTTACCTTACGACCTCAATCACAAGAAGGTCGGCCTTAACTCCAACCTAAGGTATCTCCATTTCAAGCAGGTGACTGTTCCGAGAAGGTCGGCCTTTATCAAAAGGCTACCCCAACCCAAGCAACTCACCCTTAGCATTAATGGCTACACGGGCCTCCTCCCGAGGTAAGCTCAGTTTTGTTGGAGTCGTAGCAACACCTCTCAAGGTAGACAACATCACCCGCCTCCAAACCGAAGTTGAAAGCCTCCGCAAGGAGAACGAAGAGCTGAAACAAAGGCTTTTAGTTTTCAAAGCTCGGCTTGCCACAATAGAGAATCGCAAGGAGGAGGAGTTGAAGTAGATAGAAATCAAATTCAAGAAGGCAAAAGAAGAAGTAGAGACGACTGTCACAAAGGGGGTCAAAACTCAAGTACAAGAGGTAATCTCTCGAAGGGTCGAAGATCGTGTGGCATCCACGTTACGTGAACGGAAACGGCAAGAGAATATCGCCCTCATGTTCACATTGGTGGGCTCCCAAGCGATTGGAAAGGGGAGGGAGACCTCAATCACGAGTCATTTGCCCGCATCCAATCCGCAATCCCCATGGTACAGTGTGATCCGGCAACAATCACTTCTCTTACACACTAACCTCGCACCAATCATGCAATCTACACCTTCAAAACCAAGGCGGACCGAATCAAGCAGAGAGAGAGAGAGAGAGAGAGAGAGAGAGAGAGAGAGAGAGAGAGAGAGAGAGAGAGAGAGAGAGAGAGAGAGAGAGAGAGAGAGAGAGAGAGAGAGAGAGAAGAGAGAGAGAGAGAGAGAGAGAAGAAGAAGAAGAAGAAGAAGAAGAAGAAGAAGAGAAGCGAGTTTTAGTAGAAACTATCCCAAGAGACCTTAAAGATCTAGCTAACGAGGAGTTGAAAGAGAGAGAGAGAGAGAGAGAGAGAGAGAGAGAGAGAGAGAGAGAGAGAGAGAGAGAGAGAGAGACCGAGTATTGCTTTGTAGCATTGAATCAAGAGAGAGAGATTGAAAGAGAGGAGAGGCTTGCCTCTACAAAGCAGAATTGAAAAGAGGGCTTAGCACTGCTGAAAATCAACAAGGAGAGAGAGAATCTCCCTTTGCATAATATTCCCTCAAGGGCTGCCTTAGAGAGAGAGTCGAGGGCTTGGCCCTACGTTGAACGAGGAGAGAGAGAGAGAGAGAGAGAGAGAGAGAGAGAGAGAGAGAGAGAGAGAGAGAGAGAGAGAGAGAGAGAGAGAGAGAGAGAGAGAGAGAGAGGGGGGGGGGGGGGGGGGCTTTGCCCTGAGCACAAACAAGCAAGGAGATAGAGAGAATTTCTCTCTGTGTTGAGTCTAGGAGGGAGAGAGAGATTGGGAGAGAGAGGATCTCAGTAGAAGATCGAACCAGAGAGAGAGGGCTTGGCCTTGTTTGGCAAATGGAGCATGAGAGAGAGAGAGAGAGAGAGAGAGAGAGAGAGAGAGAGAGAGAGAGAGAGAGAGAGAGAGAGAGAGAGAGAGAGAGAGAGATAGATAGATAGATAGATTTTATTATCGTCCTCGGAGGTCAAATATGACCTATGGGACCAAAGTTACATGTGATGTAGTATGTGTATGGCTGATGAGTGACTCTCGATGCTCCAAAATTGTAGTGATGAGAGTCGCAATAGAGAGCCCACACTTTGGATGGGAGAGGAAAGTGTGTAGGTCTAAGTTATGGATGAAAATGTGAGAGAAGCAAGTTCGGATGTGATCAAAAGCTGAGCACTCTAGTAGTGTGTGGTACTCAGACTCTCGAACTTGCAGTGAGCATAATGTGCACAATCGATTTGAGTCTTCTCCATTGCCCCAACGCCCTATCTCGCATCGAAGGAAATGGG
The DNA here is from genome assembly GCF_014529385.1 of Adiantum capillus-veneris. Taxonomy (NCBI): domain Eukaryota; kingdom Viridiplantae; phylum Streptophyta; class Polypodiopsida; order Polypodiales; family Pteridaceae; genus Adiantum; species Adiantum capillus-veneris. Next base: position 5,478,076 of record NC_140935.1, read on the forward strand.
AGCTAAGCCGAATTGCTGTGATAGTGCGTATCGCGGACAAGGGAATAGGCTCAAGCATGTAAGTGTGAGTATGGTTTCCTCTCTCAGCGAAGAACATGGTTTTGTAGTTAGGGGCAATATAGGTGGTGTAATGTATGAAGCGTGACCCACCGGATTTCTCCCAAGACGTAATACATTGGCGTTGTAGAAAAGCTTCATTCATTTGAGAGTCAATTGAAGCATCATGTAGCAAGTGTAATGCATCCCATCTCCCAAACCACTTCTTTATGTCTTGCATCCATCCCGTGCTCAAGATCTTGCTTTTATGCGTCTTTTGAACTTTTTTGCTTGCTTCCCATGCAATTGTAGGAAGTCGATGTGAGGGGTTTTGACGCATCTTTATCATGTACTCCACAACCCTTTCCATGCCCATAACCTCTATTGGAAGAGATCCTGACTCAAGAAGTAGGAGCATATATGGTGTTTGTGTCTTAACTTGGAGAAAGTTTGTAAGAAAACGCTTTTGGACATTCTCAAACTCTTTCCAAGTAGACTTTGAGATGCTCCCGCCCCACACTTCAACTCCATAAAGAAGAACCGGTGTCACCAATGCATCAAAAAGATACTTCTTGAGAACCCAACACTTGATGTTTCCCGCATTACACATGTTCTCAAATGCATAATATGCTCTCTTTCCCGCTTCCAAACGATGCATAGCACATTCATGCCACTTGTGATTGGATGGAACCTCAAGGCCAAGGTACTTAAATCTCTCAACAACTTCAAGTGTCTCGTTGTTGTACACAATGCATGGCTTCTCCTTATGGTTGGTTTTCACAAGCATAACCTTTGTTTTCGATTCATTTACAATCAGCCCACTATGCGAGCAAAAGTTCTCAAGGACAACCATAAGCTTTTGTGCATCTTCTAAAGTGTGTGCTAGAAGTACTACATCATCCGCATACAACAAAAGCATGATTACCGCATTTCAAATAGTGACCTCTTCAATGCCATCTTCTTGTATAAAGTCAAGTACCATTTGTTCCAATTGATCGATGCATAGACCAAAGAGAGTTGGTGACAATGGACATCCTTGTTTAACCCAATAGTGCTTACAAAAATTTCTGAAATTTCTCTTCCCATGCGCAATTGACAAATCACCTTCTCATAGATTCGAGAAACCGCAAGCATAAACTCACTTGGCACTTGGAGTTCTTCCATCCTTCTCCACAAATTGTTACGTGGAATCATATCAAAGGCTTTCTTAAAGTCCACAAAACAACAATACAATCGCTTGCCTTTCAACCGACTTTCCTCCATGAGAACACGAAGAGTGACAAGATGATCAATGGTGCTATGGCATCGACGAAAACCCGCTTGTCCCTTTGCACGCTTGTCATTCTCTTCAGCCCAATCACTCAATTTCATCTCCATTATGCACCCAAACAACTTTGCCATAAGAGACCCAATCATTATAGTCCGGTAGTTGCTTACATTCTTTACATCCCCTCCTTTATGCAAAGGATTAACCCAATTAGTACTCCAATCATAAGGCATACCATGTTGAAGTGCAAGGTTGAACATATCACACATCCACTCATGGATAAAATATCCCGTCCATTTGATCATCTCCGGCTTGATACCTTGAAGATCTCCCGCTTTGCGAGTGGCCAACTTTTCAAGCCCACCACATACATCGTCAATAGTAAAAAAAGACGGCATACATGGGAGTGAACCATAAAATGGCATTTTTTCAGTATTTTCTTGCTCATATAATTGCCTACAATGTGTGTACATATCCACTAGACTCAAGTTACCAAAATTCTCAACCCGCTTGCCTCTCAAGTTTCTCCAAAATCTTCCACATGCATGTGCCTTTTCTTGGACTTGAAATTCTTGTTGCTTTACTTCCCATCTTCTTCTCTTCTTTTGAATCAATGCCTTGTATGTATGCAAATGACTTTGATAGTTGTGTTTGTCCATAGTTGCATCAAGCTTTATCAAGGACTTTCGAGCATCTTGACATTCTTTATCAAACCACCTTTTGCGTGATCTATCTTTGTTGATACCATGGAGATGCTTTATGGCAAAGCATTCTTCCGCACAAGAACAAATAGCTTTCTTGAAAGCTTCCCATTTAGTTTCCAATGGTGCATCACAATGAAGCTTTGTCATCCATAATTTTTGCTCAACCATTTCAATGTACATTGGTGCCCGTTTGAAATCCATACATAGTGATAACTTCTCTTTCCTTTGGCTGAGATTATCATGCTTAGTTGCTTCTCCACATGAAAGGTCAATACATAAGGTGCAATGGTCGGATTCCGGGGTCCATTGACCAAACATAAAACTCTTTATGTGATACATGATGGCTTCAGAGAGTAGCATATAGTCAATCACACTATCCCCATTATGTCTCCTACATGTAAATCCATTGGTTCCACTCCACAAAGATACACCATTGGCAATGAGCATACCCGTGCTATTACACATGTGTAAAAGTAACTTTCCATAGTGATCCGGCTCTTTCTCATCCATTGAAGTACGATCATACAAGTGAACTTTCTCCAACTCCCTTGAAATGTATGGCATATCAAATTGTTGAGTATCATGTTGCAATGTTTTTGTGCGAGCATTAATATCTCCAAATACAATAACATCACCTTCACCTTTGAAATAAGCAATTTCTTTTTCCAAATCAGAAAATGGTTGATCTCTATCCATGCAAGCATAAAAGGGAGAATCATGATGAGGAATGTAGCAACCGGCTACAAAAATGGGTGCTCTTTTTGGTGTCATAATTTTCAGCCATACATAAAGTTTGTACTTGTCATCTTTCCCAATTGATACAAAATCTTCCAATCCTTTCTTAACCATACATGCTAACCCTCCTTGTCCTCTTCGTTGCTTGAGATTCTTTGACCACATCAATGAATGTACATTGTAATCCTCCAAGCCGTTAATCCTTTGTGTATCATGCTCCCAAGTTTCAACAAGAAGTACAACATCGGCTTTGGTTGTTAGTTCATCAATGCCAACCCCCGCATTCCATGGGTATCCATTACAATTCCAAAAGCATATTTTCAATTGTAACTCGGTCTCATAGGTCACGCATCCCTATTTGCTTGAGAGACTTGCCTCCTCCTTGGGTACATTTTCTTCATGAGAGATCTCCTTGTTTTTATTATTCTTTTCCTCATATGCCTTGCGACGCATATTTTGTTGCTTAATAGTGTGGTCTTCACATACAAAACATTTTGTATCCCTCAAAAAGATCCAACTATTATCAAGGATAATCTTTCGCTTGGTCTCATCCGGCATGGTGCATACAATTGGCCGTTCTCCCGAGCGAGGAGCTCCTTGCTTCCCCACTCTATGTGCTCCATAGACCATAACTCCGGACATGCCAAAGTGGGTTTTGAAGAAATCTTCAATAACAATGGCAAGAGAAGGAGGTGTCTCTAACTTCTCTTTGGGAATTCCACGAATAACAATGTTCTTGGAACGTCGCTCCCGTTCCTTCAACTCCTCCACATCCACATCCTCAACATTCTTTGTTTGAACCATAGCTTGCATGAGTGAGGAATTAGAAACCACATTGCTACCACATACATCAGCCCAAGACTTGTTTGTGCATACATTTTTCATGTCGCATACATCCCGACTCATAGTGTCAAATTTCTCCTCTTTCAATACATGGTCATGCTCTACTTTGCTCATCCGCTCCTTCAAAGCATTCAAGTCCACAAGAGAGCGTTTACATTCCTTGACTTCCTCTTCAAGTTGCATCAAATGTGTTGTTTGCATCTCAAGTGTCCTCTTGAGATTCTCATTCTCAACCACAAGTACCCTTAGTGTGCCATTCTCCATTGCAAGTGCTCGTAAGTCTTCGCCTTGTTTGTTTACGGTCTCTTGCCTTGTTGACAAGAGGGAGAGAGTAAGATTCACTTTGCCCTGTTGACAAGAGGGAGAGAGTAAGATTCTCTCCTGGTAGCATCAAATCAAAAATTGAGTGAGAGGGCTTGTAGCGAGCCATAGCCGAGAGCGAGAGGGGAGTCGAGAGGGAGGGATTCTCCCTACAAAGTAAATGAAGAGAGAGAAGAGGGCTCTACCCGTGAATTGAAAGAGAGTGAGAGAGAAATTCACTTGCAGATAGTTTGCTTTGCATTAAGAATTTAAACCATGAAATCCCTCCAAGGGAGCCTTCCCATAGGAAAGAGAGAGAGAGAGAGAGAGAGAGAGAGAGAGAGAGAGAGAGAGAGAGAGAGAGAGAGAGAGAGAGAGAGAGAGAGAGAGAGAGAGAGAGAGAGAGAGAGAGAACCTCTCCTCGCGGGTAAGAAAGAGAGAAAAAGAGAGAAAGAGAGAAGAACTCATTGGCTGGAAGAGGGAGAAGTATTGAGAGGGCATTCAAGTGGAAAGTGAGAGTGAGAGAGGTAGTGAGGTTGCATTCAAAGTGAAAGGGAGAGAGTGGATCAATGTCAAATGGTGAGAGGTGCACTCCTACTAGGTTTAATTTCTCTTGCAATTTTGAGTTCCACCACAAAGGCAGACACTGAAGCCGGGACTACTGTCAAACCTTAGAAGAGACGGCACGACAAAATACCAAAGCGGAGGTTGCTTTATCTCTAGCTATTCACACACTTTCTCTATCATATAGCCACTCGTAGCAAACTTCCGTTAAAGTTTTTAATTTATAAAAAATGTTGAAGCTTTGTAAAATTCAACCCTCGAGGATCGTAAGAATCCCTCTGATGCAGCAGTTCTGAGCTAAGTTTTCTCTCTCTTGCTCCAATTTTGATATAAAAACAAAGCAATCATCTGTAAAAGCGTCTTGCACTCATATATCATAATACAAACGTCAATTTATGCCTATTTTCATTGTGTCAGCTCGTGTAAGCATTCTCTACATCATTTTGTTATCAATCATCACCATATTTGTGCTCGTGCAGTGTTTCTCATTTGTGAGTGTTTGTCTATACTCCAGCCACTCTAGTGCTACTTGGCAGCATACATCCAACACACTATATTTTCTCTAGGTCCTCTCTATCTTTCTCATTGGGCTTTGGGGGATTCTATCGCATTTTCTATACTATACTTGTTGGGTATTTGGGGGGGGGTCTTTGGGTCTTTGTCCTATGTGCCTTGCTCGTCCAGATATTTACCAAATAGCGGCACGCTCGGTGGGACCTTGACTTAGTCGAGGTTGCACGACACGAACCTACTTGGAAAGGGACGTATGCACAGTGATAAAGAGTGGAGAGAACATCTTAAGGAGAGTGAGAGAGCTTAGAGATATCACAGAAGTGAAAAGGAAAAAGCATTACAAGGGCATTCTAGCCTTGCAACTCCTACACAACAACATATTCCAAAAGTATCAACTCCACTAGGGAAAAGTCCATCGGGTATCTCACTTCTATCCATATTCCCATCATGGCTCAATTATCTACAATCCAGTCACCCCTAGTGTTACCAACTAATCTCGCTCGCCCTGACGCACCACTCATCCCACTCTCGACATTTCATGGGTCGCCCTTGGAAGCTCTGGAGTTCATGTAAACAATTTTAAAGTTGCTTGTTTGACGTTGCATATTGTCAAGAAGGGACATGTAATGACTTATTTTAGCACCACACTTACAGGGGAAGCTTCGAATTGGTTTTCCAACCTGCAAGCAAATTCTATTCCTAGTTAAGCCGATTTTGAGCAAAAATTCTTAGCTGCTTTTTGCAAACCTACAAATTTGTTCTTGTTTTTTGAGCAGTTACACTCCTTTAAGCAAAATATTCCTCATGAAAGCATTGAGCAAGCCACCACGAGGTTCAGTAATTTTACCGACCATTATACTCCCACTTTCAACATTGATCCTCTTAGACTATTTATGAATCTTCAACTTGCATTGTGGCCTTGTTCTTCTTGAAGTTTGAAAACTTCATTGTTTGCTCTACTCTCCAAGAAGTAGATTGGCATATAAGAGTCTTTAATGATAGTGTAGATCTTCCTTTATGTCCTCTATTTAGATTTGAGCTTAGCTTATATCCATGTGTTATCTTGATAGAAACCTTCTGCTTCAAGTAGCTTGATTGGAAGCATTTGTACCTTCACTTGACTTTGTTGGGCAGCTTGGTAGAGTTCTAGCTTTGGTACCCATATTTGCCTCCTATTTGCCACATTGTTTGTTTCTTGGAAGGTCTCCTCTTCAAATTTTTGTGGTTTTTCTTTCTCTTGATTGATTTGTTTATCTTGCATTAATAGCTCTACTTGATGTTTGTTGAATGTTTGTCTATTTTATTACCTTGGCTTTTTTGACTCAAACATTCGTGTTTTTGTGAAACTAACCTTGAGCAATGATTGACTTGTGTTGCTACCCACCCTATTATTTTTGGTTACTAAAGTTGTTCTTGTGACTATATCCAAATTGGATCTTTGAATCTAATGTGCACTTTGGATACCATCACGTGGTTAATTTTTTTTTCTCTTTCTTTGGAACACCAAATCTCCATCTTTTTGACTGAAGACCTTGTCTTAGCCATTTTAGCAATTTACTTTGATATTTTTTCTAGAATTTTGGTCAAGAACCCTTTCTTATCTTTCCCTTTTTCATCCGAGTCACTTTTAGATAAACTAAAAGTAGTGCTAGACTCTAATCCTTCTGTCAATGACTCAAGGTCACTTGATTGTCTTTTCTTGTGGCTTCTCCTTTTTGGCTTGATGTTCCAATTTTAGTGCTCTTTAAACCAGATCATTAAATGTCTTTGTGGGTGCTGGAACCTCCTGTTTCCTTAACTTCTTGCTTCTAAAACCATTGAGGAACTCCTTTTTTTAATGGAGGCTACTGCAATTGTCTTATCAATTCCTTAATGTTTTCCACATAACTTCTGACCAAAAATTTTCCTTGTTTTTTTAATCTAGTTCACACAGTATATCCTCATCACTTCGTTTTTAAAAATAATTTCTAAAGCTTTGCTTCAACTAGTTTTATGGAATGGTGCCCATTCACCCACACCCACATGTCTAAGGGGTTGAACCATAGTGGATGCTTAGAGCCCCTCACCTTTACCACTAGGCTAACTCCTCATCACCTCTATTATGTGAATACTCCAAGTGAAAAACTTTAATTAGCTCATTGTAGGATCTGATCTAACAAGCTGGATACTAGAAGTACCATTTTCTTGTGCTGCCTCTTTCAGTGTTTGAGGAAAATATTCCCCCCATTCATCCTAATCTATATCCTTGAGTTAAAAAGTAAATATAATCAATAATTCATTAATTAGCAATAAACACCACACAAAACATTAATTATATTCCTCTTAACACAAAAAAATCACTAAGGAAAAGAATCTATCCTCAAAATAAAATTATAGCAATTTAAAATCTTACAAGCAAACCACGTACACATACTCTATTTCTTCACCATGAGTCATAATGTCATGTGATCGTTACCATTCTGATACCATGTTGAGATGGAGAGACAAATAGATAAATGGATAGATAGATAGAGAGAGAGAGAGAGAGAGAGAGAGAGAGAGAGAGAGAGAGAGAGAGATGGAGAGAGACGGGCCCCCCCGTCCGAACTCACAAGGTAGCATCTTTTGAGCCTTCAAGAGAGATAGAGCTTTAAAGAGCTCCACACACACACACACACACACACACAACGAGAGAGAGAGAGAGAGAGAGAGAGAGAGAGAGAGAGAGAGAGAGAGAGAGAGAGAGAGAGAGAGAGAGAGAGAGAGAGAGAGAAAGATTGAGAAACTTTCACTCTGTAGGTCGTCAAGAGGAGAGAGGGAGTGAGGGGTTGTGTGGGAACGTGCTCTGCATCGCAATGCAAGGTAGTAGTAGAGTACCTAACCATACAACTCATGTGTTTGTGTTCTGTGTGTGTGCGTTGTGTAATAATGTGCCTTGTGTCGTATTGTACAAAAATAATAAGGTATCTTACCACACAAAATGAGTGTGTGTGTTAGCTATCCTACAGAATAAAGCTTACTACAAGGATATCACCTCGATTATGTGGGGAATATGATGTGCTTGTGGTAAGTATTGGCTCATCATATGGGTACTACATCAATAACACGGCGATATTAGTATATGGGCATTAATCCGTAATGCATCCTTTGATGTTCACATCTAAACCGTTTTTACTCTTTAGATTCAAGTGGCACTTGGTCAGGATTGTGGCTTATGTGTGTCATTTGTTAGAAGCATGTGTTCTTGCATAAATGTGGTGCTCAAGTCGTTGACAAGACAAGTTATGAATGTTGTATAAATTGTATGTGCATTTATATATAGTGTTTGTTTAAGTATTAGCTATACAAAATACTTGGTCGGTGATATGATCATGAAGAGTCTTTTGTTTAGAAATTTATGTAATGTCAAGAAATGTTTATATTCAATATTCTTGTCAAAGGATATCATATCAAATCATAACACTTTTATAGAAAAAAAAACAAATTTTTTTAATTATGTAACAACTATCTTTTGAATTCTTTGTCACCATCTTTGGTATATTAACACTAGTTTGGTACCAAAAAGAACATTTTAGTGTTGTCTTTTCACAAATTTAAATAAAATGGTACATGCAATCTAGAAAACGTATCAAGAAATGCATTTGCCAACTTATATAATTTTATCCAAAGTACCCATAGAAACTATAATATGTCACTTTTGTACAACCTCAATAGTAACTACACTTATGAAAAGCACTACAATTTGTACTTTACTCTAAGAATATACAAGGAAGGTGTATGCAATAATTGTAACTACTTATATTTTTTTTGTCATTCCCTCAATCGCCATCTACATGAAACATTTAATTCATTTGGAATGCCTTATGTTGCATATAAACAACATCCAGAACTCTAGTACATAAGGTGATACTACTTGATGGTTATGCAAGCCATATTTATTGATTTATGTCATATCCCACCAACTATGCATGTTGTATTTTTATTTATCAAAGATTAATTTTAGTCCATTTTTGAAATTTTTCATTCATCTCACCTATTTGTATACAAATACCTCATATGGATACAATTAGGTAATTTATATATAAACTATTATTAATTTTTCATGGCAATATTTTTTTTCAAGAAATTATACACTATAAATTTCTAAAAAAGATCTTAAATTACAAGATGCTTGTGAGATTGAAACCTTGGAAATTGCTTAGTTAATGGGCGTTGGCAATAGATGCATTACAAATCTTAAGTTTTGTCTTGCTTTTTGAAGTGTAAACGTGCAAAATGTGAACTCAGGTCTTATGATCCAACACAATTTTTTGAAGTGTTCAGGATTTTAGCCCTGTATTGTCCAAATGGCTAAGTCATTGAGTCAATATATTATAATTTTCTTATCATCATGATTTGTGCAAACTAGCGTGTGAATCGATGTCTTATGATTTGAGATAGTGTTTTGAAGTGTTATATGTCTTTAACTTGACATTTTGATAGTCTAACATGTGTGAGATTGGCGGTGCGCTATGTACTTGTATTTAAATTGTTTTTTTAATGTCTAGTGCAAAAATGATGCCTGAACATAGAAAAATTAAGCACTCTTTGTTGTTTCAAGGAGAAATTCACAACTTGCCACTCTATGTTAATTACTTTGGCAAACCATGTAGTTTCTTCACTAGTATATCAATCTTTTAGAACCAAGTTCAAACTGTGCATATTACAACCATTGGTGCAAATGTGTGGAAAGAACTTTTTGATTATGCTATTAGCATTTTTACAATTATTTGCATTGTCCATGACTACTTGGATGACATGTTTAGCGCACCGATTTATTAATTTATATTAATCAAGACCTCAATAATATATTTTCCACTTTTAATAGCACAGAATTGTCAATAGCATTTATGAACGTCTCTCCCCTTGGACAAACCGAGATAACATTGATTAGTGGTTTTCTTTGAACATATGACCAACCATCACTAATAATTATGCATCCTAAAAGCAATATATTCCCAAGAATTATTTTTGAAACACTCTCTTTTACTTTGATGCAACATTTGTCCAAGAGATCATTCCGTATCATGTGATACAAAGGGGCTAAAAATCCTGACATACGCATCGATGTTGTTCCATGCATGTTTCCATTGGTGGCTATCAACCATGACTAATTCACTCTCATTGGAAAAATTGCTTTTGCAAGTGCATTTTGTGCCTTTTCTAGAGTCTAAATTTGAAAGTGTAATGATCTTTGTTGCATTTTCCCAAGCCCAACCTCAGTGTGGCACTTAAAAGAAACACTACTTGGTATTGTATCTCCTTGTGCACGATGTTGTGTAGTGTTTGTTGGTGTCACCACAAGATCATAGTTATTGGTATTTAGCTCTGGCTACTCTTGGCATGCATCCATACTAGATTCATCTACCCGCTGTTTCTTGCCATCTTTGTGATCTCTTCTCTCAAACGCTTTGCAATTGCAGGTGCTTGAGGATGTTCGCATTTGTGAATATTGTTTTTAAAGCTACCTACAAAATTTTCCATAACATGTGGAGCACTGTTGGATTTTCTATTGAAGCATAATTCACATTGCCACCACTCCATATATTGATCATGTTGAGATGTCAAGATCAACATGTACATCTTCTAGATGACTACCACCGACAGTCATCATCACTGGCGCGCTTTGGTGGATGCACATATCTTTTCCAGTAATACTAAAACTATACTTACCGAGCTAGTCTACCAACCAAATTGATGGCACACTTATCTACTCACCTCACTCACTAGCGGTTTACACTAGACCATTGTACTAGTTTTCACTTTATGCTGTATTTTTCCCTTATGTTTTTATAGCTATTCTCTTAAAGAATACAAGAGGGAAGGACATCATAAATCATACCCTGCATATCAAAAGTCACAAAAACTAAAGAAGTTCAAAGAGGGAGGAAAGAGTATCTCTTTTCTCACCTATGATGGCACCTTTGGTGCTATTGACAAAGTGTTGGCCTTCATCCAACAATTTGATGCGGCCTTTGGAGATGAGGGCTTCACGGAGTCCTCCAAGCTACACCATGTAGCTATGCACTTCCAAAAATCAGCTCATCAATGGTGGGCTAGCCTTCGCGGCAACGGTGAAGCCCCAAAGACATGGAAAACTCTACGAGTTTCCATCATAAGGCAATTCCTTGCAAGCGATGTAAAGGAAAAAGTGCTTATCAAATGGCACAGTCTGAAGCTTCTCTCTAATGAGCTACTATCTTTCAAAAGATAGACTTTATCGAGCAAAAGCAGTAATTCTGTGCGGGATTACCTGAAGAGATGGCCGAATACATTAACTCTCAACGGCTTGGTTCTATCACCGAAGTAATCCATCACACCATGGTTGCTTCACACATCAATTTCCAACAAGGGGATAGACGGAATGTCAAGCCCATGGAAAACAAAGACAAAATGATGCAAAGGGGAAAACCAATGTTCAAAATTCTTCCCAAGGCACTTCTAACAACAACAACAACAATCGGTCCAAGGAGAAAGGAGTTTACAAAGGCAAAAACAAACTCTCTCCTGAAGAGATTGAAGCTTTTTGCAAGGACCATAAGTGTTTCAAGTTTGGGGAGCAAGGACATGGCTATCGTTCTTGCCCCAAGAAGAATGCTCACAATGAGACTCCTAGGGCTTCCACTATCGAAGCTCCAAAAAAGACCATATTAGGTAAAGTGGGAAAATCCCAATTCCCAGGTTGGACAACTTTCAATATATCATGTACAAAATATAGAGATTTTGTCAAAAATTTGAGTTTTCTTAAGGTCTCATTCCACTTTATGCACATACAATACACAATGAAAACAACTAAAATACCATGGTTTCAATCAATTGGATTATTAGGAGACGAGTATATTGCATCCATTATCGTTGTCTATGTTCTACTGTCCTACCTACAACTTATCTCAACATGGAGAGCTTGGTTTCTAGGTCCACCACTTGTCCAAGTTAATGTAAAAGTGACTCAAGGTTCACAACTTGTGAAAGCAAGGATCCATTGAGGAATACAATCCACTTGGCTATTTTTTCTTAATTTATTGCATGTGACATTCAAGCAAGGTCCACTTCTAATATATAACTTCTTAATTTGAGGCATGGGGCATACATAAAATATGTAGCATATGCTCTATTGCCTCATAGGAAGGTTGGTTTCAAGGTGCACTTATCCATGCTAGCCTATCTTGGAGAAATGATGGAGCTTGCTTCTCTCCTTGTTTCAATGGAGACTAGCTTGGACAAGTGGTGGACCTTTGCTTCTCTCTATGTTTCAATAGAGTTAGCTTGGACAAGTGGTGATCTTGGAACAAAACCCCCATGTAAAACATATCATGGGTATTCCAAGTGATTAGAAAGATTACCATTTAAGATATAACATTATAGGTTGGACAAATGGAGCTTGGCTTGGAGAAATGGTGAACCTTTGATTCTCTCCATGTTTCAATGGAGCCTATCTTGGAGAAATGGTGGAGCTTGCTTCTGTCCATGTTTCAATGGAGCCTAGCTTGAACAGTTGGTGACCTTTGCTTCTCTCTATGTTTCAATAGAGTTAGCTTAGACACGTGGTGGATCTTCAAACTAAGCCAACTACTATCAATGTTTCCTAGCTTGGACAAGTGGTGGAGTGTTTCTCTACTCCATGTTTCAATGGATCTTAGCTTGGACAAGTGTTGGACCTTAAAACAAAAACCCCATGTACAACATAGAATGGATTTTCTAGATTTCAATGGAGTCTAGATTTAACAAATGGTGGAGCTTGTCTTCATCCATGTTTCAATGAGATTAGCTTGGACAAGTGGTGGACCTTGTAACAAACCCCCCCATGTACAACATATCATTGGTTTTCTAAGTGATGGGAAGGAATACCATTCAAGATATAAACTTATAGCTTGGATAAGTAGTTGACTTTAAAACCAAATTCATCATAATACAATGAAATACAGGTTAGCCAATTCCTAAATCTTGAGACCAAACCTCCCATGCTATTAGAAATAATATATTGGATAAGTGGTGGACCTTCTATTATTTTCCCATGCCTAGTTTAGACTACCGGTACACTTTGCAGCTATAAAGGTTGGACGAGTTGTGGAGCCTTGTTTCTATCCATGTTTTAATGGATCCTAGCTTGGACAAGTGGTGGACCTTGGAAAAAAGCTTCCATGTACAACATATATGAGGTTTTCCATGTTTTAATGGAACCTATCTTGGACAAATGGTGAAGCTTGCTTCTCTCCATGTTGATTTTGGAACTAAGTTAAACAAGTGGTGGAGCTTTGCTTTTCTACTCTTCATAATACAATGAAGTATAGGTTGGTTACATGGTGAATCTTAAGGCCAAACCTCCCATTTTACTAGAGATGATAGGTTGGACAAGTGGATCAACCTTCTATCATTTCTCCATGACTATATTGGACAATTAGTAGACCTAACATCTCTCTATGTTGTCTAGAGATAAGCTTGGACAAGTGATGGACCCTGCTTCTCTCTTCCCTTGGTTTACTAGTTTGAAGACTCAGTATATATACTTTCTTAGATCTAGCTTGAACAAGTGGTGGACCTTGTATCCACAATCTTAATTCATTACAAAAAAGTATATGGAAAAATAACATAGGAATCTTGGTTTGAAGGTCAAGCAATTAGGTTCCAAAGGCACATAATAATATATTTTCCACCCATAATAAAAGAAAGTTAAATATGTTATTACCAAATTGACAAAGGTAACGTCCAAGAATTCTAGCTTTGCATCTTGTCAGATCTAAATCTTCATCAAGGCGACATGCATGTATACATCAACTTTCAAGCCATTCAAGAATACATGCACTTAGATTCCATAGTTTTGTTTTCAAAGTCTTTTAGGTTCTAAAACTCTTTCACATAAAGTATGTAATGACAAAATTCTTGAAGCAAACATTTGTGCCCAAGAAAAAGATCCCTCTCACATATTTAAAGTCCATGAATTCTCTGATCCATACTTACAAGTTTTATTTTGACATCAAACATCAATTCTCTCATAGTTACAAATAAATGCAACCTCGATATGAATTGACAAAAAATGAATTTCTTTTACTATATGACCCAACATAGACCCCAATCAAATAAAAAATGAGTCCCCAAAAATTTGGGTGCACTCTAGCAATACATCAGAGTCCCCTTACAATAGGATTCACTCCAATAGTACATTGAAGTCCCCTTAGAGTAGGGTGCACTCCATTCAAGTGTTCATAAAATTGACACACCTTTGTTTTTTTTTAAAAAAGACTATATCAAATTATACAAATGTTGAAAGATACACACTAGAATAAAAAAAGCATCTTATGGCCATATTTATTCAATGCTTTCGTGTTGACAAGTACACACCACGGACATAATTTATCTCAGAATCACTATACTGATTTACAATTGTGTTGTATGTATAGACTCTCTTATCTCTTGCATACAACCATCCTACCAACCATGGAATTATGGTTCTCTGCAAGAAGTTTTGAAGTTGCTCGGAAGTTTGCCTCCACATCTTTGGAAATATAAGATATGTCCCTGGCATGTTCCACATCACCCTATATGGAGTGTCATAAAAAATTAAGGTATTGTTTGCATCCAAATCCTCAAATATCTTCCAAATATCACTCAAATTTTTGTGATAAACCCTTGTAAATCCTAACATGATATTTGGATTTTGGCAATTTTTGTTACTCATAAACACCTTGAACTTGGTATACTGCTCAGGAAAACATTTTTGTGTGATGCGTTGCACCCTTGTTAAGTTATAGCAACTCCATATCCATAGCTCAAAGTATTCAACACAAAAATCCAAAAAACTTTGTGCGTCTGGTCGCACCACATGATAAACTTCATCTTTATCCTCCACAAGTCGCATGTGTTGAGCCCAAGATGGCATAGAATCTCCATGTTTCATTTCAATTGTCTTGAGAAGTAACCCCTCTAGATCCAAGATAAGTACTCTTTTGATGTCCTTGAAAGCAAGTGGTAGGTGATAAGGAGGTGATTCATTCCTTGGACAAGGTCTTGGAGGAGGTTGGATGGGTAATTCAATAGTTTTCTTCAATTTATGCCAGCATATAGCCAATCCATTTTTCTGTAATGGTTTTGAAATTAAAGAACAAGAACACTTAATGCAAACACAACAATAGACATGAGTTTTACATTGTCTACCCTAAGGTTTTATTAGATACCAAAATCCATCTATGATCTACTCATTAATAGAAAGAAAGTCAAATTAAAATCCTGACTCTTTTTTATGCTACACTCTCTCTTAGTCTCAATACCATGGAGTTCAACTAGACTTAAGTCAACTAATAACTACTACTTGTTGTTAAAGGTATGCTTGAAGTGCATAAGGCTTAACCAATGCTCTAGTGTAGAATGGGTATTTAGGTCTCAAGGTCTACCACTTATCCAAGCAAAGATCCATTTAGATATGGAAACCCAATTTTTCTTAATATAATGATATAGAGTGGACAAGTGGTGAATCCTGAGACCAAACCACTCATGCTACTAGGGATAATAGGTTGGACAAGTGGTGGACCTTGAATGTAAACCCCCCATGTACAAAGTATCAGGGGTTTTGGGTATTTCAATCGACTCTAGCATCTTCGAGACATGGTGGAGCTTACTTCTCTCCATGTTTCAATGGAGTCTATCTTGGATAAATGGTGGAGCATCATTCTCTCCATGTTTCAATGGAGCCTAGCTTAGACAAGTGGGGGACATTTGTTTCTCTCTATGTTTGAACAGATTTAGCTTGGACAAGTGGTGGACCTTGGAACAAAATCCCCGTGTAAAACATATCATGGACATTACAAGTGGTGAGAAAAAATACCATTCAATATATAACCTTATAGGTTGGACAAGTAGTGGACCTTAACACCCAATTATTATTAATATAATGACATAGAGTGGACAAGTGGTGAATCTTGCGACCAAACCTACTAGGAAAAGTAGGTTGGACAAGTGGTGGACCTTGAATGCAAACCCCCCATGTACAAAATATCACTCATGCTACTAGGAATAATTTGGTATTAAGGTCCATGTTTCAATGGAGCCTAGCTTGGAAAAGTGGTGGACCTTTGTTTCTCTCTATGTTTCAATAGAATTAGCTTGGACAAGTGGTGAACCTTGGAACAAAACCCCCATGTAAAGCATGTCATGGGCATTACAAGTGGTGAGAAAAAATACCATTCAAGGTATAACCTTATAGGCTGGACAAGTGGTGGACCTTAGTACCCAATTCCTCTTATTATAATGACATAGAGTGAAAAAGTGGTGAATTGTGAGACCAAACCTACTAGGGATAATAGGGTGGACAAATGGTTGACCTTGAATGTAAATCACCCATGTACAAAATATCATGGGTTTTGCGCATTTCAATGGAGCTTAGCATCTAGGAGACATGGTGGAACTTACTTATGTCCATGTTTTAATGGAGCCTATCTAGGAGAAATGGTGGAGGTTCCTTCTCTCCATGTTTCAATGGAGCTTAGCTTGGACAAGTCGTGGATCTTTGTTTCTCTCTATGTTTAAATATGGTTAGCTTGGACAAGTGGTGGATCTTGGAATGAAACTCCCATGTAAAACATATCATGGGCATTTCAAGTGGCGAGAAAGGATACCATTTAAGATATAACCTTATAGGTTGGACAAGTGGTGGACCTTAACATAATATAATGACATAGAGTGTACAAGTGGTGAATTTTGAAACCAAACCACTCATGCTACTAGGGATAATAGGTTAAACAAGTGGTGGGCCTTGAAATAAAACCCCCTAGAGTGTTTCAATGGAGCCTAGCTTGGAAACATGGTAAAGCTTGCTTCTCTCCATGTTTCAATGCAGCCTATCTTGGATAAATGGTGGAGCATCATTCTCTCCATGTTTCAATGGAGCCTAGCTTGGACAAGTGGTGGACCTTTATTCCTCTCTATGTTTGAATAGAGTTATCTTGGAAAAGTGGTGGACCTTGGAACAAAACCCCCATGTAAAACATATCATGGACATTACAAGTGGTGAGAAAAAATACCATTTAATATATAACCTTATAGGTTGGACAAGTGGTGGACCTTAACACCCAATTATTCTTTATATAATGACATAGAGTGGATAAGTGGTGAACTTGGGACCAAACCTACTAGGGAAATAGGTTCGACAAGTGGTGGACCTTGAATGTAAACCCCCTATGTACAAAATATCACTAATGCTACTAGAAATAATTTGGTATTAAGGTCCATGTTTCAATGCAACCTAGCTTGGAAAAGTGGTGGGCCTTTGTTTCTCTCTATGTTTCAATAGATTTAGCTTGAACAAGTGGTGGACCTTGGAACAAAACCCCCATGTAAATCATGTCATGGGCATTACAAGTGGTGAGAAAAAATACCATTCAAGCTATAACATTATAGGTTGGACAAGTGGTGGACCTTAACATCCAATTCCTCTTAATATAATGACATAGAGTGGACAAGTGGTGAATCATGAGACCAAACCTACTAGGGATAATAGGTTGGACAAGTGGTGAACCTTGAATGTAAACCCCCCATGTACAAAATATTATGGGTATTGGGTATTTCAATGGACCCTAGCAACTTGGAGACATGGTGGAGCTTATTTCTCTCCATGTTTCAATGGAGCCTATCTAG
This sequence comes from Adiantum capillus-veneris, assembly GCF_014529385.1. Classification (NCBI taxonomy): domain Eukaryota; kingdom Viridiplantae; phylum Streptophyta; class Polypodiopsida; order Polypodiales; family Pteridaceae; genus Adiantum; species Adiantum capillus-veneris. The sequence continues at coordinate 5,495,683 of NC_140935.1, forward strand.
GAGAAACATTGGAGGTTCCTTCTCTCCATGTTTCAACGAGCCTAGCTTGGACAAGTGGTGGACCTTTCTTTCTCTATATATTTTAATAGAGTTAGCTTGGATAAGTGGTGGACCTTGGAATGAAACCCCCATGTAAAACATATCATGGGCATTTCAAGTGGTGAGAAAGGATACCATTTAAAATATAACCTTATAGGTTGGACAAGTGGTGGACCTTAACACATAGTTCTTCTTAATATAATGACATAGAGTGTACAAGTGGTGAATCTTGAGACCAAACCACTCGTGCTACTAGGGATAATAGGTTGGACAAGTGGTGGACCTTGAATGTAAACCCCTCATGTACAAAATTATGGGTTTAGGGTATTTCAATGGATCCTAGCTTGGAGACATGGTGGAGATTGCTTCTCTCAATGTTTCAATGGAGCCTACCTTGGACAAGTGGTGGACCTTTGATTCTCTCTATGTTTCAATAGAGTTAGCTTGGACAAGTGGTGGGTCTTGGAACAAAACCCCTTTTTAAAACATAGCATGGACATTACAAGTGATGAGGAAAAATATCATTCAAGATATAACCTTACAGGTTGGAAAAGTGGTGATGGACCTTGACAAGTGGTGAAGGATACCATTTAAGATATACCCTTATAGGTTGGACAAGTGGTGGACCTTAACACCCAGTTATTCTTAATATAATGACATAGAGCGGATAAGTGGTGAATCTTAAGACCAAACCACTCATTCTACTAGGTATAATACGTTAGAGAAGTGGTAGACCTTGAATGTAAACACCCCATGTACAAAATATCATGGTTTTAGGGTGTTTCAATGGAGACTAGAATCTTGGAGACATGGTAGATCTTGATTCTTTCCATGTTTGAATGGCACCTATCTTGGAAAAATGATGGAGGTTACTTCTCTCCATGCTTCAATGGAGCCTACCTTTGACAAGTGGTGAACCTTTACTTCTCTCTATGTTTGAATAGAGTTCGCTTGGACAAGTGGTGGACCTTTGCTTCTCTCTATGTTTGAATAGAGTTATCTTGGACAAGTGGTGGACCTTGGAATGAAACCCCCATGTAAAACATATCATGGGCATTTCAAGTGGTGAGAAAAGATACCATTTAAGATATAACCTTATAGGTTGGACAAGTGGTGGACCTTAATACATAGTTCTTCCTAATATAATGACATAGAGTGTACAAGTGGTGTATCTTGAGACCAAACCACTCGTGCTACTAGGGATAATAGGTTAGACAAGTGGTGGGCCTTGAAATAAAACCCCCCATGTACAAAATAAAATGGGTTTAGGGCATTTAAATGGATCCTAGCTTGGAGACATGGTGGAGCTTTCTTCTCTCCATGTTTCAATGAAGCCTATCTTGGAGAAATGGTGGAGCATCCTTTTCTCCATGTTTCAATATAGCTTAGCTTGGACAAGTGGTGGATCTTTGGTTCTCTCTATGTTTCAATAGAGTTAGCTTGGACAAGTGGCAGACATTGAAACAAAACTCCCATGTAAAACATATCATGGGTAGTTCAAGTTGTGAGAAAAAAAACCATTTAAAATATAACCTTATAGGTTGGACAAGTGGTGGACCTTAACACCCAATCCTTATTAATACAATGACATAGAGTGGACAAGTGGTGAATCTTGAGACCAAAGCTATCAAGCTACTAGGGATACTAGGTTGGACAAGTGGTGGATCTTGAATGTACATCCCCTATGTACAAAACATCATGGGTTTAGGGTGTTTCAATGGAGTCTAGCATATTGGAGACATGGTGGAGCTTGCTTTGCTCCATGTTTCAAGCAGTGGACCTTCAATTATTTTCCCATACCTAGTTTAGACAACCCATACACTTTGCAACTCTAAAGGTTGGACGAGTGGTGGAGCTTTGTTTATTTCCATGTTTTAATGGATCCTAGCTTGGACAAGTGGTGGACCTTGGAAAAAAGTCCCCCCTGTACAACATAGCTGAGTTTTTTCATGTTTTAATGGAAGAGAGATTTGACAAATGGTGGAGCTTGCTTATCTCCATGTGGATTTTAGAACTAGCTTGGACAAGTGGTGGAGCTTTGCTTTTCTACTCTTCATAATACAATGATGTATAGGTTGGTTACATGGTGAATCTTAAGGCCAAACCTCCCATCTTACTAGAGATGATAGGTTGGACAAGTGGTCAACCTTCTATCATTTCTCCATGCCTATAATTAGACAATTAGTAGAACTAGCATCTTTCTATGTTGTCTAGAGCTGAGCTTGGACAAGTAGTGGACCTTGCTACTCTCTTCCCTTGGTTTATTAGTTTGAAGACTCATTATATATACTTGCTTAGATCTATATAATTACTCATTAGTTAGGTTACAAGTAGGTATGTAATTTGTTAGCCTCAAGGGACTTTGAATATTGAATAGTAAGAAAGTCAAGTGCTGGTTTGAAGATCTTTTGCTTATCTAAACTAGACTCTAACTCAATAATAAGTCTCTTAAGTTCCACGAATTGTCCTATCTAGGCTCCAAAAGAGTCTTAATTGGTTTGTGCTAGATTCTAACTTCCTTGATGGGGTAGAATCCTAGAAAAATGAGGCACTATAAGTTTTACCTTAGCTCAAATGGATTTTCACTTAAACTAGACTGCAATTTGGCACTCTAGTATCTTTGTCTTGATGGAGTTTAACACTAGATACATAGTAGTGATATTTAAGCTTCATGTCTCTTCACTTGATCGAGATATGAGACCATACTTTCAAGGTCACCACTTGTCTTACCTAAAGACCAATGTGAGACATGGGAGCAAGAAAGCCATCCGATATTGTTTTAAGGACTATTACATAGACAATCAATAACTTAAGTAAAGCAAAAAGACTTGGATCTTTCACAATTAATAACTTAAGTAAAGCCAAAAAGACTTGGATCTTTGACAGTTTTTTTCAAACTAAAAAAGCACAATCTCATGCTAACAAAACTATAAATCACAATTGAAAGTTTTGAACGAGAAAAAGATCAGCAATCTTATAAGAAGGATACTTTTCATTTCATTTGATGATTACAAACTAAAAGAAAGTCTCTCAAGAAATTGATAAACAAAAAATGTAGGTGACTGCTTCATTATTTTGAGCAAACATATCAAAATCTCTATTGATTGAGCTCCATCTAGTAGTATCCTTTGTAAGATCCTGCAGGAAGGAATAAAAAGAAAGATTTGTTAGATACCATGCACATGAGTGTTCAAGTATGTGTATCAAGAATATATGACATGTCACTAGTACCTTAGGGTTGCTTTCTATCCAGCCTTAGAAGATTGTTCTCAGCTTTCACCTTATTTATATAAGCCTTTGCTGTGGTTGCCTTCAAAACTCCTTTTGTGTTACAACCCAATTGCCTAGCTAAAGTGGTCAATTGTGACGCCTTCATGCTTTCAATGGGTGTACGCTCCTTTGCTAAGATCTCTTGTATTTGGGCTCTTCTCATTTCATTGCGGTGGCTTGTGTCACTTGCATTTTCAATGATAGTTTCATCCCTGTCACCTTTTGCAGGTGGTATTCTTCTTGTAAAGAACACCTTAGCTGACCAAACATCATTTTTTTGCTTCCAATACTCCATGATTTGTTTGTATTCACTATCATTTGTCACTATAGGTTGTCCATAACGATTAGAAGCAATTAAATCACGCACATCCCTTCTCTCATCAAGCTGAATCAAGTATGGCAGTAGCTCCTCCAAGAGCATATTGTCAACCATCTTCTCAGCATCAAATTGTGGTGGAAAAATGCAATTGTTTGCTGGTGAAATACATCCCTTGTAAGGAGAGTCATCAATAAGCACTGTTCTTTGTGGATCACATTCAAACCCCATGGCAATTTTGGCTAGAGGCTTGAACATTGCCTCAACGTTTGGATTGTCGGGTCTAAACAATTTTTGAGTTTGAGCGGTGTAGCAAACATCTTGCGACCAAATTGCAAAGAAAGGCAATGTATCCTCAGCTAAGTTGTTTAGTGCTGCAAGGATTTGATACACATTATTCCTAGTAGCTGTCGACCAAATTGCAACATTAAACCTCTGTAAAATAGTCTTCAAGAATTGGATGCAACCTGGCCTGAGTATAATATATCTTTTTGAATCCATTTGCACTGAGTTGTGGTGTGAGGATGGTTGAGGGGAACGTTTCAACAATAGACCATTTAAATCCAATATAATTGTAAGCATGGATTTCTCAACATCTACGCTACATGACGTAGTACCAATTGGCAATAGCTCGTGAGTGGACTTTTCAGTCTCTTTTGATGTATGTTGCATTTTTGAAGCATCGATTTCTTGGTTCTCATTATTGGAAGCTTGCTCAAGTTGCACAACACTAGACTCTAGTATAGAAATATCATCCATCTTGGGCACTTTAGAAACCATAGAATCTATGGATTCTATAGTTGTTGACTGAACCATAGGAGCATTATCCATCCCAGTTTGTGAATCTAAGAAAACACACACACAAATGGTATCTCAAAACCACTAGAATTTTATTCACCATATTTATATGTAGAACTCCTAGTAAGAAATTTATTTAAGGTAAAGTCGTTGTTAGAATCCTTGCAAACCATTTTCAGCATTCGTTACACCAAACACCACTTGTCTAAAATACAATCTACTAACTCTACATTTTCCATCTACACTTTATTAAAGATGAGTACTTAAAGTGAAAACTAAAAGCCACCCTTGTTGAGGAAACATGGATACAAGGTCCACCAAATGTCCAACCTAGGACTACAAGAAAACAATTAGAGATTTGGCTTAGATTTGGATTCAAAGGCCACCACTTATTCAAGTAAGATAACTCCACTTGTTTAAGACAGTAATGTTTGAAGCCCCACCACTTGTCCAACCTAGACATTGATTAAATTTTGGTAAGATTTATCACAAATCTAGAGTAGAATCAAGATTCTATGGCCAAGGTAGTCAAATAAGTTAGACAACACACAAAGCATAAGAGCACTCTAGATTCTCGTTGAGCATAAACTAAACAATAATCAAATGTTATATTCACTTGAGATTTCATCCATGAAAAATGAAAATGATGCATGTACTTGAGATTTCCATCCATGTACAATACTTTACAATGTCAAGTAAAGTTATAGTCAGCAAACAACTCTTCTCCTGCTTCAACTTGACAAATAGTCTCAATGCATACATGGCCATATTCTTCTGACTTGATGTGTGAAGAGGTGCATTTATGCCAAGGTGGCAAATTTGGATCAAATGTATAGCGTACGTTGGGACAGACATTTGTACTGTGAGAACTATTTATATAGCCCGACACGTTTCCTTCTTCTACACAACCAATAATGTATGATTGATCTTCCTCTTCTTCTATGTTTGGATCCTCTAGAAGAGAATATTTATAAGCTCTTGGAAATATTTTGCATATCTTTTTCCAGTCTTGAAATCTATACTTATGCCCTCCATAGTTTAGAATAGTCAAACCACTTTCCAGGGTAGTATGCACAAATAGCCCATAACCAGCTCCTTCAATACATGAAAGTCGCACTTCAAAATCCACACCGTTAATATGGAAAATTACATCTTTGGGAATAGGAAAAGTTGGTGTCCCAAAAGGATCTTCATGCCAATCATAGTGTGAAATACATCTAGTTTTTATATCACTTAACTCCTTTGTGTCTGCAAAAAGAAGAAAATATTATGCATAAAATAATGACAATATCAAAGAAAGATATCATTATTTTATAGTCCAATAGGTCCATTGTATGGAAGACTTAGAGTGCCTCTTACATGGTGCCTCCAAGGTTTCCAAAAAATAAAATCATTGGAAAAAAAAGGCCACTGTGTCTCCAATCTATTGCCCATTTGAAGCATAGAGAGAACCAAGGTCCACCACTTGTCCAAGCTAGACATGGAGCATTGACACAAGATCCAACACTTATCCAAGAACCCTATAGTATATGTGGTAACATGGGATGCATTGATGCAACAAAAGTAGTCTAGCCTCCTCATCCATCTCTTTTTTCTTGTAGCCTAGAGGGATTAGTTTCAAGGTCTATCACTAGTCAAAAACTACACATAGAACATTGATACAAGGTTCCACCACATGTGAAACCTATCATCTCTAGTAGCATGGATGGTTTGATATCAAGGTTCACTGCGTGTCCTACCTATACTCTATTGTAGCATAGAGATTCTGGTTTGGTGGTACTACACTTGTCCAAACTTGGCTTGTTGTTGATATCTGGAGGTAATCAAGGGTCCTCCACTTGTCCAAGTTAGGCATATAAAACAATTGCAAGGTCCACCATGTGTACAACATATGATTGATTATAGCATGCATGGTCTTATTTCATGGGCAACCATCTTCTCTCCAACATGTGTCCAACCTCGGCTCCATTGAAGCATGGAGAGAAGCAAGGTCCACCACTTATCAAAGCTATTATTTTCTCCCAGTGCTTTCAAAACCCATAATACGTTGTACATGGGGGGGGGGGGATTCTTGTTTCAAGGTCCACCACTTGGCTAAGATTGGATCCATTGAAACATAAAGAGAAGCAAGCTCTACCATTTTTCCAAGCTAGGTGCCATTGAAACATGAAAACCCCATAATATGTTGTATACGGGGGGTTTTTTCACGGTCTACCACTTGTCTAAGCTATGGTCCATTGGAACATGGAGAGAATCAAAGCTCCACCACTTTTCTAAGCTAGGATCCATTGAAACATGGAGAGAAGCAAGCTCCATTGTTTGTCTAAGCTAGGCTCCATTGGAACATGGAGAAAACAAGCTCCACCACTTGCCTATTATTGCATAGAGATTCTGGTTTGAAGGTCCACCACTTGTCCAACCTTGCCTTCATGTATGGAGATAATAAAGAGTGCAATGCTTCTCTAAGCTAGGGACATAAAAGAGTTTCAAGGTCCACTACATATACGATCTATGATGGGTTGTAGCATGGGAGGTTTCATTTTAAGGTTGACCACTTCTCCAGCTCCGCTTGTCCAACCTCAGATCCATTGAAGAATGGAGAATAAAGGTGTACCAACTCTCCAAAATAGGCAAGAAAATCTCTATAAAACCCATGAATTGTTAATATATGCTATGCTGTGGAGTTTTGTTTGAAGGTCCACTCCTTATCCAAGCTACAATCCATTGAAGCATGGAAATAAGTAAGATATATCTATAGTCCAAGATAGGATCCATTGAAACATAGAGAGAATCAAGGTCCACCACTTGTCCAAGCTATGCATGGGTAATTGATATAAGGACCACTACGTTTTCACCTATACTATGCTCTATCATGGATGGTTTCATATACCACCAATTTTCCAACCTATTTAGTAGGTTGTATTATGGGGGTTTGGTTTCAAGGTACTTCACTTGTCTAAGGTGGGTTCCATTGAACCATGGAGAGAAACAATGTCTACCACTTGTCCGAAATATGCTCCTTTAAAACATAAAAGCAAGGTCCACCACTTGTCCAAGCTAATGTTTCTCTCCATTGAAGCATGGAGAGAAACAAGGTCTACCACCTGTCCAAAATATGCTCCATTGAAACATAAAAGCAAGGTCCACCACTTGTCCAAGCTAATATAACAAATGGGTGTTGGTTACAAGGTGTACCACACTTGTCTAAACTAGTCTCCATGCAAGGTCCACCACATGTCCAAGCTATATGATCTTGGTTTGAAGGTCTACCACACCTCTTGAAATTAGGATCCATGTAAGGTCCACCTTTTGTCAAGCTATGCCTTTAGTGAGTACTAAAACTAAGTAAATTGCAGTACTTAAATACCTTTCCAAGCTCATTAAGATTTTGGTCTCTAAGGCCACCACCACATGTCTAATCTATGCTCTAATTGATTACTTATGCTAGTTCTCAAAGTCCAAACATAAGCTCCCTTCTAGCAAGGTTAGTTTAAATTTAGGCTCCAACACCTGTCTAAGCTAGGTTCAATTTATGAAGCATCACCATTTAACCATGCTACGATCTAATGTATCATATCAAGGGGGTATTGATAAAAGGTCCAAAACTTATTGAGTTCAAGCTCTTAAGTAATTAAGTCTTTGTGAGTATTAAATGTTATAGTTTTAGTCTAAAGATCCACCATTCAAAAACTCAAGTAATTTATTATTTACATTCAAACCTTGAATGCTTGAGATAAAAAATACAAACTCAATCAATACTATATAAAGCAAAATCTAACATTAAGAGTATCAAATCAGTAACAAGAAACACTAACATGCACAAGAAACTCAAAACATACGTGTCTCCATTTCCAAAAAGTCCTCCATTGACAGAGGATGTTGTTGTTGTTGTTCTTCTTCTCTTTGTGGAGAGCACTCCTCTGTAACAGGCACAATGTCATCTGATTGCGAAGTGGATTGTTGAAGTCCAGCCCATTTTTCTATATCTTCATGAGACTTAGCAAAGTCTAGCAGCATGGTCTCCACGTTTTTTGCCTCCTCCACACTATCAATTAAGCATATAACTTCTTTTTTCTGTTGTATTCCTTCTTGTGCAACCAAGGAGCCATCACCAAAAACATCAACAAGCTTGCGGTCTTCAAAACAATATGTACGAATGTAGTGCTTGACCAAAGCTCTTTTTTTGGCCTCCAAATATTGCAAATCTGACATATCGTTATCTGCTACTTGAAGAAGAGAACAATCAATTGGCATGGGATGTTCCTCTGATCTTCTTCTCAGGTCTTCAAATGCATTGCCTTGTCCCAAGAAGGCAATAACTGTTAGGAATTGAATTGCTCCTTTGCAAGGAGCTGATGGAAAGTGATGCAATGCACCACAACAATGGTAGCTCAGATTATCTCCCATGGCGTGAAAGGCACATTGCAATTTTGTGAAGTTAGTGAAATCCACAAATGCAAGAAAGACAAATCCAGGATCTGTTGACCCTCCAGCAATAGCCAAGATCCCATCCAAAGCATTGTTAAATGTCTCCTCACTCCACTTCAAATTGCCTCCAACGTTTTTTGTCATATCTAAAACACATAAGCCAATAGGCACTTTATTATTGAAGTGGCGCATCAAGTAGAGATTGCCTTCCATTTGTAGGCTCACCACATAGATTGACCATGGCAAATCTCTAGGCTCAGTTTTCTCCTTTTGAAGGTGAATTGCCCATTGCATGTATTTTATTGCTCCATCTGGAAAAGCCATTTTCTTTGTTCCACGCGTCAAACTAGATTTGATCCATTCCTCGCATAGCATTAAAATTGTTTTATAAACAACATCATTGATGTTATACATTTTGACCACCTCCTCCCAGTCTTTACATGGTGAAGACTCATTCAAATTGTTGAAGCCTTCAAGAAGTGCATCTTGAATCAATTTGTCTTGCTTCAACTGCTTGATTCGATCATACATGTCAGTTGCATCACCATCCTTTGCACTCTTTGACAGTAAAATCTTCTCATCTCTAATCTCTTCTTGAATAGTCTTTACCTCTGATTCCTCAAGGCCACAAAGGTATCTAAATACAGTTGTTGGGGGTTTCTTATTCTCCTCTTCTAGCTTTTCAATGATTTCTATCCAGCAATCATAAACTAAATCAGAGTACGTGACCATGTGTGCCTGTTTAGCAATCCAACTTGCTGCTGCACTCATTCTTGCCAATCGAAGAAAAGCCTAAAAAGAAATAGAGAAATAATTAAACTATTGAGCAAGATTTGTTAATTAAACACTATCAAAAAGACAAAGAAAATAACTTACATCCCATCCGGCACGAGATGCATGTCCCTCTGCAATTCCACTTGCTGCCTTTGGTGGTCGTCCTGAGAAGATCCATTGACTCCGTAAATGTCTCAATATTTGGCTGTAAGGTTGCTTGACATACAATGCCTGAGCCTCCTCATTTGCAATGGCAGATATAGCAGTTGCAACAAATGGAGGAGCATTCACAACAATGCGAGCCTTTCTAAATTTATACACGCTAATCAGTCTTTCAAATATCTCTTTGTTGTTTTGTTCATTGTGAAGCAAAACTTTTGCAGCATAGATTGAATGCTGCCCATCAAGAATCCAATAATGATAATCTTTAATTTTTTGCTCCTCTACCTCTTCTACTGCCAAAGGAGTCCCCTTCTTTGATTTTGCATTTCGAACAGGCATCAAATATGCACATGCTGCAGGCTTGGTCGTACTCCGTGAAAATCCAAATAACACACTTTCAGCGTGTTTTTTATCCATAATACGTGCATTATAGTGATCAGGAGCAAGCCAACAATTTTGAATAGGGATATCAAATTCCCTATATTGGAAAGGAAAATAATTTATGTACTTATTCATTCCACCTGTATCTTTTTCTTGTCCTTTCATGGCCTCAGCTTCTAAAACATCTGGATCCACAATTCTCATCTTTGACATTGAACCCTCTGTTGATGAGGATGCCAAAGATGCCTTGTCTACATCCAAAATGGAACTAGTTCGCTTAGCTGCTACTTTTTGCACTTTTGCTTGCTTCTTTGTGGATGGTGGTCGTGAAGCTTTCACCTTTTTTCGTTGTAGTGTGGCAATGATGGAGCTTTGAAGTTGATCTGCTGTGATGTTTGGATTTGATTCTGCAAACTTCCATCCTCGAGAAAACATTGTCTCTTCTTTGTTTCTAGACATGCGCTCCAATGCATATGCTCCTGGAGATAGTTGAAATTCTAGATTCATTGGAACTAGAATGTCAATGCATTCCACCTCCGGATGACTATCAACTACAGAGACAGATGCTTCCACAACTTGTCCAACATCTTCAAACAAGCTGTCATTCTCCTTTTTGGCAATAAATAGATGCACCTTATGAAATTGTGCACCCTCTATACCATGTATGTCCAAATACCATTTCCTAAGATCATTGCAAGTATAGTCAACTGAGACAGCAACCCTTGCAACCTGTTTTTTTGGAGCCATCTTTCCTGAAACAAAAAAAACCAAATGTTATTTTAGCATATACTTTTTTGTAATGAATTAAGTTTGTGTGAATACAAGGTCCACCACTTGTTCAAGTTAGATCTAAGCAAGTATACATAGTAATCTTTTAAGCTAGTAAACTAAGGGAAGGGAGAAGTAAGGTCCACCACTTGTCCAAGCTCAGCTCTAGACAACATGGAGAGATTCGAGGTCTACTAATTGTCTAATATAGGCTAACTATATTGAAACATAGAGAGAAGCAAAGGTCCACCACTTGTCTAATCTAGGGTCCATTGAAACATGGAGAGAAGGATGCTCCACCATTTGTCCAAAATAGGCTCCATTGAAACATGAAGAGAAGCAATATGCACCATGTCTTCGAGATGCTAGGCTCCATTGAAATACCTTAAACCCACGATCTTTTGTATATGTGGGGTTTAAATTCAAGGTCCACCACTTGTCCAACCTATTCTCCCTAGTAGCATGAGTAGTTTGGTCTCAAGATTCACCACTTTTCCACTCTATGCCATTATATTAAGAAGATATGGGTGTTAAGGTCCACCACTTGTCCAACCTATAAGGCTATATTTAAAATGGTATTATTTACCACCACTTGGAATGCACATGATAGGTTTTACATAGGGGTCTGGTTCCAAGGTCCACCACTTGTCCAAGCTAACTCTATTGAAACATAGAGAGAATCAAAGGTCCACACCTTGTCCAAGCTAGGCTCCATTGAAACATGGAGAGAAGGATGCTCCACCATTTGTCCAAGCCAGGTTCGATTGAAACATGAAGAGAAGCAAGCTGCACCATGTCTCCAAAATGCTAGGCTCCATTGAAATATCTTAAACCCATGATATTTCGTACATGGGGGGTTTACATTCAACGTCCACTACTTATCCAACCTATTATCACTAGTAGCATGAGTGGTTTGGTCTCAAGATTCACCACTTTTCCACTCTATGTCATTATATTAGGAAGATCTGGGTGTTAAGGTCCACCACTTGTCCAACCTATAAGGCTATATCTTAAAGGGTATTCTTTCTGACCACTTGGAATGACCATGATAGGTCTTACATGGGGGTTTGGTTCCAAGGTCCACCACTTGTCCAAGATAACTCTATTGAAACATAGAGAGAAGCAAAGGTCCACCACTTGTCCAAGCTAGGGTCCATTGAAACATGGAGAGAAGGATGCTCCACCATTTGTCCAAGATAGGCTCCATTGAAACATGAAGAGAAGCAAGCTGCACCATGTCTCCAAGATGCTAAGATCCATTGAAATACCTTAAACTCACGATATTTTGTACATGGGGAGTTTACATTCAAGGTCCACCATTTGTCCAACTTATTATCTCTAGTAGCATGGGTGGTTTGGTCTCAAGATTCACCACTTTTCCACTCTATGTCATTACGTTAGGAAGATCTGGGTGTTAAGGTCGACCACTTGTCCAACCTATAAGGGTATATCTTAAAGGGTCTTATTTCTCACCACTTGAAATGTCCATGATATGTTTTACATGGGGGTTTGGTTCCAAGGTCCACCACTTGTCCAAGCTAACTCTATTGAAACATAGAGAGAAACAAAGGTCCACCACTTGTCCAAGCTAGGCTCCATTGAAACATGGAGAGAAGGATGCTCTACCATTTGTCGAAGCTAACTCTATTGAAACATGGGGGGTTTACATTCAAGGTCCACCACTTGTCCAACCTATCAACGCTAGTAGCATGAGTGGTTTGGTCTCAAGATTCACCACTTTTTCACTCTATGTCATTATATTAAGAATATCTGGGTGTTAAGGTCCACCACTTGTCCAACCTATAAGGCTATCTCTTAAGGGTTATTCTTTCTCACCACTTGGAGTGACCATGATAGGTTTTACATGGGGGTTTGGTTCCAAGGTCCACCACTTGTCCAAGATAACTCTGTTGAAACATAGAGAGAAGCAAAGGTCCACCACTTGTCCAAGCTAGGGTCCATTGAAACATGGAGAGAAGGATGCTCCACCATTTGTCCAAGATACGCTTCATTGAAACATGAAGAGAAGCAAGCTACACCATGTCTCCAAGATGCTAAGCTCCATTGAAATACCTTAAACCCATGATATTTCGTACATGGGGGGTTTACATTCAAGGTCCACCACTTGTCCAACCTATTATTTATAGTAGCATGAGTGGTTTGGTCTCAAGATTCACCACTTTTCCACTCTATCATTATATTAAGAATATCCGGATGCTAAGGTCCACCACTTGTCCAACCAATAAAGATATATCTTAAACTTTATTCTTTCTCACCACTTGGAGTTACCATGATAGGTTTTACATGGGAGTTTGGTTACAAGGCCCACCACTTGTCCAAGCTAACTCTATTGAAACATAGAGAGAAGCAAAGGTCCACCACTTGTCCAAGCTAGGCTCCATTGAAACATGGAGAGAAGGATGCTCCACCATTTGTCAAAGATAGGCTCCATTGAAACATGAAGAGAAGCAAGCTGCACCATGTCGCCAAGATGCTAGGCTCCATTGAAATACCTTAAACCCATGATATTTCGTACATGGGGGGTATACATTCAAGGTCCACCACTTGTCCAACCTATTATCCTTTGTAGCATGAGTGGTTTGGTCTCAAGATTCACCACTTTTCCACTCTATGTCATTATATTAAGAAGATCTAGGTTTTAAGGTCGACCACTTGTCCAACCTATAAGGCTAGATCTTAAAGGGTATTATTTCTCACCACTTGGAATGACCATGATATGTTTTACATGGGGGTTTGGTTCCAAGGTCCACCACATGTCCAAGCTAACTCTATTGAAACATAGAGAGAAGCAAAGGTCCACAACTTGTCCAAGCTAAGCTCCATTGAGACATTTAGAGAAGGATGATCCCCCATTGGTGGAAGATAGGCTCCATCGAAACATGAAGAGAAGCAAGCTGCACCATGTCTCCAAGATGCTAGGCTTCATCGAAATACCTTAAACCCAAGATATTTTGTACATGGGGGGTTTACATTCAAGGGCCACCACTTGTCCAAGCTATTATCGCTAGTAGCTTGAGTGGTTTTGTGTCAAGATTCACCACTTTTCCACTTTATGTCATTATATTAAGAATATGTGGGTGTTAAGGTCCACCACTTGTCCAACCTATAAGTCTATATCTTAAAGGTTATTCTTTCTTACCACTTGGAGTGACCATGATAGGTTTATATGGGGGTTTGGTTCCAAGGTCCACCGCTTGTCCAAGCTAACTCTATTGAAACAGAGAGAGAAGCAAAGGTCCACCACTTGTTCAAGCTAAGCTCCATTAAAACATGGAGAGAAGGATGCTCCACCATTTGTCCAAGATAGGCTCCATTGAAACATGACGAGAAGCAAGTTGCACCATGTCTCCAAGATGCTAGGCTCCATCGAAAAACATTAAACCCATGATATGTCGTAGATCAGGGGTTTACATTCAAGGTCCAACACTTGTCCAAGCTATTATTGGTAGTAGCCTGAGTGGTTTGGTCTCAAGATTCACCACTTTTCCACTCTATGTCATTATATTAAGAATATGAGGGTGTTAAGGTCCACCACTTGTACAACCTATAAGGCTACATCTTAAAGGTTATTCTTTCTTACCACTTGGAGTGACCATGATAGGTTTTACATGGGGGTTTGGTTCCAAGGTCCACCACTTGTCCAAGCTAACTCTATTGAATTATAGAAAGAAACAAAAGTCCACCACTTGTCTAAGCTAGGCTCCATTGAAACATGGAGAGAAGAATGCTCCATCATTTGTCGAAGCTAACTCTATTGAAACATGGGGGGTTTACGTTCAAGGTCCACCACTTGTCCAAGCTATTACCGCTAGTAGCATGAGTGGTTTTGTCTCAAGATTCACCACTTTATCACTCTATGTCATTATATTAAGGATATCTGGGTGTTAAGGTCCACCACTTGTCCAACCTATAAGGCTATATCTTAAAGGTTATTCTTTCTCACGACTTGGAGTGACCATGATAGGTTTTACATTGGGGTTTGGTTCCAAGGTCCACCACTTGTCCAAGCTAACTCTTCTGAAACATAGAGAGAAGCAAAGGTCCACCACTTGTGCAAGCTAGGGTCCATTGAAACATGAAGAGAAGGATGCTCCACCATTTGTCCAAGATAGGCTCCATTGAAACATGAAGAGAATCAAGGTGCACCATGTCTCCAAGATGCTAGGATCCATCTAAATACCTTAAACCCACGATATTTCGTAGATGGGGGGTTTACATTCAAGGTCCACTACTTGTCCAACCTATTATCGCTAGTAGCATGAGTGGTTTGCTCTCAAGATTCACCACTTTTCCACTCTATGCCATTATATTAAGAATATCTGGGTGTTAAGGTCCACCACTTGTGCAACCTATAAGGATATATCATTAAGGTTATTCTCTCTCACCACTTGGAGTAAACATGATAGGTTTTACATGGGGGTTTGGTTCCAAGTTCCACCACTTGTACAAGAAAACTCTATTGAATCATAGAGAGAAGCAAAGGTCCACCACTTGTCCAAGCTAGGGTCCATTGAAACATGGAGAGAAGGACGCTCCACCATTTGTCCAAGATAGGCACCATCGAAAAATGAAGAGAAGCAAGCTGCACCATGTCTCCAGGATGCTAGGATTCATCGAAATACCTTAAACCCAGGATATTTTGTACATGGGGGGTTTACATTCAAGGGCCACCACTTGTCCAAGCTATTATCGCTAGTAGCATGAGTGGTTTTATCTCAAAATTCACCACTTTTCCACTCTATGTCATTATATTAAGAATATGTGGGTGTTAAGGTCCACCACTTGCCCAACCTATAAGTCTATATCTTAACGATTATTCTTTCTTACCACTTGGAGTGACCATGATAGGTTTTACATGGGGATTTGGTTCCAAGCTCCACCACTTGTCCAAGCTAACTCTATTGAAACAGAGAGAGAAGCAAAGGTCCACCACTTGTCCAAGCTAGGCTCCATTGAAACATGGAGAGAAGGATGCTCCACCATTTGTCCAAGATAGGCTCCATTGAAACATGACGAGAAGCAAGCTGCACCAACTCTCCAAGATGCTAGGCTCCATCGAAAAACATTAAACCCACGATATGTCGTAGATGACGGGTTTACATTCACAGTCCAACACTTGTCCAAGCTATCATTGGTAGTAGCCTGAGTGGTTTGGTCTCAAGATTCACGGCTTTTCCACTCTATGTGATTATATTAAAAATATGTGGGTGTTAATGTCCACCACTTGTCCAACCTATAAGGCTACATCTTAAAGGTTATTCTTTCGTACCACTTGGAGTGACCATGATAGGTTTTACATGGGGGTTTGGTTCCAAGGTCCACCACTTGTCTATGCTAGGCTCCATTGAAACATGGAGAGAAGGATGCTCCACCATTTGTCGAAGCTAACTCTATTGAAACATGGGGGGTTTACGTTAGGTGTCCACCACTTTTCCAAGCTATTACCGCTAGTAGCATGAGTGGTTTTGTCTCAAGATTCACCACTTTTTCACTCTATGTCATTATGTTAAGAATATTTGGGTGTTAAGGTCCACCACTTGTCCAACCTATAAGACTATATCTTAAAGGTTATTCTTTCTCACGACTTGGAGTGACCATGATAGGTTTTACATTGGGGTTTGGTTCCAAGGTCCACCACTTGTCCAAGCTAACTCTATTGAAACAGAGAGAGAAGCAAAGGTCCACCACTTGTCCAAGCTAGGCTCCATTGAAACATGGAGAGAAGGATGCTCCACCATTTGTCCAAGATAGGCTCCATTGAAACATGACGAGAAGCAAGCTGCACCAACTCTCCAAGATGCTAGGCTCCATCGAAAAACATTAAACCCACGATATGTCGTAGATGACGGGTTTACATTCACGGTCCAACACTTGTCCAACCTATTATCGCTAGTAGCATGAGTGGTTTGCTCTCAAGATTCACCACTTTTCCACGCTATGCCATTATATTAAGAATATGTGGGTGTTAAGGTCCACCACTTGTCCAACCTTTAAGGCTACATCTTAAAGGTTATTCTTTATTCCCACTTGGATTGACCATGATAGGTTTTACATTGGGTTTGGTTCCAAGGTCCTCCACTTGTCCAAGCTAACTCTATTGAAACATAGAGAGAAACAAAGGTCCACCACTTGTCCAAGCTAGGCTCCATTGAAACATGGAGAGAACGATGCTCCACCATTTGTCGAAGCTAAGTCTATTGAAACATGGGGGGTTTACGTTCAAGGTCCACCACTTGTCCAAGCTATTATCGCTAGTAGCATGAGTGGTTTTGTCTCAAGATTCACTACTTTTTCACTGTATGTCATTATATTAAGAATATTTGGGTGTTAAAGTCCACCACTTGTCCAACCTATAAGGCTAGATCTTAAAGGTTATTCTTTCTCACCACTTGGAGTGACCATGATAGGTTTTACATGGGGGTTTGGTTCCAAGCTCCAGCACTTGTCCAAGCAAATTCTATTGAATCATAGAGAGAAGCAAAGGCCCACCACTTGTCGAAGATACGGTCCATTGAAACATGGAGAGAAGGATGCTCCACCATTTGTCCAAGATAGGCTCCATCGAAAAATGAAGAGAAACAAGTTGCACCATGTCTCCAAGATGCTAGGCTTCATTGAAATACCTTAAACCCAGGATATTTTGTACATGGGGAGTTTACATTCAAGGGCCAATACTTGTCCAAGATATTATCGCTAGTAGCATGAGTGGCTTTGTCTCAAGATTCACCACTTTTCCACTCTATGTCATTATATTAAGAATATGTGGTTGTTAAGGTCCACCACTTGTCCAACCTATAAGTCTATATCTTAAAGGTTATTCTTTCTTACCACTTGGAGTGACCATGATAGGTTTTACATGGGGGTTTGGTTCCAAGGTCCACCACTTGTCCAAGCTAACTCTATTGAAACAGAGAGAGAAGCAAAGGTCCACCACTTGTCCAAGCTAGGCTCCATTGAAACATGGAGAGAAGGATGCTCCACCATTTGTCAAAGATAGGCTCCATTGAAACGTGACGAGAAGCAAGCTGCACCATGTCTCCAAGATGCTAGGCTCTATCAAAAAACATTAAACCCACGATATGTCGTAGATGAGGGGTTTACATTCAAGGTCCAACACTTGTTCAAGCTATTATTGGTAGTAGCCTGAGTGGTTTGGTCTCAAGATTCACCACTTTTCCACTCTATGTCATTATATTAAGAATATGTGGGTGTTAAGGTCCACCACTTGTCCAACCTATAAGGCTAAATCTTCAAGGTTATTCTTTCTTACCACTTGGAGTGACCATGATAGGTTTTACATGGGGGTTTGGTTCCAAGGTCCACCACTTGTCCAAGCTAACTCTATTGAAACATAGAGAGAAACAAAGGTCCACCACTTGTCCAAGCTAGGCTCCATTGAAACATGGAGAGAAGGATGCTCCACCATTTGTCCAAGATAGGCTCCATTGAAACATGACGAGAAGCAAGCTGCACCATGTCTCCAAGATGCTAGGCTCCATCGAAATACATTAAACCCAAGATATTTCGTAGATGAGGGGTTTACATTCAAAGTCCACCACTTGTCCAAGCTATTATTGCTAGTAGCCTGAGTGGTATGGTCTCAAGATTCACCACTTTTATTAAGAATATGTGGGTGTTAAAGTCCACCACTTGTCCAACCTATAAGGCTACATCTTAAAGGTTATTCTTTCTTACCACCTGGAGTGACCATGATAGGTTTTACATGGGGGTTTGGTTCCAAGCTCCACCAGTTGTCCAAGCTAACTCTATTGAAACATAGAGAGAAACAAAGGTCCACCACTTGTCCAAGCTAGGGTCCATTGAAACATGGAGAGAAGGATGCTCCACCATTTGTCCAAGATAGGCTGCATTGAAACATGACGAAAAGCAAGCTGCACCATGTCTACAAGATGCTAGGCTCCATCGAAATACATTAAACCCACGATATTTCGTAGATGAGGGGTTTATATTCAAGGTCCAACACTTGTCTAAGCTATTATTGCTAGTAGCCTGAGTGGTTTGGTCTCAAGATTCACCACTTTTATTAAGAATATGTGGGTGTTAAGGTCCACCACTTGTCCAACCTTTAAGGCTACATCTTAAAGGTTATTCTTTATTCCCACTTGGATTGACCATGATAGGTTTTACATTGGGTTTGGTTCCAAGGTCCACCACTTGTCCAAGCTAACTCTATTGAAACATAGAGAGAAACAAAGGTCCACCACTTGTCCAAGCTAGGCTCCATTGAAACATGGAGAGAACGATGCTCCACCATTTGTCGAAGCTAAGTCTATTGAAACATGGGGGGTTTACGTTCAAGGTCCACCACTTGTCCAAGCTATTATCGCTAGTAGCATGAGTGGTTTTATCTCAAGATTCACCACTTTTTCACTCTATGTCATTATATTAAGAATATTTGGGTGTTAAGGTCCACCACTTGTCCAACCTATAAGGCTATATCTTTAAGGTTCTTCTTTCTCACCACTTGGAGTGACCATGATAGATTTTACATGGGGGTTTGGTTCCAAGTTCCACCACTTGTCCAAGCTAACTCTATTGAATCATAGAGATCAGCAAAGGTCCACCACTTGTCCAAGCTAGGGTCCATTGAAACATGGAGAGAAGCATTCCTCACTATTTGTCCAAGATAGACTCCATTGAAACATTAAGAGAAGCAAGCTGCACCATGTCTCCAAGATGCTAGGCTTCATCCAAATACCTTAAACCCACGATATTTTTTACATGGGGGGTTTACATTCAAGGGCCACCACTTGTCCAAGCTATTATCGTTAGTAGCATGAGTGTTTTTGTCTCAAGATTCACCACTTTTCCACTCTATGTCATTATATTAAGAATATGTGGGTGTTAAGGTCCACCATTTGTCCAACTTATAAGTACGTATCTTAAAGGTTATTCTTTCTTACCACTTGGAGTGACCATGATAGGTTTTACATGGGGATTTGGTTCCAAGGTCCACCACTTGTCCAAGCTAACTCTATTGAAACAGAGAGAGAAGCAAAGGTCCACCACTTGTCCAAGCTAGGCTCCATTGAAACATGGAGAGAAGGATGCTCCACCATTTGTCAAAGATAGGCTCCATTGAAACATGACGAGAAGCAAGCTGCACCATCTCTCCAAGATGCTAGGCTCCATCGAAAAACATTAAACCCACGATATGTCGTAGATGAGGGGTTTACATTCAAGGTCCAACACTTGTCCAAGCTATTATTGGTAGTAGCCTGAGTGGTTTGATCTCAAGATTCACCACTTTTCCACTCTATGCCATTATATTAAGAATATTTGGGTGTTAAGGTCCACCACTTGTCCAACCTATAAGGATATATCATTAAGGTTATTCTTTCTCACCACTTGGAGTGACCATGATAGGTTTTACATGGGGGTTTGGTTCCAAGTTCCACCACTTGTCCAAGCTAACTCTATTGAAACATAGAGAGAAACAAAGGTCCACCACTTGTCCAAGCTAGGCTCCATTGAAACATGGAGAGAACGATGCTCTACCATTTGTCGAAGCTAAGTCTATTGAAACATGGGGGGTTTACGTTCAAGGTCCACCACTTGTCCAAGCTATTATCGCTAGTAGCATGAGTGGTTTTGTCTCAAGATTCACCACTTTTTCACTCTATGTCATTATATTAAGAATATTTGGGTGTTAAGGTCCACCACTTGTCCAACCTATAAGGCTATATCTTAAAGGTTATTCTTTCTCACCACTTGGAGTGACCATGATAGGTTTTACATGGGGGTTTGGTTCAAAGGTCCACCACTTGAATCATAGAGAGAAGCAAAGGTCCACCACTTGTTGTCCAAGCTAGGCTCCATTGAAACATGGAGAGAAGGATGCTCCACCATTTGTCCAAGATAGGCTCCATTGAAACATGAAGAGAAGCAAGCTGCACCATGTCTCCAAGATGCTAGGCTCCATCAAAATACCTTAAACCCACGATATTTCGTAGATGGGGGGATTACTTTCAAGGTCCACCACTTGTCCAAGCTATTATCGCTAGTAGCATGGTTTGGTCTCAAGATTCACCAGTTTTCCACTCTATGTCATTACATTAAGAATATCTTGGTGTTAAGGTCCACCACTTGTCCAACCTATAAGGCTATATCTTAAATGATATTTTTTCTCACCACTTGGAATGTGCATGATCTGTTTTACATGGGGTTTTGTTCCAAGGTCCACCAATTGTCCAAGCTAGATCTATTACATATATATTATGCATACAATATTCAACTAGATTCCCTACCTATCATGTCCAGTAGCATGGATGCTCTAGCTTTAAGGTCCACCACTTGTCCAACCTATACTCTCGTATGTAAGGGAGATCTCGCTATAAATTCAAAACCTTCCCGCCTAAATTTTAAATTTAAAATCTGATCGCCTAAATTTAAAATATCCCTTCCCAATTTTAAATATCTCGCCTAAATTTTAAAATATCCCGCCCAAATTTTAAAATTCAAACTTTTTTATAAAAATTTAAATTTTACCACTTAATTTAAAATATTCCACGCGAAATTGATTTTAAATTCAAGTTTATCACAAAAAGATATCATTATACCACCTAAATTCAAATATGCAAACCTCAAATCATCATATTGTACATAAATTCAAACAAATTCAAATTAACAAGCCTAAACTAATATTAGTTTGCATAGATATGAATTTATCACACCTAAATTATGTCACCATGTTAGAGAGAGTGGTTAGAGAATTTGAACAAGGTCCACCACTTGTCCAACCTAGATACCAAGAAGGATTGAGTGTACAAGGTATTGTTTGGAGGTCCTTATAGTCCACTGGTCTCAAGGTCCACCACTTGCGGTAAGGGTCACCAAAAAGTGTATATATTCATCCAAAGAAATAGACGTATTTTTGGTCTACATGTCCTAGGTTCAACCATTTATGTCCATTAGGTGTATCACTAAACAACACTACTATTTTTGAGAAACATAAGTTACAATCATATCTACAAATGGATTAGAGGAAAATCAGCTCAGCATACATCCAAAACTCGCTACAAGAATCGACTTTAACAGATCATGCAAGTAAGTCTTCCATTCAAGTTTACTAGTATTACAATGTGTTAGTTATTTGTGATATTTATGTATGTATATATACTATGTGTGCACATCGTAATTAAGTGTAATTGTGTATCTGCATTATGTATGAGTATTACAATGAAATAACACAAATATACATACATACACATAGATAACACAGACGCACACATACATGAGCATGTATTTTCAAGAGAGAGATAGCAAGATACAGAGATAGATAGATAGATAGAGAGAGAGAGAGAGAGAGAGAGAGAAATACCTGTTTTCTAGAGAGAGGAGAGAGAGAGAAAGATAACAAATTTCACTGTGTTTATGTATGTGGAAGAGAGGAAGACGATGTATGGGAATATGTGCACGTATTTTCAAGAGAGAGACAACAAGATAACAGATTTCACTGTGGTTATGTATGTGGAAGTGAGGAAGACGATGTGTGGGAATATGTGCATGTATTTTCAAGAGAGAGACAACAAGATAACAGATTTCACTGTGGTTATGTATGTGGAAGAGAGGAAGACGATGTGTGGGAATATGTGTATGTGTGCGGGGATATTTTTAAACTACGTATCTCTGTCTTTTGACGAGAGAGTGTGTGTGCAAGAAGAGTTACAGAGAACCATCTTCTCTATATGGAGAAAGACAGAGAGTGTGAGAGAGAGAAATACCTATTTTTTCTCTATTCGTGATGTGTGCAATGTCTCCTGAGAAGAAGCTATGCCCGATCCTGCCCTTCTGGAAAGCGTTGCGTACGCTGCTGTTTCTTTATCTTGTGCGCGAACTTTCAATCCTGTGCGCTCCACCTGTGTGTTGTGTACGATGTCGGGCTTGCTCCTCTACGTGCGCGTATACTCCAACTGTGTGCGATCCGTGTGTGCTTTCTGTGTGTTTGCTGCTCGCCTCCTTTCTCTGTGTGCGTTGCTCGTGCACTCTCTCTGTGCCTAATCTTGATAGGGTTTATTAGAATGCCACGTATGCTACAAGTCCATGTTTTATCATAGGATTTAAAAAAACAAAAGCAAATTAAAACATTAACCAATTCACACAACCAAAATTAAAGAAATCATGGTTGAAAATATGCAAAACATGCGTAACTCTATACTATGAATTCACTTTAAAAAAAAAAAAATCTTTGGGCGCTGCCCCTAGCCCTGCGGGGGCACTGCCCCTTGACCCCGCCCGGCAGTCGCTCCGGGAGGCGACAAGGGGCTGCCGCCCCTTGACCACGCCCGGGGCGCTGCCCCGGACCCCGCCCGGAACAATATCTCAAAATCAGCCTCCCAAGCCCCGCCATCGAGAGCGCTATATTCCACATCCCCATCAAGAGTGCTACCCCCAAACCTCACATGGAAGCGCTGCCTTGTCACCCCATTGTGGCATTGCCCTAAGACCCCGCATCTGGAGTGCTAAATGGGAACATTCTTCATTAGTGAAATTTTGAACATAAATTATATTTAGCATATACTTAAATATAATACAAATATTAACATATTAACTATACTACTAATTTACTATAGCAGTTCTAGATTATGTCCCATACTATATTTAAGGTGCCAAAGGTTTGGCCTTATGGTCCTAGATTTAGCCAAGTGGTCAACACATATAGGACCAAGTGCACACTGTGCCACAAAACTTGGCCACCACTTCACTTGCCAAAGTTTAGGCCACATGGTCAATCCTAAGTTTCCAATGTTCTTATTATGTCACCTTTTGCCTCGTGGAAAACCTAGGCTTGTTTTCACATACTCAGGCACTTCAAGCCATAATAAATTTTCATTACTCTTCGGCAACCCTTTTGTTCAAGTCTTTGAAAAAACGTTGTTTAAGGCCACCCTAAACCATTTTCATTTAGGGGTGTCTAAAACTAGCTTTTTGGCAATTCGAGAAGAAAATGGTCAAAGTTTTATACTTTGTTTTAACCACTTGACCAATTCAAATATTGGAAAGCAAGGTCTTGTAATACTTTTCTTTGGACATCACACATTAAAACTAGGTCCCTCACTTGTCCAAGCTATGCTATAATACAATAAAGGGCTTTTGGTTTCAAGATGCACCACTTTCCCAACCTTGATTCCATTAAAGAAGCTAGATCTACTTAGACATTTAATAGCAAGGTCCTGTAGCAGTTCACATTGAACATTTTCCATGGCAGCTAGGTCCACCACTTATCTAAGCTATACTCTAATACAGTAAGGGGGTTTTGGTTTCAAGATCCACCACTTGTCCAAACTTGATTTGGGAAGCAAGGTCCTATAATAGTTTGCTTTGGGCATTCACCATTACAACTAAGTCCACCACTTCTCCAAGCTATGTTCTAATACACTAAGGAGGTTTTGGTTTGAAGGAGAACCACTTGTACGACTTTGTTTTTGGAAGTAAGGTCTTTACATAGTTCACCTTGGACCTTGGACATTGGATACTACAACTAAGCCCACCACTTGTCCAAGCTATCCTCTATATATAGCCAAAGGGTTTGGGTTTCAAGATTCACCACTTTTCCAACCTTTCTTCTATTAAAGAAAGGAGGGGCATTATAACTAGGTCCACCAATTGTCCAAGATATGCTCTGATATAGAAAGGGGATTTTGGTTTCAATAATCCACCACGTGTTCAACCTTGCAAGACTCAAGGGATACTTGGACATTGGAAAGCATAGTCCTATAGTAGTTGATAGGTGGCAGTGGGTATAACAACTAGGTCCAAACTATGCTCTCATATAGCAAAGAGGCTTTGGTTTCAAGGTCCACCACTTGTCCAACCTTGCTTCCATTAAAGAAATGAGGGGCTACGTAAACATTGGCAAGCAAGTTAGAAAGGTCCTAAGGTATTTCACCTTGGATATTGGGCATTATAACTAGGTCCACCACTTGTCAAAGCTATGCTCTGATATAGAAAGGGGATTTTTGTTTCAAGGTCCACCACGTGTTCAACCTTGCAAGACTCAAGGGATACTTGGACATTGGAAAGCATAGTCCTATAGTAGTTGATAGGTGGCAGTGGGTATTACAACTAGGTCCAACCTATGCTCTCATATAGCAAAGAGGCTTTGGTTTCAAGGTCCACCACTTGTCCAACCTTGCTTCCATTAAAGAAATGAGGGACTACGTAAACATTGGCAAGCAAGGTAGCAAGGTCCTAAGGTATTTCACCTTGGATATTGGGCATTATAACTAGGTCCACCACTTGTCCAAGCTATGCTCTGATATAGAAAGGGGATTTTCGTTTCAAGGTCCACCACGTGTTCAACCTTGAAAGCCTCAAGGGATACTTGGACATTGGAAAGCATAGTCCTATAGTAGTTGATAGGTGGCAATGGGTATTACAACTAGGTCCACCACTTGTCCAACCTATGCTCTAATATAGCAAGGATTCTTTGGTTTCAAGATCCACCATAATTTCCAACCTTGCTTCCATTAATATAGCAAGGAGGATTTGGTCTCAAGGTTCACCACTTGTCCAACCTATGCAAACCTTTTCCATGTTGTAGCATGATTTTTTGTTTGAAGAGTATTTTTCTATAACTATGGATTTAACAATGTAATCTTTTTCACTTACAGGATGGACTTTGAATCTGGGGAGAAAGTACATATGATACTTGACAATGAAATTGTTGGTATTGGCTGTGTGTGTAGAACAGATCCAGATTCCACTTGTGGTGGTACAAAGATAGGGCAAGGAAATGTCTCCATACTAGTGGAGGAATGCTTGAAGGATGTGGTCCTACCTTTTCCTACAATGGATACTTCATCTCTCCAAGGCTCATTATGGAGTGTTGTTCGATGGTCAAAGCTTCTTTTGCAATCTTTTGTATTAAATGGGAACTTAATTGATCCACAGGAAAGCTACAATGGTGATGAAGAACATGATCATTCTGATCCTCTAGTTACAGATGCAATACCTATGACAAGCCCAGAATTTGAAGCAATGATTCGAGAGTCTTGGAGAAATCAGAGGGTCCTTTTAAAAGATGACACAATGATGCAAACCATGAATGAAGGGACCATCTTATATGTATTTCCACATGATTATGTCAACTTTCAGGAACTTGGTCCTGATTGTGTGGGTGTGGGTATTGAAAGAGAAAATGCAAGCATTGATGATGTGGTTGAAGTGGGTAGCATCACTTTGCTAAAGTGGCCCATCAAGCAGACAACAATGTTGAATGGGAGCCCATTACAACGATTTGTTCCTATTGATGGCATGCATGCTACATATGAGGATGTATCCAACGATGACAATGTTGGAAAAAAACTTGATGGGAGTAATTTTGTCCAGTTGTCAAGGAAGAGATGATACACTTTCATGAACAGGACTCAAAAATCAAAAGCAGCACCAGCTTCGACTTTTTACCTTTCAAACAAATCAATTCAAAGGGTATCATGCGTTGATTGTTGTGCACAAAAATGTTGCCAGTTTGCAGATCGTGATATGGTGACAAGGTTACGACAACAGTTTTGGGGAGAGTCTCAAAAATCACGCACTAATTATGTTTATGATGTTCTTTCTATATGTTATCAGAAAGATGAGAAGTCACGATACCAATTCAGGCTAAATGGCTCTATTGTTTGTTGTAGAGCATGGTATGAGCTACATGGAATACCAAAGACATCATTTTATCGATACAAGGAGAACTTTGAAAATGGTGTGCGCCAATATGTACATGGGAACACATGTACATTGAGAAGGGGACTTCAACATACTAGTTTAGCAAGAGCACTACTAAATGAGTTTGTGGAAAACAACTCTGAGAAGATGCCACATAGAAGTAGAACACTGCTAGATGGCTCAAGAGAGACTCAATTGGTGATTCCATCAACATACAAACAAGTGGATATTTTATGTGAAATCAACACGACACTTGACCAAATGGGCTATGAGAAGAAGCTATCCCAATCTTCTTTTGGTAGAATTTGGACAAAGAGTACCCACATGTCACTTTAACAAAGATGAGTGAGTTCTCTAAGTGCAATATTTGTAGCTCAATCAAGGCAAGGTTAGAAGCTAAACCTTCTCTTGAAGAGAGATCTCTTCTCTTAAGGGAGAGAGAAGTTCACATGGCACAACAAAAGAGTTGCAGAAGCCTATATTATGCATGGCGCACGTATTCAAAAACTCAACCACAAAAATATGTATGCATAATCCATGATAAGATGGATCAAAAGAAGACTGCCATTCCTAGATTACGCATTGTTCCCAAGGGTGTGGATTCAGGATATAATCTGCAGGTGGCATTGATTGGCATGATCACTCATGGACATGGAGAAGGTCATTACGGACACTTTGTCTTGAATGGTTTGTGGCCAGCTGATCCAAATCTTACAATTGGCTCAATTGCTAACTGTTTACATAACCTAGAGAGGATAGATAAGCATCCTCTTGGTGATCTAGTAACAAATGGACTTCCAAGGAGCAATATTTCACTACTACATGCTTTGAACTCAAGGGATGCTTTGGACTACCATAACTTGAGTGATGGAAAAGAGCCCATTGTGCAGTCGTCAGAAATTGCAGAAGAGGAATTGGGGTCAACATTTCGCAGATTTCCAGAGAACTTGTTGCTACAATTGGATAATTGTGCAGGGAAAAACAAAAATCGATACTTATTTGCCTATTTGTCAATGCTTGTTGCAAGGGGTGTTTTCAAAACCATTCAGATGGGATTTTTAATGGTTGGACATACACATGAGGACATAGACGCCATGTTTAGTAGGTTTTCAGAGAAGCTGAGAGTTACACAAACCTATACTTTGCCACATGTTATGGATACATTACGAAACAGCTCATCTTCATCTCCAACTCCATTTTTTCTCACAAAGATCCCCGATTTCAAGCAATATTGTGATGGCTATCTTTGTGATGGACAAGACATACTTGTTGGACATTCCAAACTGCTTCATTTCAGGTTCTTTATGCAGGATGAGACACCAATGATGCAATATAAGGCACATGTAGGTGTATCAAGTTGGAGTGGAAGTATTCGCCTTTGGAAAACAGACACAGAAGGCAAGCCAATGTTACCACATGGAGATCCACCTCTCGTACAAATGGCGGAGTATGTCAAGGCCCACGAAGAAGTCATTTTGGGGCTAAAGAACTATATAAAATTTTGGAAAAATTTAGGGAATGGTTCAAGTATTCCGCGATATTATAGACCCGTGATAGATTATTGGAGTAAGGTAATTGAAGAGATTGGAAAAGCAATCATATCAGAGGGAGTCTTGTATGAAATGTTTTGGCCAAAAACTCAAGAATATTCTCACCTACAAAGCACTACAATGAATTTGCAACAAGGAGCAGAAAGATTCCTAGGCCTTGAAGAGTTGAACGATCATTTTTGTGGGCCTCAACGAGATAGGCCAAGGGAAGAGTTTGACCCTATGTCTGATGTGCACCAAGGTGAATTTCTTATGCTTGTTCCGAGTGACACAGAAATCTATCCAGTGTGGCTTGCAATGGCTTTATCTGACATTGATAATGAGCCTACATCACCAAACTACAGAAAACTCTTGATTCAATATTGGGCACCTTGCGCGAGAAAAAGTGGGATGACAAATACTCAAGCTTACAGTAATTGTTGGAAGGGTTATTGGGCTGTCAACTATAAGGACCCACAAGTGTGGGAAACTGTAGATGCAATTGTTTGGTCCTGGAGACCCAACAAAGAAGGACCATTTTCTAGAATAAAGATTCCAGAAAGGCATGCTATAAAAGCCAAAGAAGGCCTCACTTGTGCACATCAACCACACTTGGATCAAAGTTCATATATGGTATCAAATGTGGAGTAGAATTATGTGGAGCTTCTATTGTGACTATACTAATCAGTTTGTAAACAAAATCTTCTTTGTATCTTCCTTTGTTTTATGTAATTTATAGTTATTATTCAAATCCATGTGTTGTACATCCTCTTGACTTTTGGTGTTTATCAACACCACAATCCTATGAGATTTTCACTTTATTTACTAACCACACACCTCAATTTTTCCCACTTTAAGTGGAAAATTCCCAAATTACATGAATTTAGTCGATTTGGAGATTCCCATAATGTGAGATTTTTACCAAAATACCTAATATGGTCTTAAAAGAGGATGCTCATTGCAAAGGATCATCACTTTCCTATGCTTGGGGAAAGGTAAGAGAACATGATGCCTTCAGCTTGTTTGACCTTGGGTCTACTCACAACTTCATATCAACGGAGTTGGCCACCAAGTTGGGCATTCAATATTTCAAGATGGGAGATATGGTAATGGCTGACATAACCTTCAAGGGACAGCAAGCCTCCGTTCCTCCCTTGTTTGGGAAGTTGAGGCTTCATGTCCAAAGCTATGTCGACAAAGAAGACTTTTTCATCTCTCCTCTCCAACATGAGGATGCTATCCTATGGACACCATGCCATGGTTTGATCACATGGCTGCCAATATGAAGTTCTTTGAAAGGAGAATCTACTTCATCTACAGGGGAAAGACCATGTATATAGATGCTAGTGAGCATGGTCGCACTATACCACTTGTAAATCCTCCAGCTTTTGATAAGTCAATGAAGAAGATCTATTTGATAAGCTACAAGGCTCTACCTACTTCAATAGGATTGACCTTAAAAGTGGCCATCATCAAATAAGGATAGTGGATGAAGGTATCCTAAAGACCGCGTTTCGCACAACATTCGGTCTTTATGAATATCTAGTCATGCCTTTTGGCTTGACTAATGCACCAGCTACATTCAATCGTCTAATGGAGAAATTTTTTAGACCTTACCGCAAATTCACTGGAGTGTTCTTTGATGATATCATCATCTACTCCAAGTATTTGGAGGAGATTCATTACCTAGGTCATATTATCTCTCAAGATGGTATCCGTATGGATCCATCAAAGTTAGAGGTAATAAAAGCATGGACTAATCCAAGGAATCTACATGAGCTAAGAAGATTTATTGGTATGTGCGCATAATATAGATGCTTCATAGCAAAATTATCTCAAATAGCAGGACCACTACATGACTTAACTAAGAAGAACGATAAGTATGTATGAACTGCTAAGGAGAAAAATTCTTTTGATAAGCTCAAGGAGAAGCTTACCTCCTAACCAGTCCTCATACTTATGGATCTCTCAAATCCATTTGAGGTCCAATGTAATGCTTGTGGCGATTGCCTTGGAGCAGTTTTGCTTCAAGAAGGGCATGCCATAGCATATAAGAGCCGAAGGCTCAATACAGATGAACGAGTCTTGGGCATTTATCAGAAAGAGGTTTTAGCTATTCAACATGCCCTAGACACATGGAAGCACTACCTATTGGAGACTCCATTCATTCTACACACTGACCACCAAAGTCTCAAGTATTTCATGATGCAAACCAAGCTTTCCGACAAATAAATGAGGTGGGCAAAATTTTCTTTCACAATTTAATTTCCATATTGCTCACATTGTTGGTAAGCACAATCAAGTGGACGATGTACTTTCACGACAACCAAAAGTTAATGAGGTGTCTATAGTTTCTTACAACGATCTATCCTTTATTATAGATGAGTATGCTACTGACCCTGACTTTAAAGACATAATGTTTTCCCTTGCTTCTTTGGAGAAGAAAGAGGAACCATTCACCTTGCAGGATGGTTATCTTCTCCACGGAAATAGGCTATGTGTTACCCATTCCCTTCGTAAGAAAGTTATGTATGAATCCCATGCTCCTCCCTATGCGGGGCATAGAAGTATTCTGCCTAATCTTTGAGGAGTAGAGATGTATCTCTCCTGGCCTACAATGAAAGTGGACATACAAGAGTATGTTTCAAAACGCGTAATATGCCAAAAGACCAGATATGATAGAGAGAAGCAGCCTGGATTACTCCAGCCATTGCCTATCCCAAATTCACCATGGAAAAGTATATCCATGGATTTCATCTTTGGATTGCCCAAGTCTATCCATGGGAATACGGGAATATGGACAATAGTTGACAGGATTAGCAAGCAAGCACACTTTATTGCTGTCAAAAAGACTATTGAGGCACACCAAATGGCAACTCTCTTCATATCTCAGATTTTCAAACACCATGGATTACCAAAATCCATTATGTCAGATAGAGATCCTAGAATGACCAATATTTTTTGGAAAGGTGTCTTTGAAAATCTAGGAAAAGGATTGAATTTCTCAACGGCATATCACCCACAAGCTGATGGCCAAAGTGAGATAGCCAACCTTACGGTGCTCGATCTACTCAAAACTTATGTTACCAAAGTAGATCACCGCTCATAATGGAAAAAGTACTTACCTCTTGTAGATTATGCCTACAATAATACTGTACATACTTCTATGAAAAAAGCACCTTTTGAGATCATTGAGGGAAGACCAAAATGTCCCTTGCTACTCAAAGTACATGGGAAGATCTTCGCTGTCGATGAGTATAACCGTGACCTACAAGAATCTTTTCAAAAGATTAAGGAGGCTATATCCATCTCTCAACAAAGGAAAAAAGCTACTACTGACAAGCACAGAAGAAACTTTTAGTTCAAAGAAAATGATTGGGTCTTACTTAAGTTTTCTAAGGCTCGATTAAGGCAAACAATGGGCAAAAATCCTACAAGCCATTAAAAGTATTATGCTAAGCTAGCAAAAAGATACTATGGTCCTTTCCAAACCTTGAAGCCCATCAATGAGATGGCTTACCAACTCAAGCTGCCCAACCATTGGCTCATACACAATGCTTTTCATGTGAGCCTACTTAAGCCCTATAAAGGAGAGCTACCACGTGAACCAATTATCAAAGACCCTCTCAAAGTTGAAGACCAAGAAGAGGTGCTGTAACCCGAAGCTATCCTTCGGCATGAAGGCAAGGTACTACGACATGGTAAGATTATCCGACAGTATCTTATTAAGTTTAAAAATTATCCTTTTGAAGATGCTAGATGGATGCAAGGAATACAACTTAAGGATAGTATGAATCTTATCAATGCTATAATGCTACATTAGAGTAAGCAAATGTACAAATTTCTTTTCAATGATCCATGTTTTTGTCATATAAGACTAGTTCTCTTTTTAAATGTGCACAAATTTAGTGTGCATGCTTAGAATCATGTTTGTGATGACGATGTCTCTCAAATGAAGGAGTACGAGCGGAAGTGCGACGTGAGAGAAAGTGCGATAAGAAGAGCACGACGATATGGTGAACTCGCTCTACTGTAATGTGTAGAGCATAGTGAGTTCTTATTAGGTTTTTACAAATGAATATGTGTACATACCTGGCGGCCCGCCCACTTACCTGGGCGACCACATTGGGCTTTATACCCCAACAACCTCCCACTTAAAGTCCAATGTGGTACTTTAAGTGTGAGAGAAGCTACTATACAAGCTAATATACAAGAGATGTAGAGAAGTGATGTACTACCCTACACCTAACTGCTTGCGAAAATGCGCAAAGCTCTCTGAGGGAAGTCCTTTTGTAAGTAGATCATCAGGATTTTCTGTGGTGTGAACTTTGACAAGCTGAAGTTGCTTATCCTCGAGCATTTCCCTGATGAAATGATACTTCACATCCACATGCTTTGTCTTTGAGTGATAAACTGGATTGCGAGCCAATTGTATAGCACTTTGACTATCACAATATAACACAGGCATCTCTTCTTTGATTCCCAAATCTGTTACTAGTCGATTAAGCCAAATTGATTCTTTGCATGCCTCTGATGCTGCAACATATTCAGCCTCTGTAGTAGACTGAGTAACACAATCTTGTAATCTAGAACGCCATGATACTGCTCCACTAGCCAATGTAAAGACATACCCTGACGTAGACCTTCGGTTGTCTAAGTCACCTGCATAATCTGAGTCTGTAAAACCCTTTACACTTAGCTCCTGACTCCCATAGCATATACGCATACTCTTTGTAGCTTTCAGGTATCTCAATATTCCTTTCACTGCCTCCCAATGTTTCTTGCCTGGGTTTGACATGTATCGACTTACTACTCCCACTGCAAATGCAATGTCTGGGCGAGTAGCAATCATTGCATACATCAAACTACCCACTGCAGACGCATATGGAATCTTATCCATTTCAGCCTGTTCTTCCTCAGACACAGGACAATCTTGTTTGCTAAGTTTCACATATGGTGGCAATGGAACACTCAGTGCCTTTCCCTTCTCCATATTGAAACGTTGCAAAACCTTGTCAATATACTCTGTTTGAGATAACCAAATCAACTTCTTTGATATGTCTCTCTCAATGCGCATACCAAGTATATGACTTGCCTCACCCATGTCTTTCATGTCAAACGATTTTGCCATCTTTGACTTCAAAGCTGAAATTTCTTCCAAGTGCTTGCCAGCAATCAACATGTCATCCACATACAAAATAAGGATCAACCAACTACCATCCTTAGCTTTCTTTGTATATAGACAGTGATCGAACTCACTACGTTTGTAGCCTTGAGAAAGCATAAACTTGTGGAATTTATGGTACCATGCCCTCGGTGATTGTTTTAAGCCATAAAGACTCTTTAACAACTGGCATACCCAATCTTCCTTGCCTTTCTCAACAAACCCTTCTGGCTGCTGCATGTAAATTTCCACATCTAAATCACCATGCAAGAACGCTGTCTTGACATCCATTTGGTGCAACACCAAATCTAATATGGAAACCAATGCAAGAAAGCATCTCAATGTAGTCATCTTGACCACCGGAGAGAAGACTTCATCAAAGTCAATGCCTTGTTCTTGCTTAAAGCCCTTGGCAACAAGCCTTGCTTTGTACTTTGGCTGACTATCATGAGCAGTGATCTTATACCTGTAAACCCATTTACAAGGTAGAGCCTTTTTGCCCCGTGGTAATTTAACTAGCTTCCATGTCTGGTTTTTATGCAGAGCTGTCATCTCTGACTGCATGGCCAATTGCCAATTCCCGGAGTCCTTCATTTGCACTGCTTCCTTGTAACATGAAGGATCATTGCAATCAGCCAACATGACATAGTTCATGGATGGAACAAACCTATCAGGAGGTCGTGTGACACGTCTAGATCTACGCACAATAGGTGGCTCAGGCTCAACCACAACCTGTGGTTCCAATCTATCCTGCCCTTGCTCCTCTTGAGCCCTGACATTTTGTCTTGCACGTGCAGGTCCATCTTCTTGGAAGACAACTCTTCTAATCTCCTCAACCCTCTCTGGTTTAGAATGATATTTGGATTCATTAAAGTGAACATCATTGCTGCGGACAACCTTTCTGGATTCGGGATCCCAAAGTCTGTACCCCATCTCACCAGAATTAACATAGCCTAGAAAGATGCACTTTCTACTCTTTGGCTCAAGTTTGTTCCTAAATTCCTTTGGAACGTGAGTATATGCCTCACAGCCAAAGACTCTGAGATGCTTGTATGAGGGCATTTTGCCTGACCATACCATCTCTGGCACTGAATCCTTCTGCAGAACCTTGCTAGGAGATCTATTTACAAGATGAACAGCTGTTGATACAGCTTTAGCCCAAAACTGATTTGGCAGGTGTGCATTAGACAAAATACTTCTGACCTTCTCTTGTATGGTCCTGTTCATCCTCTCAGAAACACCATTTTGAGGAGGATTGTAAGGAGCAGTAAGTTCACGTTTTATACCTTTTGACTCACAAAAGTCTTGAAAGGCCTTTGAAACATACTCTCCACCATCGTCAGTGCGTAAGCATTTAAGCTTCTTGCCACTCTGATTCTCCACAAGTGTCACAAACGTTTTGAAAACACTAAACGCTTCATCCTTGTGCTTGAGAAAGTAAACCCATACTTTCCTCGAGTAATCATCTATAAATGTCATAAAGTAAGAAGCTCCCCCTAGAGATAGGTTAGGCATAGGTCCACACAAATCACTATGAACAAGTGCCAACTGTGTATCTCTTCTACTGTTTCTATGCTTATGTGGCTGCTGTGTTTGCTTACCATACAGACAATGTTCACAGAATTCATTATCATTAAATGAAAAGCCAGGAAAATAACCAGAATGGGACAAGATTTCCATTCCCTTCTTGGACATATGTCCTAACCGGCTATGCCACAAAGAAACGTTCTGCTGCTCGGTTACATTGATTACATTTTTAGAGACATTTGATACATAAATCATGTAAAGTCCTCCAGACTTTACTCCATGTGCTACTGTCATAGAACCCTTGGATATCTTCCACATGTTCTGTCCAAAAGTGGTGATGTAGCCAGCATCATCAAGTAAACCTGTGCTGATCAAGCTCTTTGTAATTGCGGGAACATGTCTCACATTCTTCAGCGTGAAAGAAGAGCCATTCTGAAACTTCAATTGAACATCTCCAACACCTAAGATCTCACATGTCTGCCCATTGCCTAGCCGAACATGATCTTTAGTGGTCACATAAGAGGTAAACCACTCCTTGTTTGGAGACACATGAAGTGATGCCCCTGAGTCTATAATCCAATCACTCAGTGCATTTCCATCAGATGCTGTAAGAAGAGCTGAGTCCATTGTATTCTTCAAGAAGTAGATGTCTCCTGACACTAGACTGTCATCCTCTGCAACAATGTTTGTCACATTTATTTCTTGAATCTTCACTGAGGACTTGTTCTTCTCACCATGGTCTTCAGCTTTCTCTTTGCCTTTTTCTGCTTTCCATTCTCTGCAGTCTCTTTTCATGTGACCCTTCTTGCCACAATGCTAGCATTCTATGTCACTCTTGCCTTTAGCACTGCGGGACTTGCTACGAGACTGATTCCTCTTTCCACCTTTGTACTTTTCTTTGGTCCTTCCCCTGACAACTAAGGCTGTTCCTTTGCCTTTGTCCATTGTATTTCTATTGGTTTCTTCAATAAGCAGACTTCCTTCCACACCTGCTATGTTCAAACCATCTAGAGGTGCAGAATTACTCAAAGCTGTGCGAAAAGTGTCCCAACTTTTCGGCAATGTGATCAACAGGAACATAGCTCTAACAGGTTCATCAAACTTGACACCTTGAGCTAACAACTGACTATAGATTGTGTTGAATTCATTCAAATGATTGGACATAGGTGTCCCTTCTTTCATCTTCAAGTCAACAAGCTTCTTAAGCCAGTATACCTGTGAAGCTGCACTCTACTTCTCATAAAGATCACTGAGCTTTAACCATGCTTGATAAGCCGACATCTCGTCTGCTACATTGAAGTAAACGCTTTCTGCCAAAGTCAACCGACATCTCGTCTGCTACATTGAAGTAAACGCTTTCTGCCAAAGTCAGCATAATGGTAGAAAGTGCCAATTCATCCATTTCTCTCCATTCATCTTCGTCCATAGCTTCTGGTTTTATCCCCTTGAGATTTATAGGTTTTATCTGCTTCTTTTGTACCAACACGTGCCAAATCTGCTTCTTCCACAATGGGAAATTGGTTCCATCCAGCTTCTTGATATTGTAAAGAGAAGTGTCCTGTGATCCAGCCATAGCTACGCTTCACAGTGGTTTACTTTCCTGGGAAAAATTCGGCATAGTTTCCCTTGTAAACTGACCTCCGAACCAATATCAACCTGATGAACTAGTGGATGTCGCCTACAGTCTGTGTGTAGATGCGCCCGTGTCGTATGTGACACGCCTCCAAGAACTGTGAGCCGTCCTTCGATGTGTAGACAGCCACAAATCAACACTCTGGGAGTGTCGATATCCTCAGCACCTGTAGTCGTAGGCCGAAAACCCCAAATTTGCAGAGTCGGATCTGCACCCGCCGAGACCACGTAGTCGAAAATGGCCTGCGCAGACCTTTGTCGAAGCCGAACGGTGATCGAGATGACCTCAGAATGAAGTTCTGAGCACACCAAGCCCTTCGAGCATCTCCCACAGGAATTGGGGCCGTGTCTTCGCCTGTTGAATTTCACTCCAATCTGAGTTGGTGACTCTAGCCTCCTGCAGTGCTGCCCCGAGCCTCGATCTGAGCTCTGATACCAGTTGAAGGAGTACGAGCGGAAGTGCGACGCGAGAGAGAGTGCGAGAAGAAGAGCACGACGATATGGTGAACTCGCTCTACTGTAATGTGTAGAGCATAGTGAGTTCTTATTAGGTTTTTACAAAAGAATATGTGTACATACCTGGCGGCCCGCCCACTTACCTGGGCGACCACATTGGGCTTTATACCCCAACATCAAACACCAAGTAGAATTTGTCACTCTAATTTGGGAAAATGAAATGGACTAAAGAGCAGAAATGCTTGTGGTAGCTATGTCTCCCAAGCACCAAATGGATTAGTCATCCATCTTGGAAAGATGTCGTAGAGTAAAAAGGGATCCTCTACCCGCTAAGTAAGATCGACTAATGACTAAGGCTTTATCTCCTCTACCTCATAGTCAAGGACGACTATGATTTCAAGAGAGAGGTAATGTCGTAAATATTATATCTAACCAACCCAAATGATTTTCTCATATTAAATTGATCATTTAATGTGGGAGAATAAACGGGAACAAGGGTTAAGATATAGACATGTGCTCATAGATCTATCTCAACACGGGGCCAATGGTAAAGGGGCCCAAATGAGAGATGGCCTATCAAAGAGCAAGGCTAACCAATGGATCATAAGACCTTTGGGTTAGATTCATTGAAGACCTCCAATAGTTAGTGTAAAAGTCCTTTGACCATAGGTAAGCTAGTCATGCTTGATTACTAAGGTGCTCGAGGTGCTTGATGATTGAGGTGCTTGAGATGCTTGAGGTGCTTGAAGATTGAGATGCTTGTCATGCGTAAGATGCTAGGGATGCACTTGAGGTGAGAACCCAACCCAAGCTTGAAGTGCTTAAGGGACAAGGTTGTGGTGGGAATTGGGCCTACGCTTGAGGGACTTGAGGTGTCAAAAATCAATATTCAATCCCTACAAGGAGGGGGCAAGCCCTACATGAGGGGGGATGAGAGAGAACACCCACACACTCACACAAGGCATGCTTGGTACAAAGAAAGCAAAAGGGACACTTGTCAAGTTCCTCCTCATGTTGTCCTCATGGTATGCCTGAAGCCTATTGGTTGGCCACCCAAGGGGTCCAATGATAATTTAGGAGATTTAATTGACTTGTCTTTGCATTTATCAAGTCCTCTCTCTCAAAGGGGAAGTCGGACACTTATCCCAAGGCTACCCTTGTTGCTTGTAATGCCTCCTTCTTGTGATTGGCTAGGCCTGGAGGGGTCCAATGAGCTTCAAGTATGAGCTACAAGGGGGGGCTGAACCAAAGCAAGCTAGGGGGTTGCTTAGGGGGTATACTCTCCCACACACACTCACACACACTCTCATTGTGCATGGTGCAAAGTGCAAGAGCTCCCTCTCCTTCTCCAAGCAAGTAGAGGTTGAGAGCCCACACCAACACTCTTGGCTATGGAGTGCAAATCCAACCAAGAACCATGCTTCAATGCTTAATCTTACCATCTTCTCCATCTTCATTACTATGCTATTATGTGTGCTAGCAAGAAGAGTGATGATAAGTGAGGAATTAATTCTTTCTCACATGAAATGTTTCCTCTTCCTCTTCCCTACCCTCATTCCCTGCTAGCTCTCTCCACCTTCGAAGGTGTTTGAGGTCTTGGGACTGAGGCTTGGGATAGTTAAAGCTTTCCACAAAGTTTATGTTATTCTTGTGATGCATGAAGCTTTCCATCTTCATTGCATCACCTAGGTCACAAGGAACACAAAGATTGTATTGTAACAAGTTTCTCTTAATGGGAGAAATCATAATACAAATGCCTAGGGACCGGCTCCACAGAAATCCGGTCCTCAACTGTTGTCATGTTCTCTAAGTTCTCTCTCTTGCAAAAGTATTGTTCATGCCAAGTTAACTAATTGCTATGTCTCTGTTGTTAAATCAATTATGTTCACCCTCTATGCTCACAAAGTAATTTCTCAAAAGTACTCTCGTTAATTTCCGCTACGCTCAAGTTAATAGGGAAATTATATTACACAACCTTTCAACGGTGTATGGTGGAAATCTTTAGTGAGTTTCTGCAAAAATTTTGGCCATTATTGTGGATGACTTTACGATCTTTTCCACTAAAGAAACTCACATATTGTTTTTGGAAATGGTCTTTGGGAGGTGCAGGGAGAAGAGGATATGATTTAATCCATTTAAGTTTGTTTTATGGTCTAGAAAGGTCATCTACTACTGGGACGCATTGTTTCAAGGAGTGGCATTGAGATGGCTGAAGATAAGATTAAGAGTACTTAGCAAGCCAGAGCACCAACCACACTTTTAAAATTGAGTTCATTCTTGGGGTATATTAATTTTTATCAAATATTTTTTCATGTGTTTGCAACTAAAGCCTTATCCCTATATGAGCTCACAAAGAAAGGGAATAAATGCATCTAGACTGAAGAATGTGAGAAAATTTTTCAATGCTTGAAAGATGTGATTAGCAGGAAGCCAATCCTTCACCAACCCCCAATTGGGATACCATATTTCATGTACATGTTGAAGGCTCAGGAATGGAAATGAAGGCTATACTATCTTAGTCTGATGGGAAGATAGACTATCGAGTCTACTTTGCCATTTATAGATTTAATTCAATAGAACAAGGATATTCAACAACAGAGAGGGAGGCACTAGGAATGCTGTTTAGTGCAACCAAGTTCAAATATTATCTACTAGGGAATTTATTCCACTTTTATGTTGATCATTAGGCTTTATTGTTTTTTATTTATAAAGTGATCATACAAGGAAGGTTAACCAGGTGGATGATGTTCCTAATTTTGCATTGCTAACTTTGACATGGTATCAAAGTGGGCGGCTTGAAGCCCTTCGCACGAAGGAGCATCCTGGAGCAAAGAGAAGAAGGGATTTTTTTTCCGCGGCAGCACTCATCCCCCCCTTGCTTTTGCGTTTTGAAACGCACCACCTAGTGGCTCCAGCTTTCCCTCTGTTGTAGGCCTTTTTAAACGCTAGCACGTGGTGGAGTTTCTACTGGCCTAGCCTCCATGCGAGCGTATCGAAACACTCCCTAGCAGTAGGCAGGCGGTGTGTTGTTCCCCTAGGAGGCACCTGCCCCCATCGACGATACACCGGATCCCTCCCCTTGCGTTTTAGAACGCATGCAAAGCTGGGATTGTGGAGCGACAACAGCTCGCCCGTTTTGCTTGTGCGAGGAGGGCCATTGCACCTAGCGTTTTGAAATGCAGGTGGCCCAACACCTGTGAAACACTTAGAGGAGACCCCAACATTTTGAAACGCTAAATTCAGAACTGGAGGGAATCTCTCAGAGAGGGAATGGTCACATGGCTTGGGAAAGCAAACTAAAGAGAGGGCGGAGCAGGTTGGGATTAGTGCAGAGAGGTGGTTCGTGTGGCTTGGGAATTACTTCCAGGCCTATTGGAGTGCAAAAAGGTACGAGATACCAAGTTTAGCAACTTCATCATGGAATTCCCTTGCTTGAGACCCCCGACAACAGCGACCAAAAGCAACAAAAAGCTATGGATAATGGATCATCAACCATCCATTTAGGGGCCTATGCAACGACACATTTCTCAAGGAGCCCGACACATTTTTTGGCTCGAGTTCATGAAGTAAAAAACAAATGGAGAAGTTCTCTAGAGGATAGCGGCAAAGGTCAATTGAACAAGGATGACAGTACCAGTACTCAATTAGCTGCCTTGGTACCCGAGAGGTACGACCACAATTGTTATTATTGTGATTCGGTGCTTTGTTTGGCTCAAGAGTTTGAAGCCAAAGGAAAATTTAGGAACTCACTTGAAGATAAGGTCAAAGGCAAGCTGGACAGAGATTACAGTAATAAAGATTTGGCAGAGGAGATCGACATGGAACTCGTGGCGGTGGCCACAGTGGCCTCAACGTTAGATTTCTAATCAAATGTAGGTGTCACCACTAGCTTCAGATAGAGAGAGGATTGTGAGTGGTAGAGAGGGACAATGCCTGCTCCCTATAATTAATTTGGACCCTTGTGTTGGAGTTCAAGTTATTGGTGTTTGGACCCGTAGGTTGGAGTTCAATGCACATGCACCTGGCAGGGAACCAATCAAACATCTAAAACACTATGGATGAGTGCACCAATCCATTTTTGTTGGTTAGATTATGGATAGGATGTGTTCCACTAGTTCATTATCTCAGAGTTTTATATTTTGGACATGATGTGTTCATAGTTCACGAATAGGGATTATTGGACATAGTATGGTCTACAGTTCAAAGTTTCTACAAAGGCAACCAATGCTCAAGATGGCATTACTTTCAGGTACAAAGTTGAGGAGAGAAACACCCAGGTGTATCTAGTTAGTGGCCACTTTCTAGGGTGTCCATGGTAGATTCTTCATCGACTTGGTCTCACTATTGATGTCCACTATGAGTTGTGGAGAGGGTGTTAAAGTTTAGGCATCTCAAGTGAGCTGCCCAATGTGATCCCATTATTTAGTTTGGCTTTTAGGTATTTATTTTACTTAAGTCTTGGGTAGGGAAATTTACTGGGATTTCTATATAAGCAACCCCTTGCCTCCATTGTATACACATTCAGTTATTCATTGCCAAGGTTGATTCGTTTAAGAGACTCTCTCTCTCTCTCTCTCTCTCTCTCTGATTCTCTCTCTCTCTATCTATCTCTCTCTCTCTCTCTCTCGCTCTCTCTCTCTCTCTCTCTCTCTCTCTCTCTCTCTCTCTCTCTCTCTCTCTCTCTCTCTCTCTCTCTCTCTCTCTCTCTCTCGTGCTCACTCCCCCTAGTCTCTACACTTCTGCATCGCTGACTTTGATAGAAAGATCTTTGAAAGTGGATGGGATTGTCCCTACGATGTTAAAAACTTTTTTGAGGCGGGAAGAAGGTCTTAAAGACCATAAACTTGATAGATGTTCTTTTTTGGTTGGTAGGTCAGAACCTCCGCGGGGGGAGGGGGTCTCTGGAAGGTGTGAGATCCTGAGAGCAGAGGGTGCGAGTGAGTAGGGGAAAGGGAGCCCAAGAGGGCTTCTCTTTCTGTGTGTATGTTTGTGTACGTACTCGGCCATCAGGAGAGAGAAAGAGGTGCACTGACCTGTGTGGCGCAAGAGAGTAGAGAGAGAGTAGTCGCTCATAGGACGTAGCAAGCAAGAGAGACAAAAAGAGGGTTGATTGTTGCAGGTTGAGGCAAGTTTTTGTGTGCTTGTGATACCATGATACGAGCATATGTATGCACATAATTGCTTGTGAAAGTGTGTGTAATTCATGGAGAAAGAGAGATTTTTCCATTCTGTAGCACTATGATTTGAAAACCAAAATTAGAGAGAAATAGAGAGGGATGAGTTTGATTGCAGGATTTTTTGTGTGTGTATGCTAATATTGTGTGTGTGTGGGTGTGTGCATGAGCTAGAGAGAGAAAGAGTCAGCCTCCAGTGTTAAATAGAGAAACAAAGAGAGAGACAACAAAAGATTGCCAATATTTTGTGTGGTATGCTAGGCTTGAATGTGTAACTATGTGGGTAGAGGAGAGAGAAAAATCTCTCCATTCTGTAGCACAATTGATAGAGAAGATTAGCACTACCCTATAAATAAAGCAGAGAGATAATTATAATGTTTGAGACGAGTGAGAGAGATGTAAGGTTAGTAAGAGAAGAAGAGTTGGAGAGAAAGATATTATGTATGTATCCCTGTAATCAAGAATAAGAGAGAGAGAAATTAGGCTCTAGAGAGAGAAAGCCTAGTTGACAAGCGATAGCAATAAGAGAGACTAGATATAGAAGTGTGAGAGTTTGCATAAGTGAGCAAAGTGACCAACAAAGCCAAAACAATTCGTGAAGAAAAAGCAGTAAAAGGTTGGTCATCAGTTTGAAACATAACGATAAATATAAAATTACACAATAAACAATAAATTTGAATGTTGAGCATGAAAATTTAAAACATAGCCAATTATGAACAGGACTTGCATATATGTTTATGATTTTTAAATGAGTTTTTGCTAGAGATTTAAATATAGAGAACAATGCTTATTAGAAGCATTGGGATTAGGAGAAGTGAAAATCTACCAAAAATAAATGGTTTGAATACAAACATTTCAATACTCACATATTTATTGTGTAAAGAACTAGCATATGGGTAAGTGGGAGTGAATTTTGATTAAAGTAAAAATATCATTTTTATTGATTGTTGAGTTTATATGTCGGTTTGAAAGTGTACTATGGTGTCTATTATTGTGTGATAAAGAAATGCTTTTGAAATGAGACATTCAAATAGAAATGCATATGTGATTTTTGTTGGTGTGTATGTGAGAAAGAAATGCTTGTAAAAGTAGAGTTTTGAGGACATTCTTGTGTCTTTTTCACTTAGTTTTAGAAGATTTGAGAGCACATATTGGGTTTTACAGTGTATTAGAGATAGTTGGACTACATTAGTAGGACTTGGAAGGCTTAGTCATTTTTGATGCGTCCGTCGGGAGCCAGCTAGCTGTTAGAGCTACGGGGCACCTCGGTGCATATACTTTGCATGCTGGTACCTAGGGTTTTTATTTTGAGAGAATAATTAAGAAAAAGAACTTAAATCTAAGTAGTATCTCCATTCTAATTTCAAATTTGAGAGAGGCAATGTGTGTGTAGTAGAGTAGGGAGAGGCTAGTTTTTAAGCTTTGGGAGACCCTAGTGGATATAATTTGCAAGCTTAGGACTCTAGTAGAAGATAAGTCATTATAATGGGTCTTAGTATGACAATAGAAGGAGAATTAATGCATATGAAATCTAATTGTATTAAAGAATTGAGATCCAAGAATGAATCTTTACAAATTCAACTAAGATAGGAACGTGAAATGAAAAATTTAACTATGGCACATGTGATAGAAAAGATGACTAGATTAGAACAAGAGAAGGGAGAAGCTCTATTGAAAGCTAAACATAATAAAGATTCAACAAAGTTAGCAATAGCTTTACTAAACAAGAGATGTTCCAATTAAAGGAACAAAAAGGAGAGATTTGTCTGATTTTAGAGGAAGAACGTAGATCTCGTGTTGAGAAAGTGGAATTTATGAGTGAGTGTATTAGATAGATGAAAGAGGAGATGAATGAGTATATACAACTTAGATTAGGATTTCAAGTCCCTTGCTATGATGAGAAGCGGTATGAGAGTGAGGCTATGATCCCTAAAGCTGATAATGAGCATTGTATTGACAATATCAATAACTCCATCAATAACAATGTAGATACTTCTATTGAGAATCCATGTTTACTAGGAGGAAGGAGAGCTAGTGGATGATAGCTACATTGATAGATATCGAGAAAAGACAAGCCTTGTTAGAAGCACGCCATGATAGGGAGCATTTACAAATATTTCAACAAATTTATTTTGCAACTTTAGTACCCTATGAATTAAGTGGTATGTGCTATAGTAAAGAAGAGAGATGTACTTTCCTTTTGGTGGAATATAGAATAGAAAGTATAGTTACTTGTAAGGATGCACATACTCTCTCTCTCTCTCTCTCTCACACACACACACACCCGATCATGTCAATCAATTTCAAAATTTGTGCTGAGAGCAATTTCGAGAAAAATGTGTCTCAACTTAATATCATGTTGTTTTCTATCTACAGCTCTCTCTCTCTCTCTCTCTCTCTCTCTCTCTCTCTCTCTCTCAGTGCAGCCGTTTTTTGACCTAGTAGACAGCAGTCCACTCTTTTGATCATAACTTCTTCATCCGAACTCCGATTTGGGTGATCTATAGCTTCAATCGAAGAGCACGAAGTCCTCTACGCATTGATGTAAAGACAGAAATTTTCAGAGTTATGGAAGGCGTTTCTGTAGCAGCATTTCCGAAGTGAACAGGTTCAACAAAATTGATTCTCATCTCCTATTTTACATACAATGTCTTCCGGCACTCGCAAGGGTTCTTCTTCTTCAACAAGGTCCACAACCATTGTGGAAAATGATCCAAAATCTCCTAAGTGTGGAGATAGCAACACAACCACCCAACCAGCGA
Source organism: Adiantum capillus-veneris (assembly GCF_014529385.1). Classification (NCBI taxonomy): domain Eukaryota; kingdom Viridiplantae; phylum Streptophyta; class Polypodiopsida; order Polypodiales; family Pteridaceae; genus Adiantum; species Adiantum capillus-veneris. The sequence continues at coordinate 5,540,565 of NC_140935.1, forward strand.
CATCGAAAACCATGATCATGGCGTACTTGGTATCATTGCAAGAGACCGTAAACAAACAAGGCGAAGACTTACGAGCACTTGCAATGGAGAATGGCACACTAAGGGTACTTGTGGTTGAGAATGAGAATCCCAAGAGGACACTTGAGATGCAAACAACACGTTTGATGCAACTTGAAGAGGAAGTCAAGGAATGTAAATGCTCTCTTGTGGACTTGAATGCTTTGAAGGAGCGGATGAGCAAAGTAGAGCATGACCATGTATTGAAAGAGGAGAAATTTGACACTATGAGCCGGGATGTATGCGACATGAAAAATGTATGCACAAACAAGTCTTGGGCTGATGTATGTGGTAGCAATGTGGTTTCTAATTCCTCACTCATGCAAGCTATGGTTCAAACAAAGAATGTTGAGAATGTAGATGTGGAGGAGTTGAAGGAACGGGAGCGACGTTCCAAGAACATTGTTATTCGTGGAATTCCCGAAGAGAAGTTAGAGACACCTCCTTCTCTTGCCATTGTTATTGAAGATTTCTTCAAAACCCACTTTGGCATGTCCGGAGTTATGGTCTATGGAGCACATAGAGTGGGGAAGCAAGGAGCTCCTCGCTCGGGAGAACGGCCAATTGTATGCACCATGCCGGATGAGACCAAGCGAAAGATTATCCTTGATAATAGTTGGATCTATTTGAGGAATACAAAATGTTTTGTATGTGAAGATCGCACTATTAAGCAACAAAATATGCGTCGCAAGGCATATGAGGAAAAGAATAATAAAAACAAGGAAATCTCTCATGAAGAAAATGTGCCCAAGGAGGAGGCAAGTCTCTTAAGCAAATAGGGATGCGTGACCTATGAGATCGAGTTACAATTGAAAATATGCTTTTGGAATTGTAATGGATACCCATGGAATGCGGGGGTTGGCATTGATGAACTAACAAGCAAAGCCGATGTTGTACTTCTTGTTGAAACATGGGAGCATGATACACAAAGGATTAACGGCTTGGAGGATTAAAATGTACATTCATTGATGTGGTCAAAGAATCTCAAGCAACGAAGAGGACAAGGAGGGTTAGCATGTATGGTTAAGAAAGGATTGGAAGATTTTGTATCAATTGTGAAAGATGACAAGTACAAACGTTATGTATGGCTGAAAATTATGACACCAAAAAGAGCACCCATTTTTGTAGCCGGTTGCTACATTCCTCATCATGATTCTCCCTTTTATGCTTGCATGGATAGAGATCAACCATATTCTGATTTGGAAGAGGACATTGCTTATTTCAAAGGTGAAGGTGATGTTATTGTATTTGGGGATATGAATGCTCGCACAAAAACATTGCAACATGATACTCAACAATTTGATATGCCATACATTTCAAGGGAGTTGGAGGAAGTTCACTTGTATGATCGTACTTCAATGGATGAGAAAGAGCCGGATCACTATGGAAAGTTACTTTTACACATGTGTAATAGCACGGGTATGCTCATTGCCAATGGTGTATCTTTGTGGAGTGGAACCAATGGATTTACATGTAGAAGACATAATGGGGATAGTGTGATTGACTATATGCTACTCTCTGAAGCCATCATGTATCGCATAAAGAGCTTTATGTTTGGTCAATGGACCCCGGAATCCGACCATCGCACCTTATGTATTGACCTTTCATGTGGAGAAGCAACTAAGCATGATAATCTCAGCCAAAGGAAAGAGAAGTTATCACTATGTATGGATTTCAAACGGGCACCAATGTACATTGAAATGGTTGAGCAAAAATTATGGATGACAAAGCTTCAATGTGATGCACCATTGGAAACTAAATGGGAAGCTTTCAAGAAAGCTATTTGTTCTTGTGCGGAAGAATGCTTTGCCATAAAGCATCTCCATGGTATCAACAAAGATAGATCACGCAAAAGGTGGTTTGATAAAGAATGTCAAGATGCTCGAAAGTCCTTGATAAAGCTTGATGCAACTATGGACAAAGACAACTATCAAAGTCATTTGCATACATACAAGGCATTGATTCAAAAGAAGAGAAGAAGATGGGAAGTAAAGCAACAAGAATTTCAAGTACAAGAAAAGGCACATGCATGTGGAAGATTTTGGAGAAACTTGAGAGGCAAGCGGGTTGAGAATTTTGGTAACTTGAGTCTAGTGGATATGTACACACATTGTAGGCAATTATATGAGCAAGAAAATACTAAAAAAATGCCATTTTATGGTTCACTCCCATGTATGCCGTCTTTTTTTACTATTGAGGATGTATGCGGTGGGCTTGAAAAGTTGGCCACTCGCAAAGCGGGAGATCTTCAAGGTATCAAGCCGGAGATGATCAAATGGACGGGAGATTTTACCCATGAGTGGATGTGTGATATGTTCAACCTTGCACTTCAACATGGTATGCCTTATGATTGGAGTCCTAATTGGGTTAAGCCTTTGCATAAAGGAGGGGATGTAAAGAATGTAAGCAACTACCGGACTATAATGATTGGGTCTCTTATGGAAAAGTTATTTGGGTGCATAATGGAGATGAAATTGAGTGATTGGGCTGAAGAGAATGACAAGCGTGCAAAGGGACAAGCGGGTTTTCGTCGATGCCATAGCACCATTGATCATCTTGTCACTCTTCGTGTTCTCATGGAGGAAAGTCGGTTGAAAGGCAAGCGATTGTATTGTTGTTTTGTGGACTTTAAGAAAGCCTTTGATATGATTCCACGTAACAATTTGTGGAAAAGGATGGAAGAACTCCAAGTGCCAAGTGAGTTTATGCTTGCGGTTTCTCGAATCTATGAGAAGGTGATTTGTCAATTGCGCATGGGAAGAGAAATTTCAGAAATTTTTGTAAGCACTATTGGGGTTAAACAAGGATGTCCATTGTCACCAACTCTCTTTGGTCTATGCATCGATCAATTGGAACAAATGGTACTTGACTTTATGCAAGAAGAAGGCATTGAAGAGGTCACTATTTGCAATGCGGTAATCATGCTTTTGTTGTATGCGGATGATGTAGTGCTTCTAGCACACACTTTAGAAGATGCACAAAAGCTTATGGTTGTCCTTGAGAACTTTTGCTTGCATAGTGGGCTAATTGTAAATGAATCCAAAACAAAGGTTATGCTTGTGAAAACCAACCATAAGGAGAAGCCATGCATTGTGTACAACAACGAGACACTTGAAGTTGTTGAGAGCTTTAAGTACCTTGGCCTTGAGGTTCCATCCAATCACAAGTGGCATGAATGTGCTATGCGTCGTTTGGAAGCGGGAAAGAGAGCATATTATGCATTTGAGAACATGTGTAATGCGGGAAACATCAAGTGTTGGGTTCTCAAGAAGTATCTCTTTGATGCATTGGTGACACCGGTTCTTCTTTATGGAGTTGAAGTGTGGGGTGGGAGCATCTCAAAGTCTACTTGGAAAGAGTTTGAGAATGTCCAAAAGCGTTTTCTTACAAACTTTCTCCAAGTTAAGACACAAACACCATATATGCTCCTACTTCTTGAGTCCGGATCTCTTCCAATTGAGGTTATGGGCATGGAAAGGGTTGTGGAGTACATGATAAAGATGCATCAAAACCCCTCACATCGACTTCCTACAATTGCATGGGAAGCAAGCAAAAAAGTTCAAAAGACGCATAAAAGCAAGATCTTGAGCACGGGATGGATGCAAGACATAAAGAAGTGGTTTGGGAGATGGGATGCATTACACTTGCTACATGATGCTTCAATTGACTCTCAAGTGAATGAAGCTTTTCTACAACGCCAATGTATTACGGCTTGGGAGAAATCCGGTGGGTCACGCTTCATACATTACACCACCTATATTGCCCCCAACTACAAAACCATGTTCTTCGCTGAGAGAGGAAACCGTACTCACACTTACATGCTTGAGCCTATTCCCTTGTCCGCGATACGCACTATCGCAGCAATTCGGCTTAGCTCCCATTTCCTTCGATGCGAGATAGGGCGTTGGGGCAATGGAGAAGAGTCAAATCGATTGTGCACATTATGCTCACTGCAAGTTCGAGAGTCTGAGTACCACACACTACTAGAGTGCTCAGCTTTTGATCACATCCGAACTTGCTTCTCTCACATTTTCAGCCATAACTTAGACCTACACACTTTCCTCTCCCAGCCAAAGTGTGGGCTCTCCATTGCGACTCTCATCACTACAATTTTGGAGCATCGAGAGTCACTCATCAGCCATACACATACTACATCACATGTAACTTTGGTCCCATAGGTCATATTTGACCTCCGAGGACGATAATAAAATCTATCTATCTATCTATCTATCTATCTATCTCTCTCTCTCGTGAAGACGTTAATATATCATTTCATTTCTCTCTCTCTCTCTCTCTCTCTCTCTCTCTCTCTCTCTCTCTCTCTCTCTCTCTCTCTCTCTCTCTCTCTCTCTCTCTCTCTCTCTCTCTAGCTGTCTTTCTTGCTCTCCCTCCTCCTCTCTCTATCTCTATCGCCCCAATGTCAATCAACTTCAAAATCTGCGTTGTGAGCAGCTTTGGGAAAAATGTGTCTCAACTTAATATTGTGCCGTTTTCTATCTGCGGCTCTCTTTCTCTCTAGTTGTCTTTCTTGCTCTCCCTCCTCCTCTCTCTATCTCTATCTCCCCAATGTTAATCAACTTCAAAATCTGCGTTGTGAGCAGTTTCGGGAAAAATGTGTCTCAACTTAATATTGTGCCGTTTTCTCTCTCTCTCTCTCTCTCTCTCTCTCTCTCTCTCTCTCTCTCTCTCTCTCTCTCTCTCTCTCTCTCTCTCTCTCTCTCTCTCTCTCTCTCTCTCTCTGTTCAAAGCAACGGGAAAAGGAGAAATTCCACCCCAAAATAGAGTAAAATAGTGTAAAACCCCAAAAAATAAACCTAAGTTTCTAAAATTTCCTCTTGGCTCTCTCTCTCTCTCTCTCTCTCTCTCCCTTCCTAGCTCTCTTTCTCGCTCCCCCTCCTCCTCCTCTCTCTCTCTCTCTCTCTCTCTCTCTCTCTCTCTCTCTCTCTCTCTCTCCTCTCTCTCTCTCTCTCTCTCTCTCTCACTCACTCACTCACTCTCTCTCTCTCTCTCTCTCTCTCTCTCTCTCTCTCTCTCTCTCTCTCTCTCTCTCTCTCTCTCTCTCACTCACTCACTCACTCTCTCTCTCTCTCTCTCTCTCTCTCTCTCTCTCTCTCTACTAGAGTGCTCAGCTTTTGATCACATCCGAACTTGCTTCTCTCACATTTTCAGCCCTAACTTAGACCTACACACTTTCCTCTCCCAGCCAAAGTGTGGGCTCTCCATTGCGACTCTCATCACTACAATTTTGGAGCATCGAGAGTCACTCATCAGCCATACACATACTACATCACATGTAACTTTGGTCCCATAGGTCATATTTGACCTCCGAGGACGATAATAAAATCTATCTATCTCTCTCTCTCTCTCTCTCTCTCTCTCTCTCTCTCTCTCTCTCTCTCTCTCTCTCTCTCTCTCTCTCTCTCTCTCTCTCTCTCTCTCCTACGTGTGGTCGTTCGATAACGCGAGCACGTGGGAGTAGGAGTGCATAGTGTCGGCGGCCCGCCTCGCGTCCCGTCTCTCTCTTGCGGTGCGCACAGTCAAGGATCATTTTTGAAGGGTGACCCTACCCTTCATTAAGCTATATTTAGGCAAAAATTAGAAGGGCTACTCATAGATTTTTCAATATTCTACCCTTCTTTTGAAGGGTAAAAATATTTTTGCCCTTCCGCCCCCCCCCCCCCCGCCACGCGTCACTGTTTGCTTGAACCGGCGCCCTCGCGGCAGTGGCCTCTGAGCCAAACGCGCTGTGCCGCCACTGTTCACGGGCCGTTGGCACTGCGCACAGTCAAGGCTCATTTTGCGTTCTCTCTCTCTCTCTCTCTCCTCTCTCTCTCTCTCTCTCTCTCTCTCTCTCTCTCTCTCTCTCTCTCTCTCTCTCTCTCCTCTCTCTCTCTCTCTCTCTCTCTCTCTTCGCGCTCAGCCCGCCTTTGCCCCAAAATAGAGAACTCTCCCCCCCCCCCCCCCCCCCCCCCCCCCCCCCCCCTCTCTCTCTCTCTCTCTCTCTCTCTCTCTCTCTCTCTCTCTCTCAAAATGTGCGACGTACGCAGTGTTCGGGAAAAATGTGTCTCAGCTAACATCATGCCGTTTTCAATTTCAAAAATGCCGGTTGAGGGCGAGGGGAAAAGGAGAAATTCCGTCCCAGAATAGAGAAAAACAGTGTAAAAAACCAAAAAAAAAACCTCTCTCTCTCTCTCTCTCTCTCTCTCTCTCTCTCTCTCTCTCTCTCTCTCCTACGTGTGGCCGTTTGGTAACGCGAGCATGTGGGAGTAAGAGTGCACAGTGCCGGCGGCCCACCTCGCGTCCCATGTCTCTTTTGCGGTGCGCACAGTCAAGACTCATTTTTGAAGGGTGACCCTACCCTTCATTAAGCTATATTTAGGCAAAAATTAGAAGGGCTACTCATAGATTTTTCAATATTCTACCCTTCTTTTGAAGGGTAAAAATATTTTTGCCCTTCCGCCGGCCCCCCCCCCGCCACGCGTCACTGTCTGCTTGAACCGGCGCCCTCGCGACAGTGGCCTCTGAGCCAAACGCGCTGTTCCGCCACTGTTCGCGGGCCGTCGGCACTGCGCACAGTCAAGGCTCATTTTGTGTTTTCTCTCTCTCTCTCTCTCTCTCTCTCTCTCTCTCTCTCTCTCTCTCTCTCTCTCTCTCTCTCTCTCTCTCTCTCTCTCTTCGCGCTCAGCCCGCCTTTGCCCCAAAATAGAGAACTCTCCCCCCCCCCCCCGCCCCCCCCCTTCTCTCTCTCTCTCTCTCTCTCTCTCTCTCTCTCTCTCTCTCTCTCTCTCTCTCTCTCTCTCTCGACAGTGCGACGTACGCAGTGTTCGGGAAAAATGTGTCTCAGCTTAACATCATGCCGTTTTCAATTTCAAAAATGCCGGTTGAGGGCGAGGGGAAAAGGAGAAATTCCGCCCCAAAATAGAGAAAAACAGTGTAAAAAACCAAAAAAATAACCTCTCTCTCTCTCTCTCTCTCTCTCTCTCTCTCTCTCTCTCTCCTACGTGTGGCCGTTTGGTAACGCGAGCACGTGGGAGTAAGAGTGCACAATGCTGGCGGCCCGCCTCGCGTCCTGTCTCTCTCTTGTGATGGGCACAGTCAAGGCTCATTTTTGAAGGGTGACCCTACCCTTCATTAAGCTATATTTAGGCAAAAATTAGAAGGGCTACTCATAGATTTTTCAATATTCTACCCTTCTTTTGAAGGGTAAAAATATTTTTGCCCTTCCCCCCCCCCCTGCCACGAGTCATTGTCTGCTTGAACCGGCGCCCTCGCGGAGCCAAACGCGTTGTTCCGCCACTGTTCGCACAGCGCAAGAGAGAGAGACAGGACGCGAGCAGGGAAGAAGGGCGCCTTGCACGATCGTGGAGCAGTGCTCGAAAAAAACCTAGGTGTAGTATAATCCCACCTATAAATATTGAAATTTACCTCTAAATTTTATTTTTGAAAGTGGAAAAACCTACAAAATTTTGCGAAAATGTTTCGCGAAGCCTGCTTGGCCTCTGGTGTAGCGATGGCAGCTTGACGCGAAATGGCCCCCCGCTTTCTTGCCTGTGATGGATCGCATCTTGCTCGTCGAGGTAGGGAAGAAAGGCGCCTTGCACGACCGTGGACTCATGGAGCTCAAGCCGGACTCCGGAGGAGATCGTGCGCAGAGCTTGACATGAAGGTAGTGTTTGGGAAAAGTGTGGCTTGAGCCGGTTGCATAATCAAAGTAGCCGGTTGAGGGGAGGGCAAGAAGGAGAAAATTGCGCTTAAAAATACATGAAAAATAGTGTAATTGGAGGGATTTTTGGATGTTTGTGAAAATGAATTTTCTCGAACACTGCATGATGAAGGCCACCTCTCTCTCTCTCTCTCTCTCTCTCTCTCTCTCTCTCTCTCTCGTTGCACACTGGCGTTCGGTTGCAAAAGGCATGCCTCGAGATGCGTGGCAGGGGGACTCAAAACGGTGCTGACAGGCGGCACCTCTCTCTCTCTCTCTCTCTCTCTCGCGTGCACGTGCTGACACAGACGTAGCAAGTCTGGTTGAAATTGAAAATGGCACGATATTAAGCTGAGACAAAACTTTGAGGAATTTAGTGTAAATTGGTGTAAAAACCTTCAAATTTATTAAATTTACCTTTGAAATTTCTCATAGTTAGGTTTGCTAAGAAAAGTTTTTTTATAGCGCTGGATCTGGGTGGGAAGCAGTGTTGGGGAAAAATGTGTCTCAGCTTAATATCAATTTCAAAAGTGCCGGTTGAGGGCAAAGGAGAAATTCCGTCGCAAAATATGTAAAAACCCAAAAAAATAACTTGATTTTTAAAATTTCCTCTTCGCAAATGCAAGTAAGGGAATTTTGTATGTTTGAGAAAATGGTTTTCCCCGAACACTGGGAAGTCGCAACTCTTGCTCTCTCTCTCACGCGCGCACGTGCTGACTACTGACACGGACGCAACAAAACCGGATTGAAGGTGGAGCCAAGTTTCAAGAGCTCTCACGTGCGCACGTGCTGACAAAGAGACGCAGCGGAGCCCCAAGTTCTCTCTCTCTCTTGCACTAGTCCGAGGGGAGGGGCCGCCTCCGACTGTGGGTGCAGGGTTACGCCAAGCGTGCGCTCTCTCTCTCTCTATGTAGTCCTGTGACTCCTGTCTCGCCATTTGCAAGGCACACAACCGGATCTCTCTCTCTCTCTCTCTCTCTCTCTCTCTCTCTCTCTCTCTACGCTGTCCTGTCTCGCCATTTATAGGACACACAATCGGAGGATTCTCCTACTGCCACTTGTAAGGGGGGGGGGGGAAAGGAAATTCCCTCCCCTTTTATCTATTAGTATAGATATATATGAGTTCTTTTTATTTCACATTTCATTTCACAACCTCACATGGCTTGACTTTTCTTGCATTCTATAACTTAATTTTACTCAATATTCAAGAAAGTCTTTTTTATTAAGCGATCATCGACGGAGTTTTCTCTCCACAAAGAAGCAAACCCAAAATACTAGCATAAAATTAAAATTTAAAGGATTTTTGAACTATTGTCTCACAAATTTCACCAATTTTTCTTCCCTTTATCATCGTTTGCACTCGATTTTCAACCGGCTCAAGGCCTGAGGCAATCTTTTCTTGACCACTAATTCTACTTAAACTCAACAAAATGATTTTATCAGTTTCTAATTGTTTTAGAAAGCCACCACTACTCTTTGACTTGTTTTCCTCTTTTCAAATTAGAATGCAAATTGAAGGCTTCAAAGAAAAGCCTTCAAGTTTAGGCAAACCTCTTGTGGTAGTTAATAATTTAGAAGTGTTGATTTTTTATTTTTAGTTTGTAAAACTCACAATTTGTGAGTGATTCTATTAGAACGCCACCAAAAATAGACAATTGATTACTTATCTCGCTGTTTAAATAGACAATTATGAATAAACAAAGTGGAATACCTGCTCTAAACACACACTTCACCATGAATTCCTTCGCCTTCATGAACTTGTTACCTTTTTTTTTTTTCAAATTTTGATTTTAAAAACCCCTCTTTTACATGTAATTCTATAACTCTTTGAAATATAAAAAACCCCTTTGGGTAAACTCACGTGCTATGTTTACATAATTTGAGGTTGACCCACCCACCCCACCCACCCACCCCCGCCCCGCCCCCCCCCCCCTCTCCTCCCAAAGGCCCAAATCTTACCATTCTTTTTCTAAGTAAAAGAATTTGTTCTCTGTCTAATTATAGCAAGCCTATCTAGAGCTCACCTCTCTCTCTCTCTCTCACTCACACACACACACACACATGCACATTGTGTGGCTGACAAACCCTCACACACATTGTGAAAGACAACCCTCTCTTTCAACATAATCCTTAGATTTCTTAGTTTTTCACATCCTTGTGTATAGTACCTTAATTGGTGGAAATCGTTGAGTTGTCCATTTTTAGACCTTGCTAGAAAACAACTCTTTTTAAGGTAGAAATAAGAGTCTACATGGCCTCTATCTTTTTTTTTTTTCTTTTGGCAAAACTCACCATTGTGAGTGATTGTATTATGAAGTCACCAAAAGAAATACAAATGGGTCTCAAGCTCAGACTGAGCCTTGAGGGACAAAGGGTTACAAACAAGCTTAGTTACAACAAGTACCTAGTAGCTTACTATTGCGGACAATTGAATCCTTTACAAAGCAGGGCTCGATCGGATGGCGAGGGTTGCCCTAAGCCACTCATCCAAGCTATGTCTTTTACTTATCACATAAATTAACTCCTTGCTTTCTCGTACAATCTCTGAGAAGCTAGCCAGAGAGAGGTCACTATCGAAGACATGAAAGCTCTTGGTCTTCCAGATATTACTAAAGATACGATATCTGACAATTTGAGTACAAATTAGAAGTGTAGAACTTCAAAACTGTTTACCACCTAGGCACAAATCCCTCTTGAAAAACCTTGTCTTCCACGTCCTTTATACCCATTTGCACATCTTTCGTGCAAGGCCTCTAATAGACGGGCAATCCATGAAAAGGTGGCTGGGGTCTTTGCTAGATAATAAGCACCCTCAACATCTATCGGGTCCAATACCTTGCGCTTGAATCTAGACACAGGTCGGCAAGCCCCCCCAAAGTACCTCCACATAAAAATCTTCATAAACTGAGGCCACTGTGGATTCCATATGTTCTCTGTGCCCTTTATTCATCGAGCCTTCGACCATTGCTTCTTCCACTTAAAGGGGTGAACTAGTCATCCTCATAAAATAACATTTGGTAAATGCCCTTGGTATGGGGTTTAGAGAATCGGCTACTCATGGGCCATTTCCAAGATTTCCACTCAAAAGTAGATTCGAAAATCGGCAGCAGAACACGGTCCAAGCCTTAAACAACCATGTTAACAAGTAGCTTCTCAATGTCATTGAGTTGAAACTAGGCAACCACCTCGTCATATGATTTCCAACATCTGGTAACTATATCCCAGAAATGGCTCAATTGTTGAAGTCCTTTATTGTTCATCCTTCTTGCAATTTCCCTCCAGTAAGGGTTCAAGATAACCCTAGCAGCTATAGATAGCCAGGGGGACCAATGCAAGATGGAGTTCTATAAGTATGTGGTTAATTCACCCCATTCCAGTGCCCATGTTTCTCTATTGCACTTTTGCACCAGCTCTCCCGTGATGCCACTCAGTCTAAAGCCACCCTGGGGCTAGAAGTTTGTTGTGCACCTCAATCCCTTTCCACTGACCCCCTTCAGAGAAAATTTTTGCCTTGTCCATCATGTCCTTGGTCATGATAGCCCATGATTGGACTTGTTTTGTAATTGAGACCACGAACTTGGCACACAGTGCCTCAACATGAACAACATGGTCAAGAATTCCAAGGCCACCTTGGACCAACGACCGAGCGATACCTTCCCACTTTTCCCATTGCCACGGAGCTGAGACTTTAGTGTTGTTCCTCCATAAGAATATTTTAACTGGTTTCAAAATCTCCTTCTAGTTACATTTGGCTATTTTGAGGAACAGTTTGGTAAAGGCAATATAAGGAAGCATAAATGACTTGATCACACTTTGACCCAACTTTGGAAGGGAAGCACCACAAACTCCCACCTTCTTATTTTCCTCTGAATCTTATCAAGGACCCACTAGAACCTTTGCTTGTGAGTAACATCTACCCCTAAGGGAGCCCCCAAATGCCTAAAACTCCTATCGTTAGACAGAATCTCCCTTGACTAGATCGATGGGTCAAATGAGTCATTTTTTGTCAGGGAGATCAATCTAGACTTCTCAATACTACACGTAAATCCAAAATCCACAACAAACGTCTGCAAAATCTCAAGGGCCTTTGTGAGTGCCTAAGGGCGGGCTTTCAAGAAGAAGAGGGAGTCGTCCGCAAACATCTTGGCCAAGAGCAGGTTGTTACCGAGTAGAGTTAACCCTTGTATTTCTAGTTGCAGCAGAATACACTCTTGCCTCATGAAGGTTGCATACTCAATGCCAACCATGGCTGTCAAGATGTTTTCATATTTAGACGAGTGGTGATGAGGAGAGATGACGTTGTCAAGGAGGGGGGACATTGTTAGAGCGACTGCCTTGGAAATGATTTTGTATGCCACAAGCATCATATTTATGGGACGCCAGTGTCTAAGCTGCGAGCAACAAACCTGTTTCAAGATAGGCTTGATAAGCCCTCTTTTCACACTGAGATCCAAGGACCCCTTGACTAGAGCCTAGTTAGACATACACGTGCCAAGGACCTTGAGGTCCTCCCAGAATTCCTTGAAGAATTCAACAGTCAGACCATCCAAAGCAAAGGATTTCTCATTGCCAAGAGCTTGCAATGCAAGCGAGCATTCATCTTCAGATAAGGCCATCTCTAGACAATAAGCTTCAAGTTGGGAGGCTTTCCTGTTGACACTCTCGAGCAAGCTTGCTCTGGATTCATCCACATCTTGAGAACGAGTATCTGGTGATCGAGCATCATCCTAGCCATTAGAACTTGGTCTTGTGTATAGTATTCCCCTTCTCATCCGTGAGCGAGGGGACGGATCCACGACTCTTCTTGATTTTTAGGGCCCTAAAAAAATGAGCATAATTAGCGGCCTTTGGCTGGAGGATGGTCTCTCTGGATATCAGTCTCGCCCTCTTGACCTCCAAGAGCTGCTGCTCAGCCAGGTTGGCTTTCGCTTCCAACCACCTTTTGTGTTCTTCTTCAGAGGCCAACCCAAAAGTTTTTTTGGAAGTCAGACTAGAAACCTCCTCTTCAAGTTACTTCCAATGCTCTTCCTGAGCCTTTTTCATTTAAGGGCCCGAGGTTTTGATCACTTTTTGAATACTTCAAGCAAAGAGGATTAACATATTTATTGAGATTGCTCAAAGCTTTTTTGGTAAGAATTCTAAAAAGAGGGTCCTTACATAGGTTTTCCCCAGTAACAAGTAGCTTCTTACTCCCCTTGGGGTCTGCCCCTCCCCATTGGATTTCCTGAGTTCCAAGTGTAACGGTAAATGGTCTGACATGCTCTTAGTTGGTAGCACCTTCATCTCAAGAAGTGACAGGATCGAATCAGCTTGGTGAGAGCAGTGGCACCTATCAAGGTGAGAAGCCGTGCAACCATACTGCAGGCTTGTGTACGTGAAGCTCGATGTGCTGTTCTAGGGACCCACCTCCCATAGGTCCTTCAAAGCCCATTTCTCACAGAGACCCAATAATTTAGCTTTTTCAAAATGTGGCAACGGACTAGTTGAGCATGTTCTATCCTCGCTCTTCTCCACCATATTAAAGTCACCAATCATTAGCCACTCTCTTTCAATAGGAGAGTCCCTAAGATACATCCACAATTTGGATCTATCCTTTGCATTGCAAGGGCCATTTATGTTGACTATAGTGATGACAGGCTGGTATGCCCACATAATTCTCACCCCTTGCTCTCTTCCAAAGGGGTCATTAAGGACCACTTTGGGCTCCAAGTCTTTGTCCACAATAGAGAGGAATCCACTGAACCAGTCCACTCCTCTCCATAAAACACCAATTTCTTTTCCAATGTATGTTTTCTTTTGCTGCGAGCATGTAGATGATGTTCTTGGCCCACCAATTAACTTCCTTCTCCTTCCTAACTTCTTCCAAGAGGAGGGCATACTTCTTTCAGTCTTCAATCCTTTTAGGTTCCATGACTGAATAGCCAGGGATTCCATCATTGAGAGATGTGAACAAACTCTTCAACATCTTATCCTTGTACGGTCTCTGCATTTGTGGCCCTAAGAGACTCTGAAGGTTCCGCAGGTTCAAGGGATTTCTTTTCTTGCAACACTTCATAGGAATTGTGGAGTAGGATGGCACCCGTCACCCCTTTTATTTGCACGGGGGGTGCAAAGAAGACTATCCCCTTCAAGGCTTCGTCAATCCCCGATGAGGAGAAGGGCAAGTGTTGTACAGGTCTATCATCATGAACGAGGATGGAGTACATGCAAAATGTATATTTTTTAAACTATTATGAGCGACGCATCGTACGTAGTGAATAGTCAAGTCGCTGGTCTAGGATGACGACTGCTATCTCCAAAAGATTGAGTGGAAGGGGTTCAAATCTGTCTTTACTCTTTTGTAATGAGTGCTAGATAGCATCCTCTAAGCTCGTAAGTACAAAGAGGAATCTCTTGGAATCTGTACAAGAAATGAATAAACATAAGAACAAGCCAATACATACAATATTTGCAAAAATATTTACGAGAATTAACTTTAAAGAATCTCATCACTTCTGCTTAGGACTTAGGAGTACTAGTTCGCCCCCCCCCCCCCACCCCACCCCCCCTCTCTCTCTCTCTCTCTCTATGTCTATCCCTTGCCGTCATGAGCCTCTTGGTGAGCCCCACATGGCGGCTGCAAGACATCAGGAAAAAATCGCAACACAAATTCAAAGAACACACACTCTCATGCAACACAGTCTCTTAGGGTCGGCACCAGTGTTACAAAAAAATCGAGTTCCAATGTACTTTAACCGGGTGCAATTGCAAAATCCCAGATAGATTTTGAGCTTGCCTTCAAGTAAACAGAAAACTTTACACAGCTTTTAGTACAATTACCGGTAAAAGCTTCAAATTTCGACTTAAAGCCCGGGAAAATTTAAAGTTTGTCCTTACTTTCACCGATTGAGGAAAATGTATTTTTCTAGCCCTGGCTTGCACATGTAGTCAGCAAAGAGGTCATTCGTTTTGTTTGCGCTTTTGAACGCCCCACCATGATGAAAGCGTCACCCCCCTCACCCTCCCCGCTGTTCGAGCGTCGTTCAAGAGGCAAGAAAGGAGCTGCATTGCGCGAGCATCTCGAAGACCCGTTTTCTTTTGCACTGCAACTTTTTGCAGAGGTGATCGGAGAGGGATGACTTGGACTTAAAGCCCGGGAGAATTTAAAGTTTGGCCTTACTTTCACCGATTGAGGAAAATGTATTTTTCTAGCTCTGGCTCACACATGCAGTCAGCCAAGAGGTCGTTTGTTTTGTCTGCACTTTTGAACGTCCCACCGTGATGAAAGCGTCGCCCCCCTCACCCTCCCCCCCGGTTTGAGCGTCGTTCAAGAGGCAAGAAAGAAGCTGCACTGCGCGGGCATCTCGGAGAACCGTTTTCTTTTGCACTGCAGCATTTTTGCAGAGGTGATCGGAGAGGGACATCCTCAAGCATGTGCGCAAGCTATCAGTTAAAGGGCGATGGTGGAGATCGTGGTCGGCTGGTTAGTTTTTCGATGCATTTGCGTGCCCTCGTTGTGCAGCATCCTTGCACAAAATTCCAACATTGAGTATCTGCGATTCTGCATGGTCCCTCTTCGATGTTCGGGAAAAATCATTATTCCAAACATGCAAAATTGCTTTCTTTGAATTTACCAATAGGAAATTTTGCAAAAATGGCTTATTTTTTCCATTTTTACCACTATTTTTCTCTATTTTGGGGTGAAATATTTCCGTTTTCCCTTGGCCGCCACTGGCATTTTGAAATTGAACACGACACGATATTAATCCGAGACACATTTTTTCCCGAACACTCTGTGTGTGTGTGTGTGTGTGTGTGTGTGTATCTCTGTCGTGCGTGTAGTAAAGCAGGTTGTTGCATGAATACAGCCTTATCTTGGTGCCCTCTCCTCCTCACGACTAAGTGTCACGGGCATGGGAGGGTGGGATCTACGGTGGTAGCATTGTGGGCCATAGATCCCAGTGGTGGCGCTGAAAGTAATCTAGGGTAACCTAGATTACTTTTTATTATAAAAAGTAATCTAGGGTACATTAGATTACTTTCGGCTTACGCCTTTGTGCATACATGTTTTAAGTAACTTAGGGCCCCCACGTTTCAGAACGCGCGCATGGCGTAGTGGTTAGGGTATGCGCCTCTCATGGGTGAGGTCAAGGGTTCCAAACCCACACCCGCAAAACGGGGTACCCTAGATTATTTCCAAAACATGGGTACCCTAGATTACTTTTTACAAAAGTAATCTAGGGTACCCGCATTCTAGATCTACGGCCCACAATCCCCCAACCGTAGATCCCACCCTCCCATGCCCGTGCCACTTAGTCCCGAGGCCCCCTGCCACCAAATTCCCAATCTCAGCGGCGGCTCGCTTTCCCACTCTCTCTCTCTCTACAAAGAAGGCGGCGCCTGTATCTTGCTCGTCAGGGGAATTGTACAAAATTAAAGGGAATTTTGGGAATTTATGACAAAATAGAGGGGGTATCTTGGAAATTTTTGAAATTTGAGGGTTATTTTGGGAATTTCCACAAATTAGAGGGGTATTTTAGCAATTCAATACTCTTTGTTTTTTGCCAAAAAATACTCTCTCTCCTCTCTCTCTCTAATACATAAATGGGTCTATTTTGTCCTTCTGTAGACGTCAATATGACATTTCATTTCCTCTTTCTCTCTCTCTCTCTCTCTCTTTGAACATAAAACAATTAAATGCAAAAAACTAAAAAAATATTTTAGTAATTGAATAAAAATGTAACTTAAAAACATTATGCTTACATGGTAGCCCGGGCTGAGGATTCCCTGCACCACCCGCCCACTCGAGCCCTGCAATGAGCAAGTAAATACTCTCTCTCTCTCTCTCTCTCTCTCTCTCTCTCTCTCTCTCTCTCTCACACACACACACACACACACACACACACACACACACACACACACACACACACACACACACACGCATGCACGTGTGTGCACGCACGCACGCACACGTGTGGGCTACCAAGTGGTCCTCTCTCTCTCTCTCTCTCTCTCTCACACACACACACACACACACACACACACACACACACACACACACACACACACACACACACACACGCCCACGCGCGCGCGCGTGCACGCACGCACACGCGTGGGCTGCCAGGTGGTCCTTTGCGACGTGCTCACAATGCTCAAACAACGCTGCCAGGTGGTCCTTTGCGAGGATGGGGAGATGTCCTGTGCTCACAATGCTAGAAGGAGACAGAGCCTTCGGTTGCCGAGTATGGATCATGGAGGCTCAATGAAAGTTGTGTACAGGGCGAGGAGAAAACTCGAGCAGCTCTCATAGATGATTGACTCATGACATGCCTGGCCCATATCAACGTCTTGCTTAATTCCACATGACTTCAAGATGCAAGCGTAGCTGATTGACTGCCCTTGCTTCGCGTTGGAGCTGAAGGGGCCCAGACACACACACACACACACACACACACACACACACACACACACACACAGCAAGAGAAGGCAAGGTGCTGAAGTACCTGCAGGATGTAATGATTTCCTGCTCCTCTCTCTCTCTCTCTCTCTCTCTCTCTCTCTCTCTCTCTCTCTGCGCTCGCATGTGTGCTCACAGCTTGGAAGTTGGATCTAGGCATTGAATAAGCCAAGGCACCGTGCAACTGCTTTAACACAATAAGCCAGGTGCAGGCTATACGGCCACCTCTCTTAGTCATATTCTCTCTCTCTCTCTCTCTCTCTCTCTCTCTCTCTCTCTCTCTCTCTCTCTCTCTCTCTCTCTCAGCAGTTAGGCTGCAAGGCACACATAACCGGAGTTGGCCGCTTGCTGTTCACTATTCATGTAAGGCACAATGCCTGACATTGCCGGAGCAAGGAAATGCCGCCATGTGGCAGAGAGGGAGGATCGGAATCCCTCCCCCATCTATACTACTAGTAAGGCTGGCAGGCTTCGTCCGCCTCTCTCTCTTTCTCTCTCTCTCTCTCTCTCTCTCTCTCTCTCTCTCTCTCTCTCTCTCTTTGCGTCACTATGCTCCCGGAGCTGCAGGTCACACCCATTGCTTGAAGGAGCTTTTGACACGTGGCAGTGGGAGGAAACCGGAATTCCCTCCCCCATTATCCTTAGTATAGATATATGAATGAGAGAGGAATTCAGGCGGCCACGTGGGTGCAAATGGTTTCATCTCGCCATACTAGCCTAAGTGAGGGGAGACGGCGAGTGTGCTCTGAGTCTCACAAGTTAGCCCGACGAGACAACGAATGCGACACACACACAGTGAGCGCCACCGGTGACTGAACGCGACATCTTCAAGAGAGAGACTGACAAGGCCCGGTCCAGCTCTATTGCAGGATCTCTCTCTCTCTCTCTAACTCTGACGCTGGTGGGCAGCGCCTTTAGGCTGCTGTTGTAGGCGACAGATCCCTTGCCTTCGCTTCCTGCATTTCACGGCCGGTTTCCTTTCTGTATGCTCAGCATTGAACGACGCGCGCATGAGAGAGAGAGAGAGAGAGAGAGAGAGAGAGAGAATCCCCCGTCTGTGTATTCGCACATGAGAAAGTTTGTGTGTGTGTGTGTGTGTGTGTGAGAGAGAGAGAGAGAGAGAGAGAGAGAGCGAGCGAGCGAGCGAGCCGAAGTTGATGATTGAGACCAAAATGATAATAGATATATTAAAATGGAGGCCAAAATAATATAACAAAAATCTACTTTGTGGAAATTCCCAAAATACCCGTCCAATTTCATAAATTCCCAAAATACTTTGTCATAAATTCTCAAAATGCCTTTCAAATTTTCCGAATTTCCAAAAAACACCTTGGTTGTGAGATTAAATTTCTCCAAAGATGATAAGAAGATTGATTGTCTATCAATACAAGATGCTATAACAAGAATTTGAGTTGGTTATGTAGCTACGCTTTGGAGATGAATTGCTTCATTATTTTTAAACATAGTTGCCTTTTTTGCGGGATAATTTGTGACAAATTACATGCACACTCAAAAACGAATCTCAATTGTCAAAAAAGAATAATGATTAGAAAATCTTGATCAATCCAACCAAAATAGATATAAGGGTGTTTTGTGAATTTGTGAAATTTTAGGGGTATTTTAAGAATTTTCACAAATTAGAGGGGTATTTTGGTAATTTTCCCAATCTAACCAAAATAGATATAAGGGTGTCTTGTGAATATTTGAAATTTTAGGGGTATTTTAGGAATTTTCACAAATTAGAGGGGTATTTAGGTAATTTTTCCAATCTAGTTTTCCAGTGCCATGTATCAAACTTTACTGCATTCGGTGAGTTCCGACGTCCTTTGGGGTATATATGAGTGAGAAAGAGAGCGAGCAAGACACCTAGATTCTTGGATAAACTCTTCCAACTTCCAAGAAAGCACATCATACCCGTCAGTTTCGCAGCCCGGCCTGAAATGTCACAGAGAGCAGCAAGAGGCGATCAAGGATAGAAGGGGCGAGGAGGTGGTCACACTTGCAGGTGGGCTTTAGCTAACAGCCATCACGGAGATGATCGTCCCAATTAGGAAACGAAAGAGGTGAGTAGGGTAGGTCATCTGAGATGGAGAAACGGTGGTGGGATAATTAGTGGAGGCAAAGGCTGTAATAATTGTTTTGTCATGCGGTTGCACAACAGTTATAGTACTGTGTAGAATGAGCAGCCGACACAATTATAAGTCTACAAGATGCATTTACGACGATGTACGAGAAACAAAATCCTCAGGTACACAATAGGAAGTTAGGTGACTGAGGTGTACTACTCTGTGTTCGGCAGATGGTGTTATTATGACTGGCGGTGCACAACCGCGCCAACCGCAGCGGCATGGGCGCCTATGGTGTATGCCGATTCCTCAACTAGGAGATCACAGCTCCGAGCACTCGCTAGCAAAACCAAAAAAGCTTGGCAATCTACAAGGTCAACAATTACATATGTGTGGGTCTCCCGCCTTCGTTTGTGCAGGCAAGCGTCATCGTCATAAGCTGCCCTCAAGAACGTATTGGACTTCAGTTGCGACCTTCCATGTTAATAATACAGTTGGCTACACGTCTATGAAAGGAGACCCCCACCAATGATACGACATTCACATAAGCAAAGCTAAACAACATGCTCAGGAACAAGAAGTCGTGCATCATAGGGGAGACATCGTCGATAGTCATCCCAGCGATATTATCACAAGTATTGTCTGCAACAAAAACCCCACACATTGCAACCATTGCTCACCAAAAACTTTATGTGAACCAGTGGAAAAGTGTTGGAATTAGGGTTGCAGAGAAACACACACAGCTTGGAGAAGATGAAGGAAGCTCAAGGCACACAATAGAGAGTGTGTTACTTAGTGTGCAATGGAAAGATAGATAGCCCTAGAGTGATGAGCGTATATACAATGCACGGGGAAAAAAACCTCCTAAAGAGGGAAAAAATGCCCCGACGGTCCTAGTGTGTTCACACACATCACTACCACATATTGTTGGAATTAGGGTTGTAGAGAAACACACACAGCTTGGAGAAGACGAAGGAAGCTCAAGGCACACAATAGAGAGTGTGTTACTTAGTGTGCAATGGAAAGATAGACAGCCCTAGAGTGATGGGTGTATATACAATGCACGGGGGGAAAAACCTCCTAAAGAGGGAAAAAATGCCCCGGCGGTCCTAGTGTGTTCACACACATCACTACCACATGTATATGGTAACAAATCCCCCCTGGAGTGATGCGGTGAACGAGAGCTAGCATATGAGTAAAGGGAAGTGCCATGCCCTGAGGAAAGGATCAATCCACAAAGGGGAGTAAGCCCAAAGCTTTGCGGAAAGCTTCAAGCTTCTCACGAGACAATGCCTTTGTGAAAAGATCTGCAAGGTTGTCCTGTGTTGGCACATAAGCCAAGCTGATCTCTCCTGCTGAGAGCCTCTCCCTGACATAGTGGTAATGCACCTCAATGTGCTTTGTGTGAGCATGAAAAATTGGGTTCCTCGCAACTGCCAATGCGCTCTGACTGTCAGTGTAGATAGTGTTGGCAGTGTCTTGTCCAACACCCAAATCAGCCATAAGGCGTCTGAGCCATACACACTCAACCGAAGCTGTGAAGATTGCCCTGTACTCAGCCTCACAACTCGAAGTGGCCACAGTAGGTTGCTTCTTGCTCAACCATGATATACATGAACTGCGAAGCATGAAACAAAAAACACTTGTGGACACTCGCGTGTCAAAACAACCAGCCCAATTTGAGTCCGAAAAAGCATGTAAGTCTGGCGGCAATGATCCCCCCTTGGGATAAAACAAGCCAAGATGTAAAGTGCCACTAAGGTAGCGGAAAATCCTCTTGACAGCCTGCCAATGCTTAGACCCTGGGCTATGCATAAATTTGCTGACCTGTGAGACTGCAAACTGAATATCCGGCCTCGTGTTGCATACATAAATGAGGCAGCCAACAGCAGTTTGGTAAAGAGGGACATCAGCAGGATCGCCAGCGTCATGTAGACTCAACTTCAAACTTGTTTCCATGGGAGTGGCAATAGGTTTGCAATCCTCAAGTCCAAACTTACATAGCAATGCCTCTATGTAACTTTTCTGACACAAGGCAATACCACCATCACACTGCTTAAACTGTATACCCAAGTAATGATGCAACAGCCCCAAATCTTTCATCTTGAAAGTAGCATTCAAATCAGCCTTAAATTCAGCAATACGTCTCTCATTTGGTCCAGTGATCAACAAATCATCAACATAAAGAACCACAATGAGAAATACATCATCCTCACGCTTTACATACAATGTGCTTTCTGTTGGACTGTTACGAAAGCCTTGTTTGACCAAATGAGTGTCAGCTTTCTCATACCAAGCACGAGGAGATTGCTTCAACCCATACAAAGCCTTGTTACATTTGCACACTTTGTCCTCTTGTCCTTTTATGACAAAACCGCAAGGCTGCGTTACATAAACTTCCTCAAATATGTCACCATTCCAGAAAGCAGTAACAATGTCTGATTGATGTACATCCCAACCAAAATGAGTTGCCAATGCACATAGAAAACGCACAGTAGTCATACGACAAGTGGGAGCAAAAGTCTCTTCATAATCTATGCCTTTTTGCTGTGCATAACCCTTTGCAACAAGTCGAGCCTTATGGCGATCAATCTCACCATCTGCCTTGCGTTTCAACTTGTAAACCCACTTCGTACCAATGGCATTTTGGCCAGGAGGCAAATCACATAAAGTCCATGTGTCATTTTCTATAAGTGCATCATATTCTGATTGCATGGCAGCCATCCAATTTTTTGAATTTTGTGCTTCATCAAAAGTCAGAGGCTCCTCAACATCATGTAAGCTAGACACAGCCAAAGCATAACAATCTAATGCATAAGATGCATGGCGAGAGCCTGAACGAGTACGACTAGACAAAGGTGCATCCAATTTACTGTCACGCAAAGTGTGCACCAGCCATTTTGGCATACCTCTAGCCTGCTCATTTTCAGCCCTTTCCTCATCAAGTACATCATGTACATCTGCATCAGTAATAGGCTGATCTAAAACATTTTCAGAAACCCCCAGAGGCTATACATTTGCCTCATTGGAACTTACATTCGTATTTCCACCACGGAAAAGAGGCAACAAAGTGTCATAAATGTCCTGTGAGCTTACATTATTGTCTCTAGTACATGACAGCAAGGGCTGAACAGAATCTTCCACAAACACTACATCCAGAGAAACTAGAATACGTTTTGTTTGCGGATGATACAACCTGTAACCTTTGCTTTCAGCACTATAACCAACAAAAATACATTTGACAGCCTTATCATCCAATTTTCTGTGCTGCACTTGTGGCACCAAAGCATATGCCAAACAGCCAAAAACACGCATCTGCTCAATAGATGGTTTTCTATCATGCCATGCTTCATATGGAGTAATAGACTGCAAAGCTTTCGTAGGACACCTGTTAAGTACATAAGTGGCACACATGATGGCCTCAAGCCAAAAAGAATGCGGCAAAGCTTGACTTTTGACCATACATCGTGCCATTTCCGTCAGTGACCTATTTTTCCTTTCAACAACACCATTTTGTTGAGGTGTATAAGGCAATGTACATTGGTGTTTTATCCCACGACTAGCCAGAAATGCACTAAATTCATGAGACATATACTCCCCCCCTCGATCGGAACGGAGGGTGCCCATAGTACATTTCGAGACATTTTCAGCCATAGCCAGAAATTGTTTGAAGCACATAAAAACTTCGGACTTCGCTTTAAGCGGAAATACCCATGCATGCCTGGAGTAATCATCAATGAAAGTCACAAAGTACAGGTAATTGCCCAAGGACGGAGTTTGCATGGGCCCACAAACATCACTATGCACAAGCTGCAACCTGCATGTGGCCCGAACTGAACCATCCTTTGGAAATTTAGAACGCTGCATCTTACCCAAAATACAGCCTTCACAAACATGTTTGACAGGTGCTTCAAGAGGCGGCAAAGAAGCAACCATATCAGATTTCTGCAAACGCAGCAAACTGGAAAAATTCAGATGACCAAAACGTGCATGCCAAAGTTTTGCATCTGAAATAGCCCTTGAATTTGCAACAACATTTGCAAAATTTTGTCCACACTTGTCATACAAAGTGAGCTTATACAGCCCACGGCACAAAAGCGCAGATGCAACAATTTCATCACCAAAACTGAGATCATGAACTGTACATTTGTCATACACAAATTTGACTACAAGTCCAAGTCTAGCAAGTGCGGATACAGACAAGAGATTCTTCTTGATCCCAGGTACATAAAGTGCATCAACAAGTGTGAAGGAACTGCCATTAGCAGCAATGAGCACAATCTTTCCAACTCCCTGAACTGGATAAGAGGCGTTGTTGGCACAAGTGACTGAATTCCCATGAGGGACAGACTCGAGAGAGGTAAACAATTCACGATGTGAGGTAATGTGCTTTGTAGCACCACTGTCGAAATACCACACATGTGAATCTGCAGCAACTGACAAGCATGCATCATGGACAGCAGGATTGTAAGTGCACTCTGCGCTAAAAGCCCATTCTGCATCAACATCAGCATTACAGTCTCCTTTCACAGAAGACTCAACAATGGCTGCATTTGTAGTGGAACCAGCATTTGCAGTGGAACCACCCTCTTTCTTCTTAGCCTCTTTGGCCTTCAACTTAGGACACGACTTGATCAAGTGATCATTGGCTTTACAATAATGGCAACGCATCTTCTTTTTGCCCTTATCACCAGAATTGCTAGACGAAGTGCTGCCAGCAGAAGCATTAGGAACAGAATTTTTGCCACTCGCAGTAGAACCATAAGAAGTGGCTGCATTGCTGTTACCACCCTTTCTTTGAGAAACAATAAAAGCCTATTCAACTGCACGTTGCCTAGTCTTGTTTTTTCTGGAAAGTGACTCTTGCAACAACAATGTGCATAATGCATCAAACTTGACAACTTTTGGATTTCCTTGGGTCATAAGTCTCCAAGTACTAGCAAAAGTCTGGTAAGAATCTGGTAAGGCATCAAGAACAGTCTCCACAAGGGAACTGTCTGAAATGACTTCACCTGCAGAAATAAGCTGCTCATTGATATCCTTGACACTAGCAAGGAAAGTGTCCATATCATCTTCCTCATGCATAATCTTCGACTCCAGCTCTTTACGTAGCAAAGCAATTTTAGCCTCATTGCGGCTTGCATAAAGACATGCTACAATATCCCAAGCCTGTTTTGCAAATTTTGCTGAACGGATGTGAGGAACAATGGTGCGCTTCAGAGACAACGCAATCAATGCATGAGCCTGCGCATCCTTAACATCCCAACGAGCTTGTTCTGTTGTAGGCAAAACAACTCTAACAGCTGCAATCCTTGCAGCAAGACCTGCAACATCCTCAACATCGCCTACATCCTCAGAACCAGGACGTACATCAATGCCCTGCACAATGTTCCAGACACCCTTTGACACAAGAACATGTTGCATCATATAAGCCCACATAGGGTAGTTGTCCCCATCCAACCTGTCCTCAGCAGCAAACATCTTGAACACATCTGTGTTGTTGTTGTCAACCATGGTAAATGTTGCACCTGATGTGAAAACTGTCCGAAAATAGGAGAAACAGAGCGGGAACAACCTGTGCTATATAGCACAAACCGTAGAAGACTATAAGGCACTTGTTATGCAGAAAACGGCACTGACAGGAATTCTGCACAAAATGACGAAATAGCATGTGCAGTACTACCTGTAGTGGAAACGGAGGCCAAAATGAGCTGCGAACGCTCGCCAAAGCTCACTAAAATCAGAGAAAGTGAGCAGGCGTGTGCTGGAGCAGCTGGCGACTAAGCCCGGGAGGACGTGACCTGCTCTGATACCAATTGTTGGAATTAGGGTTGCAGAGAAAGACACACAGCTTGGAGAAGACGAAGGAAGCTCAAGGCACACAATAGAGAGTGTGTTACTTAGTGTGCAATGGAAAGATAGATAGCCCTAGAGTGATGGGCGTATATACAATGCACGGGGGAAAAAACCTCCTAAAGAGGGAAAAAATGCCCCGGCGGTCCTAGTGTGTTCACACACATCACTACCACATGTATATGGTAACAAAAAGGAACCCATAGAAAATCACCTGGTTTTTGGTTAAAATTTTAGGATTTTTATCAGTTTTTACACAAATCCTCCAAATTCAACTATTTCCGTCAAGGCGATCCTCCAAATCAACCGAGAATTTTGATTTTTTTTCTTTTAAAATACACTAAAGGCACTACATTACTCCATCACACAGCTACTGTAACTAAATGCGGCAACCCCATAAATTATGTCATACGAAACCCAAAAGGTGCTTCACGTAGTAGCTATAGTAGAAGCAAATTTTGAGCCCCATTCTCTAAGGGAAGATGATAAGTGTTATAATATTGTTAATGTTGGTGATGATCTACATGATGTAGTGTCGTGCGTTAGTGCAAAGAATGCTTGCGAGTTGCTCCAGGTTACAAACTTGAATACTATACAATAGCAACATAATTTCCCTCAATAGCAATTGATTATTCAAAGTCGATGCCATCTAACAACAAATATTTAGCAACATCCTCAATGTGTGTTCCTTGCAAAGGCAATATATGTGGCATGATCATGCACGTGCTAAGTTAACAAGGGCAACACTTGGGACAACAGACATTGTAGTAGAAGGCATGCAGGGGATGGTGGCAAGAACCTTTATCCAATAGTGTGTGTGTGTGTGTGTGTGTGTGTATGCGCCCACACATGCACCTATTTCATGCATGTGCCATTAAAAAAGTGCAGAAAGGGAAGAATTGGCAACTAGTGGCCCAACACACCCGTGCACCTTACAGACAGCTTTGGTGACACACCCCCTTTCATTGTGTTCCAGCATGCATGCTCCATTCAACCGTGGTGCAGGAAAGATATTGAAGACGTCTCCTACACATGAAGGTCCTCTTTTTGCATCCGTTGGTGAGCAGGCCCTATTTAGTTTTGACTGTGCATGTATGTTTATGCAAGTTTGTTCACATGATATAAACATCTATACTGCATGAACATCTATATTAGTGCAAAGAGTTTGGTAAAGGTTCTACATGATATTTTAGACTTTTTTTGCAAAGCAAGAAGATGTACTCTTGATACCTATTGTTCTCATATAGTGCTACATGTCATAAACTTTTTCTCCGGAGGCATCACATACCTTAGGTCTATTATTATATAATACCTTAGGTCTATTATTATATAAGTTAATGATACACACACAGAGAGGCCTCGCAAAACACGTAATTCTATAACCAACACACCTACATACACGGTTGTGTAAATACATACCCACATTAACTGAAGACTATGAAACCTTTTTCGCTTTGTCTAACAACCAGCTATTATATCTATTCAAAAATTCTAGAAACCTATACTCTTATCACCTGAATGAGATCATGTATTTAAAAAGAAAACTTTAAAAGCAATTGCAAAGCAAAAGCGTGATAGTTAGAAATCATGGGAGGACGAAGAAGTGAATGTATCCAAGGTCTTTACAAGTCTAGCCTGAGTAAAAACATGAGAGAATTAGGGAAAATCAGTCACGGTGACATGGATTGTATTGCTATAAAAACCATCAAGGTGAACTCATTCAGCTTATCGACAACATGATAATTGTTCTAAAATGTGTAATTCAACCTGTTTAGTGCCAATGTAGGTTTAAATGTGAGAAGTCAATGATAAATATAACACTAGGTATTTTTAGTTCTTTTTTGCCCACTGAACGCGACGTGACACGTCCTCTTGCTCTGCAATGTTAACTAAAGAGAGTACACAGGCACACGAGTGATTTAACACTGGAGAGAGAGAGAGAGAGAGAGAGAGAGAGAGAGAGAGAGAGAGAGAGAGAGAGAGAGAGAGAGAGAGAGAGAGAGAGAGAGAGAGAGATTCTAACGATGACAGAGAACCGGAGAGCTAGACATATATGCTCCGGTAGCATCCGACCACACCTGATATGGAGAGAGAGAGAGAGAGAGAGAGAGAGAGAGAGAGAGAGAGAGAGAGAGAGAGAGAGAGAGAGAGAGAGAGAGAGAGAGAGAGAGAGAGAGAGAGAGAGAGAGAGAGAGATAGATAGATAGATAGATAGATAGTTCTATTATCATCCTGGGAGGTCAAATATGACCTATGGGACCAAATGAACATGTCACGTGGTGTGAGTGGAGTTCATAAGTGACTCTCGATGCTCAAAAATGGCTGAAATGAGCGTCGCAATAGAGAGTCCACATCGTGGTTGGGAGAGGAAGGTATGTAGGGACAGCTCATGGCTGAATATATGGGGAAAAGAGGACCTAATGTGGTCAAAAGCTGAGCACTCAAGTAGTGTGTGGTACTCACTCTCTCGCACTTGACGAGGGCATAAGGTGCAAAGTCGATGACACTCCTCGCCAGTGCCCCAACGTCCTGTCTCGCAGCGTAGAGAATGGGAGCTAAGACGAATGGAGGCAATGGTGCGGATCACACTCAACGGGATGGGTTCAAGGATGTAGGAATGGGTTCGGTTACCTCGTTTCGAGAAGAAGAGAGATTTGTAGTTTGGGGCAACGTGTGTGGTGTAATGGCTGAAGCGAGAACCTCCGGATTTCTCCCAAGCCATGATACATTGGCGTTGTAA
This sequence comes from Adiantum capillus-veneris, assembly GCF_014529385.1. Lineage (NCBI taxonomy): Eukaryota > Viridiplantae > Streptophyta > Polypodiopsida > Polypodiales > Pteridaceae > Adiantum > Adiantum capillus-veneris. The sequence goes on from NC_140935.1 coordinate 5,568,422, forward strand.
GAAGGCCTCATTAACTTGGGAGTCGATCGACGCATCCTTGACCAAGTGACATGCATCCCATCTTCCAAACCATTTCTTGATATCAAGCATCCACCCCGAACTTAGTATTTTGCTCTTGCATGTCTTTTGAACCTTTTGACTTGCTTCATATGCGATTCTAGGAAGTCGATGCAAAGGGCTACGTTGTGTCTTACGCATGTACTCCACAACCCTTTCCATGCCCAAGACCTCAATGGGAAGCAATCCGAACTCAAGAAGTAAGAGCATGTAGGGTGTTTGTGTCTTGACTTGGAGAAAGTTGGTGAGAAAACGTTTTTGGACATTCTCAAACTCTTTCCAAGTAGACTTCCCGATGCTTCCACCCCACACCTCCACTCCATAAAGAAGCACCGGTGTCACCAATGTGTCAAAGAGGTACTTTTTGAGAGCCCAACACTTGATCTCTCCTGCATTGCACATGTTCTCAAATGCATAATAAGCCCTCTTTCCGGCTTCCAAGCGACGCATTGCACAATCCTTCCATTTATGATTGGATGGAACCTCAAGGCCAAGGTACTTGAAGTGATCTACCACTTCAAGTTTCTCATTGTTGTATACAATGCATGTATTTTCGTCATTGAGGGTCTTTACAAGCATAACCTTGGTTTTGGATCCATTCACGATCAGCCCACTATGTAGGCAAAAGCGTTCCAAGACACTCATAAGCTTTTGTGCATCTTCTAAGGTATGTGCCAAGAGCACTACATCATCGGCATAAAGCAAAAGCATGATCACCGCATTTCCGATCTTAACCTCTTCTATGCCTTCTTGCTGCATAAAATCAAGAACCATGCATTCCAATTCATCAATGAGTAGCCCAAAGAGGGTTGGGGAAAGTGGGCATCCTTGTTTGACACCAATAGTACTTGCAAAAAATTCTGAAATTCCATCTCCCATACGTAATCGACATATCACTTTTTGGTAGATGCGAAATACTGCATGCATAAATTCTCTCGGCACTTGAAGGCTTTGCATACGTCTCCAAAGATTTCCTCGCGGTACCATGTCAAAAGCTTTCTTGAAATCCACAAAGCAACAATACAACTTTTTTCCTTTCAATCGAGACGCTTCCATAAGAACTCGAAGAGTGACAAGGTGATCAATAGTACTATGATGCTTTCGAAAACCTGCTTGGCCAAGCGCACGTTTGCCATTCTTTTCAGCCCATTCACTTATCTTCATCTCCATGATACATCCAAATAACTTTGCCATCAAAGAACCAACCATTATAGTGCGATAGTTGTTCACATTGTTTACATCTCCTCCTTTGTGCAAAGGTTTGATCCAATTTGCACTCCAATCATGAGGCATGCCATATTGAAGTGCAAGGTTAAACATATCGCATATCCAATATCGTGTTTTCTTGCTTGTCCATTTAATCATTTCAGCCTTGACACCTTGAAGGTCACCTGCCTTGCGAGTAGCAAGTTTCTCAAGCGCGCGGCATACATCTTCAATGGTAAAGAAGGGAGACATAAATGGAAGGAAGCTACAACCCTCCATCTTATCAACATTGGGTTGCTCATAGAGGTTCTTACAATGCATATACATATCCTCAAGAGTCAAGTCACCAAAGCTCTCAACGCGCTTGCCTTTTAGATTTTGCCAAAACTTGCCACATGCATGTGCTTTCTCTTGTGCTAAAAGAAGTTGTTTTTCGACTTCCCACCTTCTCCTCTTCTTTTGAACAAGTGCTTTGTATGTGTGTGAACATTCCAAGTAAACTTCCTTGTCTTTGATTGCATCCAATCTTAGCAAGTGTTTTCGGGCTTGACTACATTCCATGTCAAACCATTTCTTCTTGGTGCCACCCTTCTTAGACCTTTTGCAAGACATGTGTTTCACCGAAAAGCATTCCTTCGCACAAGAGAAAATTACTTCTTTGAAAATTTTCCACTTGCATTCTAATGTTGGGCTCTCTTGATGCTCTATCACGCTTAACATTTGGTCCACCATATCAGCATATATAAGTGCTCGTTTGAAGTCTAGACGTAGGTACAAATGATTCACATCATGATTGGAGGCTACATGCTCGGGCCGTTTACCACACTTGAGGTCAATACATAACATCCTATGATCCGATTCCGGATTCCATTCACCAAGTGTAAAGCTTTGTATGCAATCTAAAGTGGCTTCTGAGAACAACATATAATCAATCACGCTAGCACCATTGTGCTTTCTACATGTAAAGTCATTGGTGCCTTGCCATAGAGATACACCATTTGCAATGAGCATTCCGGTACTATTGCACATATGTAGAAGTGAGTTTCCATAGTGATCCACTTCTTTTGCATCATTAGAACTTCGATTATACATGTATGAGTCATCCACTCTTCTTGAGACATGTGGCATGTCGACTTGTTGTGTGTCGTGTTGTAACATATTTGTGCGAGCATTCATGTCTCCAAAAACAATGACTTCACCTTGATCCTTGTAATGAGCAATGTCTTCCTCTAGTTCAACAAAGGGCTGATCTCTATCCATATTCAAGCGAGCATAAAAGTTGGAGTCATAGTGAGGAATGTAGCAACCGGCCACAAACATGACTTGACCATTTGGTGGGCTGATTTTCAGCCATAAGTAGCGTTTATACTTATCTTCTTTGACAATGGAAACATCTTTCAAACCCTTTTTGGTCATACATGCTACGCCTCCTTGGCCTCTTCGTTGCTTTGCATTTTTGGCCCACATCAAAGAATGCACATCGTATTTGTCAAATCCAAGAATTCGTTGCGCATCATGCTCCCATGTTTCGACAAGAAGTATCACATCGGAGTCATTGGTAAGCTCATCAATGCCAATTCCCGCATTCCATGGATACCCGTTACAATTCCAAAAGCTTATTCGCAAGCGTGAGTTGGTCTCATAGATCATGTGTCCCTATTTGTTGGGTGGACTTGCATCCTCCCCAAGTGGCTTTTCTTCTTGAGATGATACCTTAACCTTCTTGCTTCTTTCCTCGTATGCTTTGCGACGTCCATTTTGTTGCATAAGAGTGCGATCCTCATATACATTACAACCCGTTCCTTTGAGGTAGATCCAACCATTGTCAAGGATGATCTTTCTCTTTACCTCATCAGCCATGGTACATACAATAGGTCTTTCTCCCGAGCGAGGGACTCCTTGTTTTCCAACTCGATGTGCACCATAAGCCATGATTCCTGACATGCCAAAGTGTGTAGCAAAAAACTCTTCAATAGCAACCGCAAGAGATTGGGGTGTTTCCATGCTTTCCTCCTTGATTCCACGAATGACGATGTTCTTTGAGCGTTTTTGTCGTTCTTGCAATTCTTGAGTGTCCACATTCTCTACATTCTTTGCTTGGACAACGGCTTGCGTGATAGGAGATGTAGAAACCACATTATCCTTACATATATCAGCCCATGATTTGGATGCATTTCTCATCTCACATACATCATGTCGTATTGTATCTATCGTTTCCTCTTTCAATACATGATCACTCTCAACTTTGCTCAAGCGCTCTTTCACTACATTCATGTCAACAAGAGAGCGTTTACATTCTTGAACTTCATTCTCAAGATGCATCAAGCGTGTTGTTTGCATTTCAAGAACCTTCTTGAGGTGCTCATTCTCCACAACGAGAACTCTTAAAGTACCATTCTCCATTGCAAGTGCGCGCAACTCTTCACCTTGCTTGTTGACGGTTTCCTGTAACGAGATCAAGTAAGCCATGATCATTGCTTCCGTTGTTGTAGACGATGTGGTTGGATTAGTATCCAAATTATTTGGAGATTTTGCATCATTCTCCATGGCGAGTGTGGTTTTTCCACCCTTGCGAGTTTTGTCTGACATTGCTTCAAGTCGGCAACAAAAACGCAAAGTTTTGACAGTTTTTTCAGTTCTGAGATTCTATTACAGCAAAGACTTCCATTACACAGAAAAATTTTGTCTTTACATCAATGCGTAGAGGGCTTCGTGCTCTTCGATTGAGGCTATAGATCACCTAAATCGGAGTTCGGATGAACAAGTTATGGTCAAAAGAGTGAACTGATGTCTACTAGGTCAAAAAACGGCTGAGAGAGAGAGAGAGAGAGAGAGAGAGAGAGAGAGAGAGAGAGAGAGAGAGAGAGAGAGAGAGAGAGAGAGAGAGAGAGAGGACCACCCACGAGAATTGGATACAGGACTGTGTGTGTGTGTGTGTGTGTGTGTGTCTGTGTGACAACACCCATCAAAAGAGAGAACCGCTTAGAGTTCTGACACGTAAGAATGAACGAGACCCATCGATAAGCGGGTCGTGTAAACTAGTTATATTTAGTATAGATATCATGCACGTGCATATTTCCAAATGTGGACTTATGCGTCCTAGCATATTCCTCTTCATGCTCTAAGACATCAAGCTAGGGAGTAAGTGTCCCCAATTTTGGAAGCACCTGGATTAGTAAGAATCTCACAAGATGCCGTGAGGAGCAAGGAGGAAAAGCGCAGTGATTTGCCACGTGGAATTCGTAACAGACAATGTCTTCCTTTTAACTTTTTTGTGTTAGAGAGTTATGGCACGTAGGAGGAGGGGGAGAGAGAGAGAGAGAGAGAGAGAGAGAGAGAGAGAGAGAGAGAGAGAGAGAGAGAGAGAGAGAGAGAGATGACACGTGGGAGGCAGAGAGAGAAAAAGAGGGAGATATATTGTTTCGAAGGGAAATTACCAAAATACCCCTCTAATTCTTGAAAATACTGTCTATTTTGGTTGGATTGGGGCAGTTGCTGCCGGCGCAGTAAGAGGATGCGTCTCACTCTCTCTTGTGCTAAGAAGCACTACGCTGGTGCAGAGCAAGGCACGGAGGCCAAGACTGGATGGTCCCGAGACAAGCCAGTCTGCAGAACTTCTCTCTCTCTCTCTCTCTCTCTCTCTCTCTCTATGTGTGTGTGTGAGAAGATGGAGCGTGTTGCGATGTAGGAACAGGGGAAGCAAGCTGCGATAGTGTCGACGGGGGCTCGTGCAGCCGATTGCGTTCAAGTAGGAGCCAGATGAGGGGCCGTTCAGAAGCAGGCGCACGCGGGGGGTCTGCCCTGAGTTGCGATGGAGCTGGGGAAGAGATAGGAGAGACAGAGGCTGTTTTAGGGGATCTGGCTAGAGCTGCAGCTCCGGGACAGACGTCTTGGCTGATGCATCAACGCTCTCTCTCTCTCCCTCTCTCTCTCTCTCTCTCTTTGTCACAGGTAGTGCGGCAGACAGTGTGAATGTTTTTCTCGACTCGGTATGGCTAGGGGACCAAGATGGTCGAGGCTGGAGATTTCGCAAGCAGGAGACATCGCAGGGCAGGCCATGCAGGGCAGACGGTGGCATAGAGGCAAGAAGGTGTGAGGCAGGCCCTAGCGCCATGGAAACAAGCACCAACATTGCACGCATATGGTCCGGCTTTGTGAGCTCCTTCTACGAGCTTCATCGGTTGTTTGGGTGAGCATACGTTGTCCGATTTTGCATTGCAGCATATCCACGCGTTCACATTGAGTAGAACTACACATTAGGCACTTTAGATTTTGGAAACGAAGACCTACAGATTTCGGCCAGACATCCTACGTGTTTCTGCACCGGGTGTTTTGGGTCGTGATTTTGGTTCATAAACCTTAGGGAGAGCGGCCTATTGGTATTAGTAGGGTCTCCTTCAAGCTCTATGGTGTTTTGAGATTGTTTGATGGGTGTTCGGCTCTAGAAAGCGTTGTAGGAAGTTTCCTTTTTTGCACTCTTGAAGGCTGTGACTTAGACAATTAGTAGAGACCTCTGTAGGAATTAGTTAGGAGTCCGTCGAGTGTAGGTTGACACCTTATGCTTGCTTCCACGCGCCTGCGGGTCGAGCTTTGTTCTTAGCTGACATTACATATTAGGTGAGTTCTCACTGTGCTGACGTCTGTCACGGCGTATCCGTCCAACATTGGCGCCGCTGCCGGGGACAAAAACCTTAGGTAGGTGACCGAGACTAATCCTTGAGGATTGGGATTTTTAGCTTGCCAAGAGTCTTGCTTTACATTTAGATAGGATTAGAGGGTGGAGGACTCTCTAGGTCTTAGAGGGAGTCTAGGAAGCGTGTGTCTGGCCTGGATCCTTCGACTTAGGTAGAGGAGGTAGACTTAGGTAGTTTAGGTAGTAGTCGAGTTCTAGAGTAGGAGTCGGAGTGGTAGAAGCGGTGAGAGGAGAGCTTGAGAGTCCGGAGAGGCCAAAAAGCAACCAAAAACACCATTATCACCATTTCACATGATAGGTAGGAGTAGAGTAAGTAAGACATCGTGATTCAGGATCTAGAGCATTTCATGCATGTACACTTGCTTGGTAGAGTCATTACAAGTTTGTAAAAGACGCAAAAAGACGCAAAAGTGTGGTTGAAAGCCTAATTAAAGTCCAAAAATTACTGTGAGTGTTTCTGATAGACCTAAAGAGCATCAGGAGCATTCCTGTCAGAAAAAACTTTAATTTTAAGCCAGGAGACATCCTACGCGTAGGATGTCTATAGGCTAATCTGGGAGGAATTTTGGGATTTTGAGTTGACCAGTGTGTTCAGGAGGTAGTTTACCCTAATTTCAATTGGAAAGTGGAAATTTGGCCATATCTTGACAGGATAAGGCCAAGTAGACTGAAATTGCTCGACATCCTACCCAAATAGTGCCAAAACATTATTTTGAGACCAAAACCATAAGATGGCTGCATGGGCATGTCTTGCATGATATATTGAGTGTGACTGAAAGGGGTTTCACCTGATTTGGGTAAGAAAATTGGGTTCAAAGCAGACTGTAGCACTTTTGACTGAAAAAGAAAAAACAACTGAAAGTTGGAACTTTTGACATCCAAATCAAAATCTAAGAATACCACTGGGTTATTGACATCAAGGGGAAGCTGTGGGACAAATCTGGGGTCAAACAGGCCAAATAGACATCCTACGCGTAGGATGTTTTCTGAGTGATTTGGGACTCCAAACTGAATTCCGAGTATACCCAAATGATCAGAAACTCAAGGGGAGCCTGGGCTTTGAGTTTGAAGCCATTATGATGAAAAAGACATCCTACGCGTAGGATGTCTACTTTGACTTTGAGCATAGTAAGGTGTTATATAGCCTAAGGAAAGCCTCCTAGTCAGTTTTGGTGAAGCCAGACTTTGACTTTGAGCATAGTAAGGTGTTATATAGCCTAAGGCAAGCCTCCTAGTAAGTTTTGGTCCAATTTGGAGTTGATTAGACTGATCAATACCATCAACAGGCTGTCGGAACAGATTTCTGACTCATTGACCAGCTAATAGGAGTCCAAATCAAAAAGTAAAAGCAGCTATAAGCTCAGCACAATAAGAGGAAACAACAGTGCAAAAATCCAGGCAAAACACAGCAGGAGACATCCTACGCGTAGGATGTCTATTGGGGCATACTGCAAAGAAAATTTGACCTGGCATTGACAGTGAGATTCCATTTGGCTTAAGGGTTCGAGAACTTCTTTCAGAAGTGAATTTGGACCTTTTTTGCCCATTTGACTAAGCAAAGACTGAATTCAGACTTTTTCGCGTAAATTGACCAACATCTGAGGGAAGTACTGTTTCAGGTTAGCAAACCTAATCCAGAACATCAGCAGTGTATAAAATACAGTAGTGGTTGAGATTAACTCTCCAGTTATACCAATCATTACTAAGATAACCTCTAGCAGATAAATGCTTTGAATCAATTGCCGAAATTAAAACGCTTGTGTACAGGTATATTCAACAACAAAGCAAGAAGTTGTGCAGAGACTGACCCATTTCCAGGTGAGTGGTTGAAATTGTGATAAATTGCGTTGATAAGTTTGATGAATTTAAGATCAGGAAGATACATTGTTAGAGACCAGAAAGTGGCAAGTGACCAAGGTAGCTTAGTGTCCACCGAGGAGAGTGTAACTCAGGCAAGGTTAGATCCGCTAGCACTGATTATAGAGGAAGGTAGTGATACTGACACTTCGTTAGACAAATATTTCTTCATGATGGGTAGACAACAGCTAGGAGGTTTCGCCTATGATGGACCTATGCGAGGAGGAAGCACCTCCCAAAATCCTTTGAATGATTCCAGGCTCACGGTGATCTTCTTAGAGGGAACAAACTCGAGAGGAGCCCTAATCTATTCTGACTATCGAGGCCGCAAGTGCATTTGTATCAAAGAGAGACCAGCTCAAAGATTGGAGATAATCTGAGTGTATGATTATGGAGATAGATTTCGAGATGAAAAGGGGAACCACTATTTAATAGTTAGTAACCCTGAAGATTACAACAGATATGGAGATAACGTGGTGAAAGGGAAAATGGTTTCAGAAACTCAAGAACCGCCACCAAACATTGATTGGCCCGGAGCTATTTTTATGTATGATAAGAAAACAACCAGGGTTCCAACTTATAACGAGACTGTGGGAATCTACAAGCATGAGAGTGAGTGTATTGTCTCTTACTTTCGCAGCAAAGAACCATACGTAAACGAACTAAGCAAAGACAAGGTTCTTTACTTATTCTCTTATGAAACTGCTATGGGGAAGGGCATAGTTTTTGTTGATCGATACGGGCGAGAATACCAACGTATTCTCCCAGAGGAAGTAGAAAGAGCAACAGGTACAGGAGCATCAGCATATGCCCCTCAGGAAGTGCCAAGAGCAGCCCACACCCCAAGCAAGTCAACGAATCCTTTTTCCGACGAGTATGACACTCCCTCACATTCCACCCGACTGCAAGCATTCAACAACCAAGACCAACCAGCAAACCAGCCATCATTGCAGGCATGGCTTTGACAAAGTGCAACAATGGAACCAGACCGAAACCGAGATGGTTATCAAGCCGCACAAGGGCTCAGGGATTTACAAGAACCACCACACTATTCAAGGTATCAAGCAGAGAGTAAGCCAAAGACACAAGGGTTGACAGAGCCTGGAGGACCACCCATAGAACGAGTTCGAAGAGAAGCACCACCTCCAGCGAGAACCGTTAGAAATTACGGCTTAGGAGCACCATTGGGAGAGGAACCAGCCTATTACAGAAGGCCTGAGGAGGTGTATCGACTTGGACAGGGCAATCCAATGATGAGATTTGTAGAACATCGAAGAATTAGACCTTCTCAAGTGCAAAAATGGGTAAACAAGAAATACACAGGAAACAGAGACCCAAGAGATCATGTAGCAGCCTTTGTGCGTGTAATTAGAGCCGAAGAGGTGTTAGATTTTCCAACCCAATTCGCAGGGTTTGGACTAACCCTAGAGGATGATGCTGCAACTTGGTTTGACTCTGTGGATCGTAGAGACTTTGAGTCGATGGAGGAAGTGTTTGACGAGTTTATTGAGGAATTCTCTCAAAGGGGAATAGCTCATAATACCGTCTCACAAATCCATAAATTCAAACAAAAAGATGGAGAATCTATACGGAAGGCAGCCCTAAGGCTAAAAAGATATGTTAAGTTCTGTCCTGTGGAAAAACTGCCAACTTAGTCCAGACTTATGCTGATATTTATCCAAGGACTAAGGAATGCAGATCTCTAGAAAGACTTACATATGAAGAGGAGCATGACGTTGAATGAGTTGACCAAGGAGGCTCTGTACCTTGTGGACAATTGTGCAGTCTACAAAGAAGGGGAGTTCAAGGACCTTGATGACGATTCATCTTCACAGCAAAGTGGAAGCAAGTCTTCTAAGACAGCACTGAAAGGAGAAATAGCGGTAAACCAGGAGCAGCTCGTAGATGAAGTGCTAAAAAAGATCAACTTGTAGCTCATAGTTCAAGGACCTTGATGACGATTCATCTTCACAGCAAAGTGGAAGCAATTCTTCTAAGACATCACTAAAAGGAGAAATAGCGGTAAACCAGGAGCAGCTCGTAACTGAAGTGCTAAAAAAGATCAACTTGTACGCCAAACCCCAGGCTAAACAGCCCAAGTGGTGTGCTATTGAACAAAAATGGACAAACCATGGGACCGAGGAATGTTATTATAACAAGGGATATGTGAGGGAGAGACCTTACGCTCCCCAAGCTTCAATAGCTTCCCCTCAAGTTCCACCGATGCCCAGATATCAAGCAGGCAACTTACCAGGACCTGTAGGTGTAGAAAGACCACAACCGGTGTTGGGGCAACAACCACCCCTACCAGGATTACGACTAGTTGGTATCAGATACACACCAATAGTAACTGAATCAGAAGAAAAGGCTTTGGTGCCTATGCATGATTATTATGAAGATCCCAATGGATATGCGGAAAACCCTGTCTATTATCTACTGGAAGAACCCTCGACACCAGAACCGTGGAGCATGATAGGGAATCAAGGACCACCAACTACTGCACAGGCTGCAGGAGAAGGAAGATATAGCTTAGATGAACGAACACTGATGTTCATAGCCAATGGAGGCATGGGCGGACAGAGACATGCTTACCAACAAAGAGGGGCTCAAGGAGCACCTCAACAACCCAAGGGACCCTGTTACAAGTGTGGAGGAGACCATTGGCTGAGAGACTATCCTCATGATGAAATCATTAGAGTCAATGCGTATTGCCCAGAATGTGGAATTACTCATTTGATTCTTGATTGCCCTAAAAACCCGAGCAAAGGAGCAAAAACCACCTTGAACATTGTACCTTCTAGTGGGGGATCGGAAAATGAAACAATCATACCTATTCAGGCGGTAACACGAGCCCAAGCCCAAAGAAGGACGAACGAATCCATAGTTGAAGAGCCAAAAACCGATGCCCAAAGTTCAAAAACGAAAAATCAGAGAAGCACTTGGAAAGCTAGAAAGGCGCGTAGGAAAGCCATGAAAGAACGAGAGCAAACAACCCTATCCGAGGAGTTGAAACATACCAAGAACAGATTGGAGCGGTTAGAGGATCTAGCTAGCTTAAGCTCACACACCACAGCATCCATAGCACCCAAGTAAATAGCAGAGCCCAAAAGTGCAGGATCAGGAGGATCTATACTGGCAAACAAGGTAAACGAGCAGTTGGATGCACTGCTACAAGCTTATGAAGCTCGACTTAAAAAGAACCAAACCCAGGAGCAAAGGTGGATGACTTATCTATATGCAGAAATAGAAAAACAGAGGTTGGATATGTGTAAAAAGATGATTGAGATGGCTCAATCATTGATGGAAGAACCGCTGGGTAAACCTGCAAATTGTCACGAAGCACCAGCTCCAACCCCTATCCAGCCAACATTAGAGAAACATGAGGAAACAAAGGAGAGACTCACTAATGATTACAAGTACAAGGGAGAGCCTATCATAGTGCCAAATACCACCGATGGGGCAAGTGACGGGTTCCAGCCTAAAATATTGGCAGAAATAGGTAAGGACGGTAACCGTCTAGATGATCTGTGGAAGCAAATCCGTGAGGCCAACGAGGATGATAGGACGAGTAACCACATGAATAGCACGAGAAAAGAAAAGAATGTGATCTTACCTCCTATTGAAGAATTTGAGGCAAGATCGCAGATGAACTTTGAAATACATTCACAAGGGGGAGACCAAGGATCTAGTAGTTCGGGGCACAGCCAACCAGACTCTTTGAGAACTTTATCCTCTTACCTGGGAGAGTACGAAGCTAAGTCGGAAGTGAGAGCAATCCCATCTCAAAGACTTTCATCTAGCAAGGTGATGGATTCACGAGGATTGATTGAGTTGTTATCCACCCCGGTGGCATGCACAATCACGTTGGCAGAACTCCTAAGGTTAAGGCCAAACATGTGGACCACAATAGGAAAATGCCTAGAAAAATTTGCAGTGAAAGACCCCAACTTGAAGCTACAAGAAGGGATCAGGGAATTAGACAGGCCTAATCTAAACACTAGGCCAGTACCATTGAATAAGGTTGGAGAATATTGCGAGGGAGAAGACGGAAACACTACGCTACCGGTAGAATTCCAAGGAGTAGTCTCCAAGGCTATTCTTGATAGTGGAGCGGGGGTTGCTATCGCCACCAAAGAAATTTGGAAAAAATGGGGGAACCAGTTTTGAGGGCTACCAGAATGAAACTGCAATTGGCAGATGGGTTCATGGAAAAGCCTCTAGGACTCTTAGAAAAAGTAATTGTCCCTTCGTGCGGAATCGAGTATGAGCATACATTTGCAATAGTCGATTTCGACAAAAAGTACAATTATGAGATAATCTTGGGACGACCATTCATGAGACAATTGAAGATGGTCCAAGATTGGGGTTATGACCACATATACCTCAGACATGGCGAAACGACAACTAAAATACACCTGAAAGACCATAGTTACAAGGATGTAAACCAAACACCTGTGGAAGAGTTTGATTCGGCTACAGCAGTAGGATCAGAACTACCAGCATGGTTAGGGCAACCAAAAGAGCTATGGATGTGCGGAGCTTCACATTGTGGAAGCTTAAGAAGAGAGGACTGTGTCTTAGAAAGAGCAATTGAGGACAAGGAGTACATTCTGGAACCTTTCCCTGAAGATGCCTTGTAACCCCTGGAATGGGAACACATACTAGCAACATTGGATGTCTGTACCATTACCGACAGTCCAATAACAAAATTTTGCGATAAGGATGGCTATGATGTGCTACCCTATTACATGGTAAGCGTTGTACTAGAAGAAGAAACGGTAGAACCTCCAGAACTAGAAGAGTTTTACAATTCCTCTGAACATTTGGAAGTAAATGATGATGCAAATAATGAGTGTTAACGGTCTCTGAGAGAGATATGGACTACTCAAGAAGATAGTGATGGTAAAGGGGAGTCAGAAAAGGGGAACATGAACGTACCATCACACTATCGGAAGTTTACTATCCAGGACAGAAAAATCATCATGACACCACCAATCAGGGAGAGAACCAACCAAGAATCTTACGATGGGCCTGAAAATGCAAAAAAGATAGACCTCGCAGAACCAGGTGAAAAGCCTCAGCCGGTCTATATAGCTAATGATTTAGAGCCTGAGGAGGAAGCACAACTAACACAACTTCTCAAGAAGTATAAAGATGTGTTCGCTTGGTCCTACAAAGACCTCAAAGGAATTGATCCAATGATATGCCAACATACAATTCCTTTGAAATCGGATGCAAAACCTAGCAAACAACGTCCTTATACATATAATGACACATTTGCTAAACGAATCAAAGAATAAATTGATAAACTGATGGAAGCGGAATTCATCTATGAGATTGAACATACAGATTGGGTGTCACCCATTGTGGTAGTTCCCAAAAATAATGGAAAACTGCGAGTGTGTGTAAACCTCAAGAAGGTGAATGCAGCAACCATAAGGGATAATTATCCCTTGCCAATCACAGAACAGTACTTGAGCGAGTGGCCGGGAAACTGGCTTATTCCTTTCTGGATGGGTTTTCAAGATACAACCAACTGACAATAGCATTGGAAGATCAACACAAAACAGCGTTTGCTACAGAATGGGGGATTTATGCGTATCGAGTTATGCCATTTGGTTTACTAATGCACCAGCCACTTTCCAGAGGTTAATGACTCACGCATTCAAGGAATACCTAAGAATATTCTTAGAAATTTACATGGATGACCTGTGTGTGCACTCTCTTCTACGAGAGGATCATATGGACCATTTGCAAAAGGTCTTTGAAAAGTGGAGGAAATATCGAATCTGCCTTAACCCAGAAAAGTGTGTATTTATGGTTAAGCAAGGACCAATCTTAGGACACATTGTCTCAAGAAATGGCATAACCACAGACCTAGACAAAGTCAAAGTCATTGTAGACCTGCCCAGGCCTACTAATGCGAAACAAGTGCAATCCTTCATGGGGCACTGCGGTTATTATCGAAGGTTCACATACATGTATGCGGTTATCGCACAACCTCTGTATCGTTTGCTAGTCAATTTCGAGTGGACCAAGGGGTGTGAAATTTCATTCCAAAAGCTGAAGGAAAACCTTATATCAGCACCTGTACTAAAGGCACCAGATTGGGAAAAGATATTCCATGTGCACATTAATGCTTCAGCATATGCCATTGGAAGTATTCTAGCTCAACCTGGAGACGGAACAATGGATTTTCCGGTTTGCTATGCGAGCCGACAGTTAAACAATGCAGAAAAGAACTACACAACCACCGAGAGGGAAGGGTTAGGAATGATTTATGCTATAAATTTTTTTTGGCATTATTTGCTTGCAAACAAATTTGTGTTCTTCACGGATCATCAAGCTCTTTTGTACCTAGTAAATAAACCTTGCAATACAGGGAGAATCGTACGCTGGTTTATTATATTACTAGAATTTGAATTCACAGTGGTGGTCAAAAAGGGTAAAACCCATCTGCGAGCAGATCATTTTTCAAGGATACACAACGGGGAAGCTCCTGAAGGAGTAGATGATGACATACCAGATGCTTATCTTTTCAACATTGAAATGGTACCCAAATGGTCTCAGGAAATTGTTAGCATTCTTTCCTTCGGAAGTGAGTTTGATAATATTGAATGCAGATCCAAACAGCAAAAAATTCGACAAACAAAAAACTTCCAGTTGATAGCAGGACGGCTGTATCATCTTGGATCGCACCTAATCCTATGATTATGTATAAATCCGGAAGAATTCGAGTGCTACCTTGAAGAGGCACATGTCCTGGGTTGTGCATTTCATTGTTCAACAGTGAAAACACACCAGAGACTGAAACAGTTAGGGGTTTATTGGCCAACTATGTATGCGGACACACATTCCTATGTTACCAGTTGTACAGTATGTAGTGCCAAACGATCAGTGGACCACGCAACTTTGTTTCAAGTAAACATAGCATCTGCATGGAGTCAATATATCATTGACTTCTTAACCACCAGGACGTTCCCTGAGAACATCACAAGAGCACGGGAAAAAGCTATAGAGCTGGAAGCTCGTGACTTTCAGTTAATTGGGAATCAACTCTATAAGCGGGGGAAGGACAATCAACTTAGAATCTGTGCAAGTGAAAGTGAATACCTGCTGACTCTAGAACATGCACATAGCGGAATAAGTGGAGGCCATTTTTCGGGCGATAAGACGGCAAAAATTGTCTTAACCGTAGGAATTTGGTGTCCTACATTGCACATGGATGCCGAAGAGTTTGTAAAGCGTTGTGATACATGTCAACGCACAAAGATACCAATAAAAAGAGACGAGATGCCATTACGGCCAATGATGGGGGCAAGAGCATTTGCAAAGTGGGGCATTGATTTTGTGGGACCTATATCACCCACTGCATATCGCACCCATATCCAATATATCATTGTGGCCACATACTATCTCACAAAATGGGTCGAAGCCAAAGCAACACAAAAAGCTGATGCACGCACCACGACACAATTTTCGTATGAGAATGTTTTTGTACGTTACGGGTTACCAATAGAAATTGTCAGTGACCGTGGAACACATTTTCTCAATGAAGTCATTGAATATCTGCTAGAGGAATTCATGGTCATACATAGGAAATCAGCACCATACCATCCACAGGCCAATGGGCAAGCTGAGGCCACAAATAAAACACTATGCACGGTTCTCACCAAAATAGTGTCAGAATCAAGAACAGATTGGGATCAGCAGCTACACCAACACTATGGGCATATAGGGTAGCTTACAAAACATCAATAAGAACAACACCATACAACATGGTGTTTGGCCTAAATGCTATACTACCCATAGAGTTTTTAATCCCAACTCTACGAGTAGCAGAAAGCTTGGAATGGACAGGGCATGAGCTCTCTTCAAGGATTGATGATCTTGAAAAGCTAGATGAACTCCACTTACGAGCTGTCGCGTCAATCTATGCTAAAAAGAAAAGACAAAAGGAATTTTTTGACAAGCATGTGCATACCAAAGAGTTTAAAACAGGTGATTACGTACTTGTTTATACCTTAAAACAACATGCCAAGAAACTTAAAAAGCGAGGACTGGGACCATTTGTGATTAGTGATCTATCACAAAGTGGAGATGTCAAGCTTGCTACATTAGCAGGTGAAGAAATGCCAAACTGGATTAGTGGATGTCGATTGAGGAGGTATCATCTACCACTCACACAGGAGATGCTCCAACAAATTCATCAAGGAAAACAACGAATGAAGCAAAAAGAGAGAGTACGGGAGGAAGCTCAAGCCGAAGAACAAGAACGCATTGCAAAAGACGGCTTCTGCGACAACAACAAAAAAGTGGAGCACCATTGCGAATCAATGCCATTCGACTGACTGAGTTGGAGGAGGAAACAGTGGAGCCAATAATTGCAGTCAAAGTGGGCAACAATCAAGTGGGATCAGCAGCTTTGCTTGATTCGGGTGCTCAAGAAAATTTGATCTCTTACGGATTATACCAACAGCTCACAGTCACAGATCAACTTCATCCTACTCCCCAAGTGCTGGAAAGTAGCACATCACACCCATTGACAACATTGGGATGGACTATATTGCATGTACAGATACATCAATATATCTATCCACACAAATTCTATGTGGTGATAGATGAAAGCACACAACACCCAATGATGCTAGGGCAACCTTGGCAAAAAGCATACAATGTGCAGATAGATTGGAAAGCAAAGGCTGTCAAAATTCAACATGAACATGAACAACAGGTGATAGCTTTTTTTCAGCAATACCATCATGCTCAACTGCAAGCCATGCAATCACTGGCAAAACAGAGCCAAAAAGACGAATGCCATCAATGAACAACAGGAAACCCGAGACCAAATATCATGTAAAAGCCAAGCATGCTAATTACAGACAGATGAAGTCACCGGACACAATGCAAAAATCTAGGCTACCAAAACAAGGTAAAAAAGTATGGATGCGGAAGGATAGAAATGCAATGGCAGAAAAACAAAAATGTAACAAACGTATTCCAACAAAGCACACGGTTCAACCCCAAACCAAGGGCATAAAACGAATGTGGATTCCAAAGAAAATGCTTAGCCATAACCCAAATGTCACTCACATTTCGATACCAAAGCAAAAGCAACTACCTGCAGTACAAGTAACAATGGAAGGCAGACAACTGCATTTCAAAAAGGAGAACCGACATAAGTGGATGCCGATGAAAGACAAACCAGTGGCAAACAAGCAAGAGCCAAAACATCTATAAAAAAAGGCAGAAACACAATACCAATGGAAAGTGAAGTCCATAAGTCCCATAGCCATTACATCCCCGTCAATTCTATCCTTAGACACAGCTACGACTCCATCAACAGTGTTGGCAAAGCAATTGCCTTTTGCCAAAAAGACAATTAAACAGAGAGCAGTAGAGTTACAGCTATTACTTACAAAGAAAGCAGGAAACCTCGACGGCGAATGCCAATAAGCATTTTGCTTATTCCCTTCTCTTGCACAACATTAATTTTTCCATGCATTGACCGAGTATGCATAAAATAGGGCCACATTAATCGGCAAGGCATTAGCACAACTTTTTCAACGTATGCACGGCACATACTCTGAGGCGAAACCTTGTCGTCCAGGAGGACTCCGGCTAGGAGGGGGGGAGGCATTCTAGAGGCACTCTCAAATGCGGAACCAATGGCAGAAACAACAAAAAAGGGCATGATTTTCGACTATTTTAAGGGTTGTTGTTTGATTGAGAAATTTTTTGGAGTAACCCAAGAACATATGCCCTTATACAGCATGAATCTATAGGTATATGGGGCCAAACGCCAAATCAAGCCCCTAGGTGTGTGTATATAAGTAGAAATAGCCAATTTTCGGGCAAAATATTGGTAAAACGGAGAAATCCGGCCATAAAAATTGCATGTGAGTGTATATAATGTGTTGCGGTGATGTTTGTGATTTATTATGATTTTTGGGGATGTTCTGGGTTTGATTTGCTATTTTCCTTTTAATTTTGCTAATTTTCGGCAGAAAAACTTCAAAAATACAAAAAGCAGGTAAAAAACAATCGTAATGAAAAAAAAAAAATATGGTGATGATCAGTGACTATAGGACAGCCTATGGTACAGTGGGGGTGCAATTATGAGACTGGAGCGAAAAGCGTGTTTTGGCCAGGTTTTGACCGAAATGCCAAATTTCTGGTAAATAGAGCAAACGGAGTCCAAATCAAGAAATTTTTGATCCTAAACTGCATCTTGCAAGAAGATAGGAGCACATGTCCAATTTCATGAAAAGTGGTTCGGGGACCTCCATTATAAGAAATTTTCACCCCAATTTTAGCTCATTTTCACTATTGACTTTGTGGAGAAAGCTTCTGCCACCTAGAGCGGGTCGAATTTCCAGCAGCTTCTACGATGCACACGACTACCCAATGAGCTCCAGACATGAGAGGTAGGCTCACCACCTTGAGCTTTTCGCGCATGTTTGTCGTTATGTCGCGAAAACTAGCGTAGGGGTCACACACAAAGCGAGCGGTAGAGACCTGCAAGTAGAGACGGCGGCCTAACGGCTAACCCGAAAGCAACAAGACTTCATCGGTAGCTTACCCTAGTCTAAGAGACCAGTCCTAGATAGCCAAAGGCAGTGGAAAACCATCGGGAAAAACCCTAATTCCCAGAAACCCGCAAGAGGCCACCAAATGCGAAATCGACGGAACGACGACCAAATGCTACCAAAATTCATGGGTAGGAGCATCTCGACATGCTTGACAAGTCTATATGATCCGCATGACCAAAAAGTGACCCGAAGCGGCACTAAACCTCAGAAACGGCATCAGACACACAAAGAGTCAAAATGCACTTGCGGCCAAACCGCAAGTCCGTTTGCCACCAAACTTCACAAGCGGCTTTCCTAGACCATCAACAACCAAGTCCTATGGTGGAAGACCACCACAAATCATCAAAGGTATGTAAACGCAACCACGGGTCCTTCTAGAGCGACAAATTGCCAAATGGAGCTCCGGTGAAGCCAAAGTCGACAAAAACCATACGGCAAGGATCCCCAAAGGATTGGGAAGCTATGGAGACCAACATCGAAAAATTTCATCGCCAAAAACCACTCCAAAAGTCAGAAAACGGCTTGGAGGCTCTGAAGTCCACAAAGGGAGTTATACTCTATCCATTTGACTTTTTTGAAATTAGGCTCAAAAGGGACTTAGGGGGGCAAAGGGCAAGCACTGGGAGCACTAGCACTAAAAAAAATCACCAGGAGACATCCTACGCGTAGGATGTCTCAAGGGCACTTTTTGGCACAAACCTCAACAATTTTTGTGATGCACATGTTCTGAATGACATTTACAAGCCATACACCAAGTTTCATCACATTTGGACGAGATTTGACCTCATATGCATGGAAAAACGCAAAGTTAGGGCATATAGGCAATAATGGGCCATTGACCTACCAAATCTTGTCCAAATCTCATGAAACTTGCACAACACACTCACATACACATCAGCAAACAATCTGTGTGGTCAGGGAGAAAAAAGGATGAAATAGACATCCTACGCGTAGGATGTCTAATGGACCTTTTTGGCATGGAAGGGATGTTTTATCATTCCAGATCTAATTACCTCATCATCAAGAGCCCATATGACAAGTTTGAAGCCATTCTAATCACTTTTGACCCCCAACACCTTCAAGATACACTTTTTGAGCCCAAAAACACCTCACAAAGCCTTACAAGCATCAAATCTTGTCTAAATTCAAATCCAAGAACATGGCCATGTTCCATAGGCCAAGGACAACCCACAGAACAAGTTTCATGTAGTTCTGATGAAAAAGACATCCTACGCATAGGATGTCTCCAGCATAAATTTAGCCTTCTGTGCAAGGAATGACATCATGGGAGCCAATACCATGGTGCAATGAGCCCATATACCAATTTTCAATCCATTTGGACATCAATTGCTACCTATGATGGACATTCTACCCAAATTGTGACCTAAAGCTTGAATCAGCCCAAAAATCCACTTTTTGATATCCAAATTCAAATCCAAGCATATAGCCATGTTCCATGAGCCTTACACTACCTGCATGTCAAGTATGAACCAATTCTGATGAAAAAGACATCCTACGCGTAGGATGTCTAAACAGAAATTTGTGGCCAGATTTGCACTGTGAGCACATGCACAGCTTCACAAGTTCCTTTTAAGCTATAATTTCAATTTTCAAGTCATTTGGATAAGTAAAACTCAATTTCGCAACTAATATGGAAAAAACGCTAACTTTGGATTACTGAGTGCAACAGGATTTATGGCAGCCTCGAAGTCACCGGCAAAGAAGAAAAGAATGACAATCAAAGATTATCTGGACAAGGTGGAACCCTTTGTCATTCCAGAAGGAACATTAAAGCCCACCAGCACCTGGATACAAGAGGATCTGTTAGAGTCCAATGACTTAAGGATCTACCAGGGAGTGTTCAAAGACAATGAAGGCAATGTAATAGAGCTGCCAATGCTGCCAAGAGAGCTCAATGAATTTGTACAAAGCAAAATGGCCGGCTACTTGGGGAAAATTGACCTCCATAACTACTTCGAAGCGATACCAGTAGCAGAAGGGGTGGACATCAAAAGAGTATGGGAGTTTGTAACAAGCATCAAAGAGAATGGAGTGGCCAAGGTGACAGATTTACAAGGCAGGCCAGATACAGAGATCATAATCACGGAGCGGGTTGTAGCCCATGCACTAGACCTCTCCAATCAAGGAGACAGTGTAACAAAAAGAAGGGACGAAGTCAAGGTGTACAAAGAGAAAAAGGCCAATTACACCTTTGAAGACATTGCCAACCCAAAAGTGGCAATTATGTGCCAGTTGTACAACCAGTACTTCCACATGTGCACTAAGAGGCCACAGAAGTACAGGATGCCGCCAGGTGCAATTGCCACGACGTTTACTTGGGCAATGACAAAAGGCACCCCAAAGATAATCAACTATGCGGCATACATACATGATAGCTTGGTAAAGATGGGCAACAAAAAGCCAACCTACATAGTGCCAGGAGAACTGATAACCAAGGTGGTTTATGCAGCACTACATGCTAAAGGAAGGTGGCCTAACCCACCATCTCAGAATGATTGGCTAAGGGTAAAAGAAGACAAGGAAGATGAGCCACAAAGAGCACCAAGGGTGGCTACAAGATTGAAGAGACGGTTAGAGCCAGTTGAAGAGGAGCAACCTGAGCAGAAGAAAGGAAAGAAGGAGTCTGCTCAAGTGCCGGCCAAAGAAACCAGTTCTCAAATAGCGGCAAGACTCGAGAGGCTGATGGACCTGCTAGCTGCAGGCTATACAAAGGAAGAAGCCGCCACAGTCGCATTCGACTTGGCGAGAACAGGGCATAAAGATCACATGCAAGGCATCCGGCCAGTGGAACTTAAAGAAATTGCTACAGACACTGTAGACCTGCACCCGCCCTCCAATGACTGGGACGTGGTGATGACAAAGCTAGCCAGATTGCGAGCACAATCCATGGCTTTAGAGGAAGAAATGACGACTCTCAAAGCCACTAAAGAACAGATCAAAAAGGAAGTGGATTCTCTGCAGGCACAAAGCCAAAGGCAAAAAGAGAGAGAAGATGACATGCAGGCCAGCTTGGGAACGGCTCTAACAAAACTGCCAAGCAATGGAAGAAGCAAATGAGGCAGCAACAAAAAGAATACTAGCAGCTGAAGAAGAGTGTCTGCAGCTCAGCAAGTCATTGCGAGATGCTAAAAAAGAACGGGATAATCTGACACTACAGCTGGCAGAAGAAACAAAAGAAGTAGAGGCCATGAGAAATGCCAAGGAAAAGGTAGAGATAGAACAAGAAGCAAGCCTGGATGAAGTCCTTGAGCTCAAGGACCAATTAAAAGTCAAAGATCAAACCATCCAGAGGCTGCGAGCATCACCTGCTAGAGTTAGAGCTACGAGCTCGACTCAAATCATTTCCGAGAGTCAAATATATGAAGAGCAAATGCATGAACTTCAGAAGGAGCTGACTCTCGAGAAAAAGCAAAGGTTAATGATGGCTGAAGGTTCTATCGCAATGCAAACAAGAATGGAGGACAGCCAAAAAGCCTTACAAGAAGAACTGGAGAGCATAAAGATAAAGCTCGAGGAGGCGGAAAGAGTAAACGCTGAACTTAATGACCTCCTTGTGAATATGGGCAAAGAAGCTGAAGCGCAAAAGCAAACACTCCTCAGGCAAATTGAGGAGTTGAAAGGCCAGCAACAAGTAGAGGCAGAAAGCTCAGGGCCAGCCGCCAATGAGGGCATCGACCTCGAAAATGTGGCAGATCCTGTGGACACACCCATGCAAGAGGAAAGCATAGCAAGATCCTCTCAAGAGCCGCAGGATCTAACACAAGAAGAGGAGAAAAAATTGCGTAAGGCAATAGAGGCAGAGCTAAGAGAAAGCACAAAGGAAGCCTTGGAATGGGAGCAGAGGGTCTTCAAATCTATGACAATTTAGAAGATCGACACCAGCAATCTCAGGCGCAAGTGGCTTCAACCCTCTCTCCCATATCCATTGCTGAAGTATGAAGCAGCAACAATAAATAGGCGAATCAGAGAAGAGCCAATGGTACCTCTCTACAATGCAGACACCTCGAGGCCAAAAGGAGTTAAGCTCATAGTGGATTCTCAGCCAGAGTGGAGGAAGGCTTGGCTTACCAAGTACCCACAATACCTAATCCACTTGGTAGAGGCACCTAAACATATCAAAGACAACCTCAGCTTCTGTCCTCTACCAAGGGTTAGGACGTGGAAGGCACAATTTTTTTTTCAAAGAAGCCAACCCACTTGGCTGAATTACCCAAAGCTGTCGGGCGTGAAGGTAGGTGAGAGAATAAGTGTCCAATACATGGTGAAAACCCTAACGGGCGCCATAAAATTGTTCACTGGCTCACCTGACCTTACATGCATTATGATGAGAAAAATCTACAGAACCATCCTAGCAGTGTTCGAGACCTTCAAGCCGGGCCAGGTGACCGACATCGTATTCTTCTTCCAAGATACATACAGATGTGCTTACGATCTGTCAGGTCAGCCTTCCAAGGAGGTGATACATGCGTTGTACCAAAGAATCATGTTTCTACCATCCTATCACCTCCAGGCTTTTGAAGAAGCATTCTATACGGGGTTCTTCACCATGAATACAGATATCTTTGGCCCGACAATGCTGAACCTACATGCAAGGTACGAATCACTGCTAAAGATGCGGGAAACGATAAGATGAAGCAGCTGATTAAGGCCATGTCAGGGACGACATGAACAAGGAGGGGGGGGATGTTAGAAGCTGGACACACCCCACGGCATCTAACTACTCGGCGGACTATTATCTTTGTAATTATTCATTCATTGAGGAAAACCCGATCTTTCACCTTGTAAATATTGGGACTTACAGAAGTTTCCGGATTGTATGCCAGTTTTGATAGTTAGATTGAGTAGATGGTTGATTTTGGAACTTTAGGGTTTGAGAAGTTGTAAGGTATATATACCACTTTTTGACCTTAATGAAAAAAACCTTTTGTCATTTTAAAAACAAGTTTGAAGTCTGTGACTGAGCGTAATGTGTACGAGAGAGAGAGTGTGAGATTCGTCTTGACGCTACGAGTGCTACAGTGGTCGGAATCGAGTGCGGAGAAGTGCAGCGTGTTGCCCCCGACTAGAGCTACGCGCCGATACCAACATTGTGTGCGTACGGTCCGTCTTTGTGAGCTCCTTCTACGAGCTTCATCGGTTGTTTGGGTGAGCATACGTTGTCCAATTTTGCATTGCAGCATATCCACGCGTTCACATTGAGTAGAACTACACATTAGGCACTTTAGATTTCGGAAACGAAGACCTGCAGATTTTGGCCAGACATCCTACGTGTTTCTGCACCGGGTGTTTTGGGTCGTGATTTTGGTTCATAGACCTTTGGGAGAGTGACCTATTGGTATTAGTAGGGTCTCCTTCAAGTTCTATGGTGTTTCAAGATTGTTTGATGGGTGTTCAGCTCTAGAAAGCATTGTAGGAAGTTTCCTCTTTTTCATTCTTGAAGGCTGTGACTTAGACAATTGGTAGAGACCTCTGTAGGAATTAGTTAGGAGTCGGTCGAGTGTAGGTTGACACCTTATGCTTGCTTCCATGTGCCTGCGGGTCGAGATTCGTCCTTAGCTGACATTACATGTTAGGTGAGTTCTCGCTGTGTTGATGTCCGTCGCGGCGTATCCGTCCAACACATGGTAAACCTATTCAGTTCGAATAAGGTTGAAGATGGGTATGCGATGCAGGTTGAGTTTAGTCTCGAGTTGGCGATGCAAGGCCTTGAGGCGTGCTACTCATTCGGTGGTTTTATATTTTATGGGCCAGTGTATGACCCCCCAGGGTTTATGGGACTGGGTGGTAGCAACTACAAATAGTAGGAGCGACATTAGCCATTTCACCGCCATTGGTAAATGATTCTATGTAGCGGAGTGCTTGTCTGAACAAATGGTTCAAGATATGGTTATCACATGAGGTATCTGGGGGCATCATACTTTTCCTACGCAATGTCGTTGTCACCCAAGTTTTGTCCATATGAAGAGATTATGAACTTCTGCCTCGTATGGGTCAAGCTGAAGAGCCTTCCTTTATGGTTACGGAGCCATCTAGACATTATTGCCAATCTTATGGGCCATGTGCTATTCATTCCAAAGATACATTGGGTAAGGTCGGGGTTGCATGTGAAGGTATGCATCCTATGGGACATGAGAAAACCCATCCCAAGTACTTGGATATTAATATGGGTGATTTCAATGCGTATCGGCAAGAGTTAGATTTGTCTTCATTCCCTAATGCATGCTATAAATGTCAAAGGATTGAGCATTTTGCCAAGAATTGTCTTGAGGTAGATGTGGTCAGTAATCTACCTTGTAGGACAACATGGAGACCTGTTTCCAGGGATACCGTGTCTACTATGAACTCTAACAGGTTTGCGGAGCAAGCGGGTAATAGTGAGTTGATACAAAGGGAGTCAAATCAAGTGCAAGAGAACCAAATAGCGAAGATGCAGGACATACTTGAGAGTTCAAAAATTGGGAATCGGGATGGGCTTCAGTCGATTGGCACTCCAAACTTGGAGTCTCATGAGACCATCGAAGCTACTCTTCTTGAAAGTAGGGTAGAGGAAGTTTAGGCAGAGCATGGTGGCCATAAAGACCAGGAACTAGATCTCATTGGCCACATTGTTAAGGTTTTGGGCCCTACAACCACCATAGTAAGTCTGATTAAAAGATTGGCTAGAAAATAAATATCTATGATACGGCTTGGTGATCAAGGGATGGGCTATGACATGGCTCTCTCTTTAGTGGCAACCCCGAACTTATTCAATTCCCCTTTGTGATGATGTCGTGCAACTTTAGGGTGGCACCCTTAATCAACCAATGTATCAATTTTTGTCTGTGGCTGCTGGATGATGCCATGGCTCGATAAGAGCATGGCTTTCAATGTATCTTTTTTGGTTTAATAATAGATAAATACATTCACTATTGTGAGTTTGGGAAAAAAATGTTTTGAAAGTACTTTTATTTTTTCGAGATTGAGGAGACCTAATCTTTCTTAGTTTGTTATCATTATGGTAAATTAAAATGTTTTTTTTTCAAAACTCACAATTTGTGAGTGTATTGTATTAAGCACATCATAAAAAGTTACAAAATAGCCTCAAGCTCAGGCCAAGCCTTGAGGTGTTGAAGATTACAACACAAATGGCTAGGCTCTTACTTCTCCCAAGAAGCTGACAACATGGCAAGGGTAGCCCTAGATCAGTCTCCTGATTCTTGCTTGTTGTCGAGCGTATAGATCATAACTCTGCTTTCTTGAATAATCTTTGAGAAGATTGACACATCAAGGTCTCCTTCAAGAATAGGGTGGTTCCTCGCTTGCCATATATGGTGAAAGAAGAAGTATCTGATAGTTTGAGTGTGGATAAGAAGAGCAAGGTTACCTATCTTCTTGCCACCAAGGAACATATCAGTCTTGAAGAACCTAATTTGTCATGTCCTTTAGATATACTTGCATATTTTCCCCGCCAAGCCTCTGATTTCCTGACATTCCATGAAAAGGTGGGCTAGATCTTGACTAGCTATCCTGCATCCCAAGCAACAATCGGACCCAATTACTCTTTCCTGAAATTTTACGCGTCAACTTTTACAAAAATATCTTCATAAATTGCGGCCAATTTGGCTTCCAGATATTGTCCATGACTTCTTCCCACAAATCTTCAGGACAATGCCTCTTCCATATTTTGTTAAGGGGACTAGACCACTTATTCTCGCACATTAATGCATGATAGATGCCTTTAGAATGGGGTTTCCATAAGAGACTACTTCTAGGACATCTCCAAGCGTTCCACTCAAACCCAGATTCATAGATTGGCATTACAACCTTATCCATCTCTTTTAACACTTTGTTGACTAACAATATCTCAAAGTCATTTAGTTGATATTGGTTTCCAGTAAGTCAATGGTTTTCCAACTCTTTCTATTACCGTCCCAGAAGTGGGCAAGGCAATGCAGACTCTTATTATTCACTTTATTGGCAGTTTCTATCCAATAGGGGCTTTGTGGTGGTTTTAACACTTTAGAAAGACTAGTGCAAGATGGAGTTCTTGATTTAACTGGTTTCTCCCCCCCCACTCCAATACTCCAATTACTCTTTTTGCATTTCCTCACCAATTCCCCCGAAATGCCACCTAGACTTAGGCTATAGCATGTCGGGGCTAAAAGTTTGTCGTGAAACTCTACTTTTCACCTTTCGGCCCAAGTTTAGCATCTACCATATCCTTGATCATGATAGCCCAATCTTGGTCCTGCTTAGAGACCATAAATTTGGTGCAAAGGACCTCCGCATGGGCAACTGGGTTAAGAATTACAATGTTTCTTAATCAATCTATGCATGTTGCGACAAGTTACAATGCTAGTTCTTGATCAATCTATGCATGCTTTGCTTTTATATAATCGCTCGCTACTAACAAGCCACTTGCTCCTCCTTGTTTGCCTCTGCATGGTCACCGCTTGTGCTACCCATGTGTCTTGTGCACTTTTGCCTAGCTAGTCCCCCACCACCTACGCTCAATAGCCTCACCCTTTCCCTTCACCCTTCCTTGCCTTGGAAAACTCTCTCTCTCTCTCTCTCTCTCTCTCTCTCTCTCTCTCTCTCTCTCTCTCTCTCTCTCTCTCTCTCTCTCTCTCTCTCTCTCTCTCTCGCGCGCTCAATAGCCTCACCCTTTCCCTTCACCCTTCCTTGCCTTGGAAAACTCTCTCTCTCTCTCTCTCTCTCTCTCTCTCTCTCTCTCTCTCTCTCTCTCTCTCTCTCTCTCTCTCTCTCTCTCTCTCTCTCTCTCGTGCGCGCAGATACTTGCTCATCTCTTTTGGGTTAGATTTCCTTGCATAGACTATTGAAATTTTATATTTTAATTTTGGTTGAGGATCCCCCCCCCCCCCCCCCCCTCTCTCTCTCTCTCTCTGTGTGTATTACCATATACATGTGGTAGCGATGTGTGTGAACACACTAGGTGGGGCATTTTTTCCCTCTTTAGGAGGTGTTTTCCCTCGTGCATTATATATAAGCCCATCACTCTAGGGCTATCTATCTTTCCATTGCACACTAAGTAATATACTCTTAGCTGTGTGCCTTGAGCTTCCTTTTTCTTCTCCAAGCTGTGTGTGTTTTCCTACAACCCTAATTCCAACAATTGGTACCAGAGCAGGTTGCATCCTCCCGAGCTTAGTCGCCAGCAGCTCCCGCACACGCCTGCTCCCTTTCTCCGATTTCAGTGAGCTTTGGCGAGCATTTGTAGGTCGACAAAATTTTTGGGGGAGCTTGTTGAGCTTAGTCTACTCAAATTTTTTATTCGGGCTCATTTCAACCTCCGCTTCCACTACAAGCAGGTCTGCAAAAGCAATTTTGTCATTTAGTGAAGAATTTTTGTCATTTAGTGAAGAATTTTTGTCAGTGCCGTTTTCTACATAATAGTTTTCACATCAAGTGCAGATGGTTGACAACAACATAGATGTGTTCAAGATGTTTTCTAATGAGGACATGTTGAATGGGGACAATTACCCTATGTAAACTATGTGAAAAAACAGGTCTTGTTTTTTGCTTTTTTAACAAATTTTTACAACTATACCACTCTAAAATTCATGTTTGTGAGATTTAGATTGTTAGAGGATAAACCTTCGTAGTTCTTAACATGTTTTGATGATTCCAGGGAGAAATAAGTGTTAAAATTGAAAGTTATGACCAAATTATAAGAATTGCCTAATCCTGTTTTTTGGCCAAAACTAGCACTTTTATGATTTTTTTTGGTGGCTTTCTTGATATCCAAATGCATTTTTTATTGTTTAAGTGTCATGCATAACATAAATATAATCTTCCTTGAGGTTTGGGGGACCTAATATGCTATATAACATAGTATATGATGATGGCTGAGTTTTTCGATTGCTGAAGAAAATGAAACATTTTAGTGTAGCAAGTGTAGCTTTCTCAATATTTCTAGTTTCTTAGGCCAATTGTGTGTAATTTGTAGGTAGTAGCCATTTCTAATCATAAAATATAAATTTGGCTATATATTGAGTAGTTTCTATGGATTCTAGAGGTCATAATGCTAAACCCAATTTTCTCATGTTTGTTGTATTTAGCACTTCATCATTGTCATTCTTTTGACATGCTCCATGGATCCTTTTGGATCCAAAAGCCCAAAGGGAACTAAGAAAACATGTATATAGTATATGTATTGAGTGTGACTATAGAAACTTTGATGATAGGTCCGTAAAATGGCAAAAAAGCAAAATTTTTGTACCTGTTTTTTTGCCCAAAAAAACATAGTGAGGTAAAAATAACCATATGTTTTCATCACTAACCCACTGAAGTTAACGGGGAATTTTATCTCATGTCCTACAAAAATCCCCACTCTTAGTTATATGCAATCAATCGTAAGAAATGGTTGTTTTGGGAAAAATGCACTAGTCCATCAACTTTGGAGGCTTGTTGTGACCAAGACATGAGAAATTTTACAAATTTCTCAATTTTCCCATATGAAGTGGTCTTTGAACTATAAGCTCATGAAAGGATTTTTCAAAATGAGTGGATCTACTATGGTTTTGGAATTTTTTTCCAAAACCCTGAAAGGACACTTTCATGTCCTGTTAGGTTACCAGAATAATGTTAATAGTGTCCTCTGCGCTTCATGGATTTAAGATTCTAACAACATGGATGCTTACCTGCCTGATCTGAAAATTCTTGCATTCTCATCAACAAAAAGGGGGACATGTTTGACTAAGGCTTTGAAGTATTTTTGCTATATGTATGATTTGTGCATGCCCACCAAGCGGGAATTTTTGTAATTTTCATGTACCTCTACATTCCCAAGGATGGACAACAGTTCTTAGCGTGGACTGTGGGTTGGGAAAATATTTACATCTAAGTTCAAAAATATTGGAAAGAGTGAACACAATAATCATAGCAGCTTTTGAAGGGCTTTGTGACTACTTTAGTGGATGAGCTAGACAACAGGTTTGTGATGTAGCCACATTTAAAATGGTAGGTGAAAAACTAATTTTTTCTTCAAGAATCTCTGAAATTTTCCAAAGCTGGTTCCACGATACGATAATGTGCTATTGATTGACAAAAGTCTTTATAAATGCCATCATACTACTCTCGGTTCCTGCAACATTGTACTTGGCCTAGAGGATAGGCATAGTGAATTCTTGTCCAAGGATTTATAGGAGGTTCTTGCCAAGTGGTGTGATTATACGGATCAGTCAGTCAAAGCTTTCACCTTCAATGTGAAGCCTACATCGGAGGACAACTATGTCAAAGCTACATTCCAACGAGGCGGAAAGATGACCACTCATGAAGGCTACTTGAAAGGGACACATTTGATGCCAATGGTCTTTGAGCACTAGTATCTCATCCTTGTCACGTTGTTGGGGGATATGCGTTCGAGAGGTGAGTCCGTAAGGGCCTCTAACTGAGAGAGAGAGAGAGAGAGAGAGAGAGAGAGAGAGAGAGAGAGAGAGAGAGAGAGAGAGAGAGAGAGAGAGAGAGAGAGAGAGAGAGAGAGAGAGAGAACAACAGACACAGATAGCTCCAACAATCACCATGATCATAAATAAACCTTGAGTAAAGCTTAATCTAGAACCAAAGCGGGCCGTTAACGGAATTGTTAATTGAGTTACACGAGGATTAAGGAGTTTAAGCTCCTTACAAAGTCTGAGATGCTCCAATCACTGAGCCGCAAAATCCAGTGCAAGACCTCTTTGTCGGCTTCAACCCATGATGAACCTAATGCTTCTCTGATGTCCATGGTGTGTCCTCTATTGTGGTTTCATCAACATGTCCTATAAGAACCTGATGTGACAAGAGTATGACAGTGTCTCACAAGTCGTATATGTCTGCTCTATGACTGGGGAATGTGATCGTGTCTCTACAAATGGCTCTATGTAAACATTAGTATGATGTGGATGCTTTGTAGGCAAATTTCTCAATAATTTGTCACTCTTTTGTGTATCAAGATGGTGAGGAACACTTGTCGCTCTGTGTCATCAATCTCATAATGATATGAAGCTCACTCTGTGGTAGGCTAACATCTAGAGCTATATCTAGGGGTGGCATAGTCCTAGGAATGTCTTGTGGAGGATCACAATCAATCATGGGTCTAGGAGGTGATCTATGACATGTCTAGGTTGGACCTGTTGTAGGTAGTCTAGCTCTATAATGTGCTTAATTGATAAATGGTCTCGGTGTGTATCTCAATCTGGTAGTCTACAGATGAGTTCCTCTACAAACTTTCTCTCGAGGATCTTGATCAAACATAATCATGGCACTCACACTTTGAGGTAACTCGCCACATGTGCTAGACTCTTGTGTGTACCTATGTCCCAATCGTCAACATACATATGTGTCTGCTCAAGTCTATACAACTCTACCAACACTGATTGAGAATGTGTATCTAGGGACTCAGGCTCTATGGGCTGTAAGTCAATCTCAAACATCAGCAAGTACATAGCATCATGGTCATCTCTAAAGGATCATGGCATGCTTGGTCTAGGCATAACTTGCACTAGCTTATGTGTGAGAGTATCCTCAACAAAGCTCTTGAATTTCTCAAAGAAACTCGACTGACTCAGATCATGAAATATGCGCGATCCCAGACTCTCAGCACATGGGTCTATCCATCTGTAAAGTAGTGGCTAGTAAGCAATGTAGCTCATCTCTTATCATCAAAGAATATTGGGTACCATCTGTGTCCCTATAAATCCTATTATAAGGATTTCCAACAAGATATACCATAATGCTCATGGTGAAAGGGTTGGAAGCTATGGTTGGTGCCAACGAGGTGTAGCCATGCAGCAACCTTGAAAGCCTGTAGAGGAGGGAACGAGAAAGAGAGAGCAAGAAGCCGAGATCGACAACAAAACAAACACTCTATTGATTTTTTGATAAAGGATTAACATAAATAGCTTTGAGCCTAGCCATGCAAGTGACATATATGGATTGTCTCATAGCCACTTTTATCTGCATGCCATAGAAGAAATTTCCCACGGGCTTAACACACTAACCGGACGAGGGCTTGAAAAACCAACAATCCCCCCTCAAGACCAAACCACTGAAAATGGACTTGGTATAGACCATGGCATTTGAAACTATGAGTAGAAGCCCCCCCCCCCCCCCCCCCCCCCCCACCCCGACAACAACATAAGTGTGTATGTGCACTTCCCTTAGACAACAATTAGAGTGAGACAACAAGAACTCGATCAAACAAAAATGGGAGGTCTTACCACTTATATGTGGCTATGTCTATAACTCAGAAAAAATTTTGGAATGACAATAACTGACAACATGTAAGCTAAACCAAGACTTTGACATAAAATATATAGTTGTGTTGACAATTGACAAAACTGAAATGACACTGAAGTGGTAAAAAACAACTTTGATCTTATTCTTCAAAGAGCTTCCATATTCATTTGTTCTATCATTGATGCTAACTTTCATGCACTAATCAAGTAGGTATCCATGGAGCTTGGCTGCATTGAGCTTGAATCCAAAAAATTGGTGCCTAATGTTGGCATCGCAAACCAGATCTTGCATCTCCGTGGTTGCGATCAACGTTCTTGTATAAGACACAACCAGTTTTCATAAGGATTCTCTTCCATTTGATATTGATAATGGGCATTTGAACCATGTACCACATTATAAATTCACCTAATTTTTGTAGAAGTGGATGCTGCCAAGAACAACTATCTGGTATAGAGTTTTCAGATATCAATAAAGCCCAGCTGCTTTGTTTGTGCATTTGATCCAGATGTACCACGATAGCAAGCTTTAGAAAGGGAATCAAGGCTGCAATATGTGATGAAAAATGCTCCACAAGGCAAGGCGATGTTGTCAAGTGCAAGAGAATATCATTTTGTGAAGGTTGTAATTATACAAAACCACCAGTGTAGCGATCAGTCACACGTGGAAGCTTGGCTAAACAAGGCTATGCCCGCCACACCTACAACCTATTCTCTAATACCACGTGAAAGGTTTGGAAGCTATGGTGGGTTCCAACGAGGTGTAGCCATGCTGACCTTGAGAGTTTGCAAAGGAGGGAACAAGAAAGAGAGAGCTAGAAGCAAAGATCGACAATAAAACAACACAAAATATAACACTCTATTGATTTTTTGTTAAAGGCTTTACATAAATAGCTTTGAGCCTAGCATGCAAATTACATATATGGGCTGTCTCATAACTTAGTCTATTTGCATCCCATAGAAGCAATTTCCCACGGGCTTGATACACTAAACGGCGGACCAGGGCTTGAAAACCCAACACATGGCTAGCTCAAAACATCCTGTGGTCTGCTCTTGTCAATATCTATGTCCACAATCATCAACATAGGTCAATGTGGTCTCCAATTTATGTAACTGCATTATCGTAGGATGTACCTAGGTGTCTAAAAAATCATTGAGATGTTCTCTATCTATCTACAACATCATGGGCTGATCGGCAGGGACATGTATACACCCTTGAGTTCATCAGTAAAGAACTCAGTCGAACCAAGGTGACATCTCCGAACTCTGACTACCTGTTGTATTGAAGGGTGCCTCTGGTGTAGGAATGTCCATGCATAAAAATATGTGCATCTCTATAGCTCCTATGCATCATGATAGTGTCAAACATACAATCTAGAACTCAAGTAGAGCTCGTAAATACATCAAAAATGTATATACACCTGCTATGTTTGTAAAAAATGAAGCACTATATGCTAAAAATAGCATCACTGAAGGTCATTCACTGCGTGCTACTAACAATTGCATTTTCAAACTAGCTCTCTCGTTGTGCACCCAAGTTTCAGGTTAGATCATTGAGGGGAAAGAAATTTGTTGTACATCTTAAGCCCTTTCCATTTTCCACCTTGCGAGAAAAATTTGGCATTGTACATCATGTCGTTGTCATAATAGCCCATGTCTGGTCTTGCCTCATGATTGCTACTGGCACATTGGGCCTCTGCATGAGTACTAGGGTTAAGGATACCAATTTCACCTTGCTCTATAGTATGCCAACAGATTCCCATCCTGTCCAACACCAGGGTGTCGAGTCTTTAGTGTTGTTTTTCCAAAAGAATCTTTTCTCCACTTTCTAGAACTCTTTCCAATCGCATCTGGATAACTTTAGGAGCGAACCATTGAAGGCTATGTAAGGGAAGATAAACAAATTGATCACTTTTAATCTGCTCGAGAAAGGAATAATCACATAGTCATTTGTTTTTAAATGTTAAAGTTTGCCATTCAGAATCTCTCCTAAGGCTAGATCTCAAGAAATTTTGGAGTGGATACTTGTCAAGAGAAATGTTACCTCATTGTCAAAAATAACTTGTTGTTTTTTTTTTCAAAACTCACAATTGTGAGTGAATTATATTGATCATCCCAAAAAATTACAAGATCTTGCCATGCTCGTGCCAAGCCATGACATCATAAAGAGACCATAATTACATCGGCTATCTAGGGAGCCACCCCTAACGACCTGCCCCCTTGTCCTTGATACACAAGGTTAATTATCATGTTATTCACAGATCTTTTGTTTTCCAATGGCCATGATTTTCCCCCTTCCTAAGCATTCCATCTGCTGACAACAAGGCACAGGTAATCCTAGACCAATCATCCGAGTTTTGCTTGCGCTTGAGCGTCCATATTAGCATTCTTCTTTCTTATATAATTTCTGCGAAGCTTGCCACCTCAGGAACTCCTTCAAACACATGGTGGTTCCTTGTCTGTGATACATTATGTAAAAAGAAGTACCTGACAATTTGATTGTTGATGAGGAGGGGCGGACTACCCAAATTCTTACCTCTAAGGAATAAATTAGTCTTGAAAAAATGAATTTTCCATGTTCTTTGGACCCACTTGCATATTTTTCTTATGAAGCCTCTGATAGCTGGGCATTCCATGAATAGGTGGGCCAGATTTTCACTAGCCAACCTACACCCCAAGCATTGATTTGTCCCAATCCCTCTGTCCTGAATCTTCACCCCCATCGGTAGAGCACCCCTAATTACCTTCCATAGAAATACCTTCATGTGTTGCGGAACCTTTGGCTTCGAGATGTTCTCCATTACTTGCTCCCGCCTTTCCTCTGACCATTGTTTTTTCCATATCTTGTTAAGGGGGCTAGACCAATTCTTCTTCAGCATCATTGTATGATAAATGTCTTTAGAATGGGTTTTCCATAAGAGACTGCCTCCAGGCCATTTCTAGGCATTCCAATCAAACTACAAATCATAGATTGGCATCACTACATTGTCAAGCTCTTTCATCACTTTGTTGACTAGCAAAACCTCCAAGCTATTAAGTTGGTATTGGGTTACCAAAAGGTCAATGGTTTTCCAGCTCTGGCTGTCATTGTCCCAAAAGTGCCCAAGTTGATTCAGACCCTTATTCAATTTCTTGGTTGTTTCTATCCAATAGGGATTTTGCGGTGGATCTACAACTTTGGAAAGCCAGGGGGACCAATGAAAAATGGAGTTCTTGAAGTATCTCGTTTCTTCCCCCCACTTCAGGACTCTCGCTGCTCTGTTGCATTTCCTTACCAATTCCCCTAAGCCGCCCCCCAGACTTAGTGTAGACCACGTCGGGGCTAATAGTTTGTCATGAACCTCTACCCCTCTCCACTTTCCACCTTTCGAGGCAAGTTTAGCTGCTTCTATCATATCTCTAATCATGATAGCCCAAGCTTGATCCTGTTTAGCCAAGGA
The DNA here is from genome assembly GCF_014529385.1 of Adiantum capillus-veneris. Taxonomy (NCBI): domain Eukaryota; kingdom Viridiplantae; phylum Streptophyta; class Polypodiopsida; order Polypodiales; family Pteridaceae; genus Adiantum; species Adiantum capillus-veneris. Next base: position 5,603,502 of record NC_140935.1, read on the forward strand.
GACTACAAATTTGGTGCATCAAGCTTCTGCATGGGCCACAGAGTTGAGAATTCCGAGGCCTCCTTGATTCATTGGCCAAGTGAGTAACTCCCAACAGGCCCATTGCCATGTCTCGAGTTTTAAGAACTCTTTCCGGTGACACTTATCCATCTTGAGAAGCGAGCTAGTGAAGACAACATAACAGAGCATAAAGGCATTCATCACTATTATCCGGCTTGGGAATGGGAGAAGAGCATACTCCCACCTACTCATTTTTGTTCTGATTTTTTCATGGACCCACTGAAATCTTTGTTTGTGAGTTACGTCCACCCCCAAGGGGGCCCCCAGATGTCTGAAAATATTCCCTTTTGTGACAATCTCCCCCGACCAGTCAGAAGGGTCAAATGAGTCATTTTTTGATAGGGAGATCAGCCTTGACTTCTCTATATTACACTAGGATCCCGAAGTTACTGAGAACATTTGTACAATCTCTAGATCTTTCCTGACGACCTGGGGACAAGCCTTCAAGAAGAGGAGCGAATTGTCTGCAAACAGTTTTGCAAGTAGTTGGTTGTTTCCTGGTAAAGCCAAACTCCCCTCGCTCAGCACTAGCTTCAAGCGTCATGATTAAAGGATGTGATCCTATGGCAAAAAGCAGGGGGACAAGAGGGCATCCCTACTTAATAGACCTTTTTGACCTCAAAAGATCACACTATTCTATCGTTAAATAGGATCTCTAACTGGCTACCAGTCCCTAGTGCATGTATATGACAACATAGGCGAGGCCCAAATTCCAAAGCTTCCATGACCGCTTCTATATATTTCCATGTTATTCTGTCATAAGCCTTATCAAGGTCCAGATGCAACAGAATGCACTCTTGCTTTATGTAAGTTGCGTAGTCAATGCCCACCATTGCTTCCAAGATGTTGTCGTAAATGGACCTTCCTTTGATGAACCCATGTTGATGGGGAGAGATGATCTTGTTAAGTAAGGGGGCTAGTCTGAGGGCTATTGCCTTGGCAATAATTTTGTAGGCCATCGTCATCATCGTTATAGGGCACCAATGTTTCAATTGATAACAACAAATCTGTTGGGGGATGGGTTTGATAATCCCTCTCTTTACACTTATCTCCAACGACCCTTCAACAATGGCTTTGTTGGCCAAACTTGTGACTGGGTCCTTTAGATCATCCCAAAATTCTCTGAAGAATTTCTCCGTCATCCCATCCCAGCCAAGGGCTTGCAATGCTAGTGAACATTCATCTTCGGAAAATATCCCTTCCAGGTTATTAGCTTCTGACTGGGGAATCTTCTTCTTGACACTCTGAAGTAAGGTCCCTCTGGCTTCATCCACTTCTCGGGACAAGATCTCTAGGCGTCCAATGATTTGGCTAAGATAGTTCAACATCAGACCCGCCACATTAGAAAATTTCGTAGGTCATTTGGAGGGCCTTGTAAGAAATTGTATTTCTCTCTCTAGAAACTTTTTATAAAATGCACTTGCACCTTGTGAGTACGTCCAAAAGGACAACCAGACACTCTAAAAAGTAGATTTATATTCCCAATCGTCCTTGAAAACGGTCACTTTTTTATTTAATGCGAGTGTCTTTTTCAGGAGGCAGGTGCGGCGCATTCAATGCAGCTTACGTCATCACTAAAAGTTGAAAAATCACAAACTGTCAAATAGTGATAGATTTTGAGGCTTTTGACACCACTAATGCATCCGGAACGCCAAAATACCATAAAAACGAATGTCTACTTGCCTCATTCCGACAGCCGGAGAGGCAAAAAATGTCAAAAAACCCCCAAAAATGGGCTTTTTACTTAAGGCGTGCGAGGAGGCATTTCTAAATTCTAGAATGCCCCTCTGCGTGCCGTTAGTACAAAGCTCTTTTTAGTGATTTTTGGACACTTATCTTTCCAGAAAGCCCCTTTTTAGAGGTTTTTGGACATTTTCCTCTCAAAAAGCCCCCTAAAAAGAGGGAAAAGGGGCTTTTTACTAACGGCGCGTGAGGAGGCATTCCAAAATTCTAGAATGCCCCTCTGCGCGTCGTTAGTACAAAGCTCCTTTTAGTGATTTTTGGACACTTATCTTTCTAGAAAGCCCCTTTTTAGAGGTTTTTGGACATTTTCCTCTCAAAAAGCTCCCTAAAAAGAGGAAAAAGGGGCTTTTTACTAACGGCGCGCGAGGAGGCGTTACAAAATTTTGGAATGGCCCTCGCGCGCCATTAGTAAAATGTTCCTTTAGGGCTTTTTGACATTTTTTGCCTCTTTGGATGTCTGAGCGAGGCAATTGGACATTCATTTCTAGGAGATATGTGCGTTCCGGACGTATTGACAATATCAAAAGTTTCAAAATCTTCCACCACTTGATAGTTTTGTAACTTTTTGAGTTCTAGTGATGACGTAGCCCGTATCAAATGCACCACATCTACCTTCTGAAAAAGGTGCTTGCATTAAATGAAAGAGAGTGCTCGTCTTCAAGGACCACTAGATTATTAAATGAGGAGAGGGACACCTTTTATATTTTTGTTAATATCAATCTATTTTTCTACGTAACGTAGGCTCTTCTCTCATTGGAGGAGCTTATTTTCCTCTCTCTTCCAAAAGGCCCTCCAAAAGACCTTTGAAATCTCCTAATGTCTCATCTTGGTTATGAATTGCTATCCCTTTCTCATCATAGAGCGAGTTGACGTGGCCCTGACTCTTCTTGATTATTAAAGCCCTAAAAAATTGAGCTTGATTAGAGGCTTCTGTTTGTAGGGAAGTCTCCCTGGAGAGAACCCTTGCCTTTCTGATATCTTCCAGTTGCTCATTAGCAAGGTTAGATTTGGCCTCAAGCCATCTCTTGTGCTCATCCTCAATAGCAAGCCCATTGGCTTTTATGGAGGTAAGCCGTTGTACCTTGACTGTAAGATGCAGAAGGTGCACCTCCCTAGCTTTTTTGATCCGGGGGACTCAAGGTTTTGATTACTTTTTGGATACTTCAAGCAAATAGGTCCCACGCATTGTGTTTGTTGAGATCGACATCTTTTCTGAGCGTACCCAGTGCTTTCTTGGTAATATTCTTGAAAAGAGGGTCTTTGAATAGGTGTGCCCCTATTACTAGCAGTATTTTTCCACCTCCTGGGGTCTGGTCCTCCCCTTTATTCTTCTTAAGATGTATGTGCAAGGGTATGTGATCCGAAAGGCTTTTTATTGGGACTACCATCATCTCCAGCAACGACGGTATCCAATCAGCTTGGTGTGAGCAATAACATCTGTCCAGCTTGGAGGTAGTGCAGGCATACTAGAGACTTGTGTAGGTGAAACCAGGCATGCTGTTCCATGGGCCGATTTCCCATAAGTCAATATCGCCCACTTTTTGCACAAACTTTGCCATTTAGTCCTTTCCGGGCCAACCAGCATACAAGAGGATCTTGTTCTGTCCTTGCTCTTTTCTACCATATTGAAGTCGCCAACCAACAACCACTCTCCTTCAATAGGAGTATCTCTAAGATGAATCCATAATTTAGCTCTATCTTTTGCATTGCAAGGGCCGTAAACATTCACAATGGTGAAGGGATGCCCTTCCCATCTGATTCTAACCCCCAGGATTCTGCCGGAGGGGTGGTTCAGAACTAGCTTGAGCTCCAATTCCCTGTCTGCAATACTGAGGACGCCACTAAAATTGCTACTTCCTTCTCCATAGAATACAAGTTTCTTTACTAGAGCCTTCTTTCTCTTGCTATGAGCATCCAAGTGGTGTTCCTAGATGGCCCAGCAGTTGACCGCCTTTTCCTTTTTTATTTCCTCTCAGAATAGGGTACTCTTGTTACGGGTCTTCAACCCCTTTACATTCTAAGATTGGATAGTGAGAGAGTCCATCATTAATGAGAGGCTCATTGGGATAGAGTAACAAATTCTTGAGCATTTGAATCATGCCCACAGCCCCTCTCCTTGGTCTCGAGAGAATCTGGGGGTTCCAAGTCAGGGGATTTGTTTTCTTGCAGTGCTGCAAATGGATTGTGAAGTGGGATAGTGTACCCCCCCTCCTTTCAAAGGGGTGGAGAATGGATCTGATCCTTTCACCTCAAGTGTTCTCACGACTTCGTGCACTTTGGAGTCTCTTGCCACTACCTTCACCCTTTTGGATCCTTTCAGGCCAAGGACTTGAACAGTTGTCGCCGTTGTCACCGTCATAAATTTCAGGGTAGCAGTGGGAGTAATGATTACATTATCACTACACGAGCCTTCGAGGATTTGTTGCATGGGAATCGATTTATCCACAATATTTTCCTGCATCTTTATATCCATTTTGTCGCATACCATATCTTCTTTATCCTTCCCTACATTTGCCCCTTCGTTTACTGCCTCCTTGCTTATTCAACCCTTCCATCGGGGTTTCCTTTTCACTGGGAACCTGTGCTACCAGAGCTGCAGTACCATTAGCCTTCATGGGGCAATCCTTGGCAAAGTGTCCAAAGTTTTTGCATTTAAAACATGCTCCAAAGTATGTCCCAAAGCTTAGCGGAATAGTAACAAGCCCAACTCCAACATTGATTACCATGCTCTTAGGTGGCGTTTTAGAAACATTCCAGTCTATAGAAACCCTATTTGAGGTTCTACCAAACCCTCGCTTGCTAGGTATAAATAAGGGGGTGCCCAATTGACTAGCAAGCATCTTGAGATTTTCCCACAGCCAGCTAGGCAGTCCCGCAAACTCAACCCAAATTGGATGAAACCCTTGTAGAGATTTAGCTGAGTCGAACACTGGCTCCCAAGGAACCACACAAACCATAGTCCTATTAAATACAAGGGGCACATTGTCAAGTATTTTTTCTCACTGAACAAAAACCTTTAGCTAGGTGGAAAGTACTTTCAACTACTCCTCCATGTCCAAGAACTTATGGGCCCTGAAGCCATTGAATCATCTCAAACCTGTTTGGGATTCTTCCACTGAACCCAAATAGAAGCGTTAGCTTAGCTTGCCTGGCTAACTGTTTTTTGATAAGTTTTGGTGGAATCACCGCAGTA